>NC_048599.1:153346328-153671328 GCF_003668045.3 Cricetulus griseus | reverse complement strand
GGGCAAATGGTGATAGCTTTGTCCTACTGCCTTGTTAAGCCAGAGAAGCCAGGTCCTGAGAGGAAGACCAGTTGGTAGGCTGTGGCAGAATTTTCTAGAGTGCCCTTTTTTTGTGGGGGTTTTAAGACAAGGTTTCTCCATGTAACAGCCCTGGCTGTCCTGGAACTCTCTGTAGACCAGGCTGGATTAGAGCTCAGAGATCCACCTGCCTCTGCCTCCCGAATGCTGGGATTAAAGATGTGCACCACCACCACCACCTTGCCTGTTTCTGTTTTTTGAGACAGGGTCTCACTCTATGTCCTAGGCTGCCCTCCAACTTGAGGCCATCCTTCTGCCTTGTCTCTTAAACTTTGGGCTAATAGACACCTACATGCCACCACAGCCCTTGCTCACCCTCTACCTGTCTTCTTTGACAGGGGACTGTTTTGAATCATGTCCTAGGCATACAGTTCTTGCAGGATGTCTCTCTATGACAGGATTTACAACCTAGCCTGCATGGTCTGCTTCATAATGTTGTGCTCCAAAAAAGCTTTACTGACAAACAGAAGGTAAGGACACAGGCAGTCAATCCCTACCCTTCAATATAGGCCAGCATTTGGAGGCAGAGACAAGCAGATCTCGTAGGGGTGAGGGATGGAGGGCGGCACAAGACAGGCAGGCCTCACACACAGATAACCGGTTACAGCCTAGAATTATAGTTGGAGTATGCACAAAGCTTGAACTCTATTCCCAGCACCACAGAAGCCTGATGTAGGATGCCAGCACTTGGAAGATGGAGCAGGGGAACCCAGAATTCAAGGTCACCCACAGCCACATAAGGAGCCTGAGGCCAGTTTCTAACCTCATTTCCAAACAAAACACACAGTATTTATAATTTTACTATTGACTATCTTAAACTCTCCCCTTCTGTGGGACTTTTTGTCTCCTTTAGAAGCTGAACTTTCGTCAGACCTTGTAATCAGTCAAAAACATGCCATGAGACCTTTTAAAACCACGTCCTCACCACGCCTTTAATCCCAGCAGTCGGGAGACAGAGGCAGGCAGATCTCTGTGAGTTCGATACCAGCCTGGTCTACAAGAGCTAGTTCCAGGACAGCCTCCAAAGCCACAGAGAAACCCTGTCTCGAAAAACAAAAACAAACAAAAAACAAAACAAAACAAACAAAAAAAACCCCACATCCTCAGCCTCTTCAAATTTACCTGGTCCTTAAGATACAAAGCACCTACATTCCCACCCCACCAGTTGTTGCAAGCTTTGCTACAGGATATACTCTGCTGGAAACAGCATATATGTGCATACAGATTGGTAACATCTGTGTGCAATTTCAAGCCCTGTTCTGGGTCATTCCTTAGAAAACTCTTTTATGGACTTCTGTAAAAACTTATCACCCATTCCTTCCCCATACCATGTTTTCTGTGCTGCTCAATACAGAGCAGAGCTCTTTGTAAAGACAGGGAAAGAAGTGGAGAATTCAAACTTGGGCTCCCTCTTGGTCTTCTTTTTCATTCCTTAATGTGACATGGATATAACTTTCTACTTATTTGACATTTTACACTACTGTTTTCATTCTTTCTTGACAGTTTCATACTAGGCCAGGCTAGTCCCACCATGCTTGATTACAGCTGGCCCTTGGCTATCCAGTGAGATGTGAAAGAGGTTCCCCATGCAGTCACCTTTGTTGTCTTCATGATAGTTAATGATGAGACCAGCCAGCGAGGCAGGACATCTGCCTGTGTTCTTCCTGGAGAGGGAAACTGCAATTATAGTGTAGCCTGGGCAAGTGCCCAACAGGGTGCCAGTAGTGTTGCCATCCTGGGCACACCTCCCCAACTCCCCCAACACAGAGATGGATTCTGCTTACTTCAAAGTGAGGCAGACCGTTAGGGCATGATTTCAATTTACTTTTAAAAAACAAGGCAGCTAGGATTAGTGCAGGGACTTAGTATGCAGCTCGTACCCACAAATGGCAAGCTTTATTTACATTCAGATATACAATCCAAAATGAGTACATACACATTAGAAATGCACACTGACCATCTTTATTGTTTGAACCCTGACAATGACATCATGGTCAGCTGGGGTCAAGCCATGGAGTGCAGAGCTGGGCTGTGGTGGCTTGTCCATAATTCTAGCACTCAGGAGACTAAGACAAGGTCATATCAATTCAAAGAGGGTCACTCTGGGCTAGAGTGGGAAACCCAACAAAAACTCACACATTTCGGAAAGGCCACTGGGGCTCTTAGGATTTGTGCCCTCCAGTTCACTGGCCTTGCATCTATTCCAAGACAAGGCCTCATGTGACTATGTACCTTAAGATGATTCCAGAATGCTGGAGTTACAGGTGTTCACCACCATGCCAGGCTTTCTCTTTCTAATCTTTGAGATTTTATATGCTTGCCTGCATGTATACCTTGCACTATGTACATGCAGTACCTAAGAAGCCCAGGAGAGGGCACCTGGTAACCTGGAAGTGGAGTTACAGATGGTTGTGAGCTACAACGTGGGTGCTGTAGTGCTCTTGGCAGCTGAGCTACCTCCCCAGGCCCCGCCCCGCCCCGCCCCCACAGCTTTCTCTTGGGCTTTAAAGTCCAACATGATCCAAGGAAATAATGTGTGGCCCCATTCTTGAATCTTCAGACTGCTGATCCAGGGTCCCCAGTGCTGTAGGAGTGGTAGTCAAATGTTTGTCATGAGCCCAGCATCTGGAAATCACCTGTTCCCCACTGCTGAAGACATCACAAACAACACCTGCACACATTGGAGATGATTTACTACTTGTGTACAGGGGTGGACAGGACTCTTGAAGCTGTAGCCCACCCACCCCAGGATGCTAGAAGACTGGGCCCATGTAGCTCACTCAGTCAATGGTTCCAACCCAAAGGCACAGAACTAGCTATCCCATCAGCAATGCCCTGCCAAGTCTTGGCCCTTTCCCCACTACCTACTTACACTCACAGCAGGTCTGATTTCACACATTTTTCTTTATTTAGAAAAGCAACATTTGATCAGGGACCACAGATGCTATAGAGTACAGGGAAATAAAACAGACCAAGACAAGACTGCTGGTCTTCAACACTGTGGATCTAACTGTGACTAAGATGGTTTCGACATTGGCATATCCAGAAGCAAATCTGCTGTCACTCTGGGCCCCAAAGGCAGTCAGTCCCTGCCATAGAAGCTCACAATCTAGGGGTGAGAGGTAGCCAGTGCAAAACAGTTGTTAGCTCAGTGTGCCTCCGTGACTCTGCTCTGTGTGGCAGAGGTTCTGGAGAACATTGGCTAGATGGGGAGCTGGAGAGGTGCAGAAACCTTGGGCTTTCAAACCCACCACATCTCCACCCCAGGTAAGTTTCTTGGCCAGTATCTCCTTTGGAGTACTCTGTCCCACTGTCACAGCTGTACTGAAGTGGCTGAAGGATGAGTTGGATGAATTAGAACTGAAGCTGCCGTGAGGCAGCACTGAATTCAACACTTGCCTTTGCTGTTTAAATGCTGGTCTAGAGCTCAGTGACATTCACACTTGGCTCCAGAGCACACAGGTTATAACAATGAATGCTATGCCTTGCACAACTTAAAGGATGTTTCTCCAAACAGCACAACCACCCAAAAGAAAGCCAGCGGTCCTGTAACCCAAGGAGCCCCTCCTATTCACGCAGGACTAGTCGAAGGCAATGCGCAGGCTGCGCTCCTGCTCCTTACGGCGGCCCTCACAGACACGGCTGGCCTCTTCCACCCTCCTCTGCAGCAGGGCAGAGCTCTGGTCCACCCACTGAAGGGAATCCATGTGTGCATTCAGGATCTTGCAGATCTGCTGCAGTGGGTCACTGGTGTCCGCAGGGCCGCCAGCCATGTTCAGGTGCTCGATGATGTCCTTGAGGTCCTGTGCCATGCGCTTGAGCTGTGCATCGATGTTCTCAGCCAGCTTGAAGGTCTTCTCACGCTCCTCGTCGGCATGCTGAAGGTAGATGGTGCCACTCTGCTCCTTCACTGACTCCTCCAATGGGCTCAGCAGGTCCTCCAGCTCCTTCTGTTGTGATAGGATGAAGTCCAGTTCCTGATCCAGCCGCTTCTGATCTAGCTTCACCTTCTCCACCTCACGGTGCAGACTAGTGATCTTCTCCCCATTCTCAATCAGTGTGCGGTCCCAGGCATTGACCTGTGTGGCCTGCTGCAGGAAGTGCCGCTCCTGATCCTCCAGCTCCAGGCTCCACTTGTTGATCAGGCTTTCCAGCTGTGCATAGGTCATTGCGGGACCTGTGGAAGTCCCAGCTGCGGTGCTAGAGCCAGGTAGGGGAGTCCCAGTAGCAGCTACACTGCTGGAGCCAGTTGGCACCAGGGGCTTCAGGCTCAAAGCAAAGCCAGTGGTTGTGGTGGAGGCGGTAGAGGTGGTAGAGGTGGTGCTAGTAGTGGAGGTGCCAGGAGCTGCTCCAGGGGCCTTGAGGCTGAAGCCCAGAGTGCCAGCACTAGGAGTAGCCGCAGTTGTCACTGGAGCTGAGAGGGAGAGCACTGTAGCACTGGATGAGGCAGGAGCAGGTGCTATAGAAGCAAAGAGTGTGGACCCTGTACTGGTGGTGGCAGCAGTGGGCGCAGCAGCAGCAGCAGCAGCAGCTGGCTGTGCTGCTCCCGCTGTAGTGGTCACCATCGTGGCTGGAGTGAAGGGAGAGCCAGACAGTGCTGTGGGCTGGGCTGAGCTACCCACAGAGCCAATGTTGAAGCCAGAGGCTCCAGGCTGGGATGTATTGCCACTGGTGAATGAGAACCCCGTGGAGCCTGTAGATGGAGCAGAGGTGGTAGAGGACCCAAAGACAAAGCCAGTGGGGGCTGTTCCCTGGCTGGAGGTCCCAGCACTTGAGACGGCATTGGTAAGGGTGCTACTGCCAAGGCCAAAGCTGCCAGTGTTGGCTGTAGCTGGTGTGGCAGCTGTGTTACTCAGGTTGAGCTTTGGGGTGCTGATCCCCAGGGAGAAGCCAGTTCCTCCAGAAGCAGGTGTTGTTCCAAAGTTGAATCCTGGGGTCTGTGTGGTTGGGGCCTGTGTGGTGAGTGAGAAGAGGCCAGTAGAAGGGGTAGTCGTTGCTGGCTGGGAGGGAGTCCCAAAATTAAACCCTCCAGTGCCCGAAGTAGAGAAGGAAAACCCAGTGGCAGGTGTGGTCGTTGCAGTCTTCGCAGTGCCAAATGTAAAGCCACCAGCAGGGGCCCCGGTACCTCCAAAGTTAAACCCACTCATGGTTGTGGAATCTCCAAGTGGCAGCTACTCCGACTCTGGGGCAAATCCGTCAGCGTCTGCAACCTTGGGGAGGTTTCTAGAGCAGAGGAAGTGACATGGTCAGATGGCAGTTTGGGACAGGCAAGCTCAGTGGTATGGAGGTATCGGGCTGGAGGCAGAGCTGGCAGCAGCCCTGCCTCTTTCTTTGCTAAGCTAACTGGAGGTGAGCACTCCTGGACATGTGCAGCTCCCACTACCAGGGAGGTCTTAGGCAGTCCACAGGAAGGCACTCTAGTGAGTGGGACCAGGATACACGGAACACCTGCAGGACCAGCTCTTCCAGACTTCCAGGACTCGCCCTTGATTCATAGGGTAGAGTAGGTCCGGACCTGGGTCCTCCTAACTCAGGGTGGGCATGAGAGCCCATCCAGTGCTCAGGGATAAATAGAGACCCAGGTCAGCCAAACAGATGTCACCTGGGGTTCTCCTCAGGTGGAAGCAAGCAGCTACCATCAGTGATGGGTGGAAGGGACAAAGGAAAGGGTAGGTAGAGAGCACTCAGAAAGCTAAAAACAGCCACAGCCCACCCTACTTAAGAGACCCGGACTTCTGGAAATTGAAATTGAAGCAGTTCCAAGCAGTGCTACCCAGCTGCTGTTCCTAAAAAGCTTATGCAGTGAGGAAGGCGGCAGGGGTCCTGTCCCACCCTCTCATGCCTGCTGTTCTGAAGCCCCGAGTCTGTGATAGGTCATGATAATAACCTGAGGAAATAAACACCGATGTCAAGTGTAGCAGATATGAGTGACCCAGTCCTTTGCTCAACATTAACAAGAAACCTTTCTGAGCTCAGTCCCTGCCTCAGCACAGTGGGGTGGCACCAGGGTGCTGAGAGCAGCTGACTTCAAGACATGATTTGGGGTGCTCACTGTCCCGGTGACATTTTCAGAGTAAGAAGACGGCTTGTGTAGGTATTGCCAATCAATGCCCAGCTGTGAAGTTCCTAGGAAAGACCCGGTGTGGCTAACCTCAGGTTTACTATGAATTTAGTCTGTGGCCCTGCTCAGTGAGTCATCAGGCTGTGACAAGAAACCACAATAGCAGCTCAAAGGCTTCTGGGCAGCAGCCCCTGCCCCACCGTGGGGACAACACCATGTGGCACCCTCCTTCCCTGGCCTCACAGCTAGCTGTCCCAGGGGAGACAAGTCTGTGGAAAGCGAAGGGTGATGGGACTCAGGAGGAAATCAAAGTTGGGTTCCATTTTCCTTCGCTGAAGACAGCCAAGGTCTTCTCTGACCTCTGGCCCTGCCCTTCGAGCTTATAGGAGCTTCTGGTGAATGTTATTTCACTCTCAAAAGGCCATAGCAAGTCCACTGTGACACTTTTAGCACCCAGACAACTCTGGTACGACAGACTTCCTCACTGGACTGGATGAGTTATAGCTGCCCAAGCACCCAATCAGGTATGCTTCATACCTCAGTTCTTAAGAACACAGTGGAGCAGGGCATTGGTGGTGTACGCCTTCCCAGCACTCAGGAGGCAGCAGGCGGATCTCTGAGTTGGAGGCCAGCCTGGTCTACAGAGCGAGTTCCAAGACAGCCTCCAAAGCCACCGAGAAACCCTGACTCAAAAAAACAATGAGGAGGCAGAAGAAGTCAAACCAGAAAGCTGTGTCCACCCAATTTGTGCTGGTTCGAACCCTCATCCATGTTGTCCAGTGAGTGGCCAGAGGGAATCTGGGAGAGGCCATGTGCAGAACAGAGCTCATCTATCAAGAGGCACAGCTGGGATGTCTAGGGTGGGGTCAGAAAAAGTTGGGGGGGGGCAATATGCAAGAGGGAGGTGTGGATGCTGCTCCACCAGGGCCACATGTGAAGAGCACAGTGAGCACTGTCCACCAAGAGACCCCAGCAGTGATAAGCCATCCTGTGACAGACTAACCATGGATGTCTCTTTTGTTCTGGGTACTCTGTAAGTGAGCCACTAGTCTGAACAAGAGCTGGCTTGGTAACTGCCACATTACATCACAGCACCAGCCAGAGCACCTTTCAGCAGGCCCTGGACCCTTCCCAAATGGAGAACAGCAAAGAGGGCATGGGATGTAACCTCTTCAAGGCAACGAAGCAGAGGCCTGGGCCAGTCACAAGACTGAGATGAAGCCCCAAAGGCATCCTGACCCCAGACCTCTGCTGCCTCCACTTTCCTACAATGCCCACACCATCACTGAGGTGCTTTCCTGTTAGCTGCCTGGCACAGCACGGCAGGCACAGCACAAGGAGCAGGCCCCACAGCCCATCTGAAACCCATCGTCCCTCCACTCCTAGCCTGAGATCTGAGTCTTAAGGTTGCCCCCATGCTCAGGTTCTCCATCTGTAAAAGCAAGGGTATTAAAGAATGGATGGAAATCAGTTCCCTGTCAGGTGCTAGTAGGGGAAATTACTAGTCAAGATTTTGTCCTGGCATACAGCCAATGGCCATCAGGTGGTGCTATGACAATGCAGAGCCAGAGAAGGACTGGAAGCAGCTAGCTCTCTGAGGGAACCTTCTGGTGTGAGACAGTTAATAGTTTTAAAAACTCCAACAAGATGGGATATAGTGGTACATGCTTGTACTTGCCAGCACTTTAGAAGGCAGAATCAGGAGGAACAAGGCTCAAGGTCTATCAGCTACACAGTGAACTTGAGACCAGCCAGGAGATCATGCCTTTAAAAAAACAAAACAGGGTGCTTGCTCTTCTGCTGTTGCTTTTGTGAGTGGCACACCCTTCTAACCACAAATTTTGCCTTGCTGAGACAAAATAAAAATCTACAGGAAAAGGTCCATGGCTGGGTCACAGGCCCCCAGAGAGGGGAGAGGGAGAGGCAAGAAAAGGGAAAGCTGACCCCTGAGAGGCTCAGACACACCCTGATCCCCACAGATCCTTGGCATCACCCTACTCTCACTCCACCGCCCCCCCTCATGGAAAGAAATCCTCAAACCTCGGGGAAAAAAATCAGCTCCCTGTGTCCACCAGTGCAGCAAAGTAGGCAGTGCCTTCTAGCAGGAAGGGCTGAGGCAAGAGGTCATCTTTGAGTCTGAGGTAACCTTAAGATGGCCAGCCAGCCTAGCACCAGAGACAAGACCAGGTCTGGTGGGAAACACTGTCTCAGTAAGGTGGATCTCTGCCCTTCACAAACCATGTGTAGGGCTTTCTGTGACCAGCAGCCCCCAAATCATGACATGGAGACTTATGAATTGTGAATACTTGGCCTTAGCTCAGGCTTGTTTCTGGCTAGTTTTCAAACAAACAAACAAACAAACAAACCATGTAAATTAGCCCATTTCTATTAAGTGCTGCCCCAAGGCTAGTTTACCTCATCTACATACTGTCCGTCCTGCTGTCCTGCTTCCTCTGTTGTCTGTCTGTCTGGCCCTGGTGGGCTGACCCACGGCTGACTGGCTCCCCTTTTCTCTCTGCCTACCAGCCCTGCCTAACCCTCCTCTGTCTAGCTATTGGCCGTTCAGCTTTTTATTAGACCAATCAGGTGCCTTAGGCAGGCAAGGTGAAACAGCAACACATCTTTACACAATTAAATGAAGCATTAACAAAAGCAACACACCTTTACACAGTTAAACAATTATTCTGCAACACACACACACAAAATGTCACACACCTTTACTTGAACAAATATTCTATTCCACAGCAAGCAGGCACACACGTGCACTCACATTCACACCTGCATATATAAAGGAGCAGCCAGAGGTGCCTGTCTCTCCCCACACCTGGTAGTTTGATCACACTCCTTAGTTCAATACTAAGGTCCAGTTCCCAAGCCACCACTGACCCAGGCTGTCACCTATGCTTCTGTCTAGGGTCTCTTGAATGCAGATCTGGCCTCGAATTCCGGATTCTGCTGCCCTGGGTGTTGGGATCAGGGGTTACCACCACCACCACCCTCAGCTTTTCCAGAAAGCTTCTAAACATGTAGCAAACACCATTCTACACTTTCCCTTTCCAAACACAATAACAAGGGTCCTGGTGACATAACATCAGGTAAAGGCACGTGTAAGCCAGCTGACCTGAGTTACACGGGGAGGATTCATAAGGCAGAGAAAACTGACTCCCATGCACACGTGTATAAAATACTCACACAAAATAAAAATAACTTAAAGGCGGGAGGGGGTGCTATTCAGTACCATTTTTCCAAGAAAATACAACCTATGGTGATGTGATCCCCAAGATAACATTCCCAGCCCTGCCACCATCAGGACCAAGCACAGAACCCACCACCTTGGAGACCTGCAGTACCCCCACTGACTTCAAGGTTGGTATTCATGACCTGACTGAGGCTACACACACGCATCCATCCACCCACCCACCAAGCACCACACAGACACTGCCTGAACACAAGCTCAGTCTGATCTATATGCTAAGTGGCGAGAGTTTTCTGAGGCCTTGGAGAAAGCTCATGCGGCTGGTTTGAATTCTGGAAGGTGAGGAAGGAGGAAGAAGGGCATCACTCACTCCTCTTGCTCCCTCACTTCCAGCCAGCGGTCACCCAGCTATCACCACATTTCTTTCCCACATGTACACTTCCAGGAGTTTTCCATCGAGTCTCAAAGTACAGGGGGAAAAAGTCAAAAGAATCAAGAGGTCAATGCCAGTTCTGGTCTCAAGCAGTAACAAAAGAGGAAGACACTGTCGCAGACACAGACTCTCACTGGGTAAAGGAAGGGCACGAGGCTTTTAGAGGCACTTACTAATTCCTGTCCCCGCGTGTGTCTCATGACTGCACCTGCAGGCCCACAGCCTCCCCCCTCCTTCCTCCAGAGGAAACACTATGTACCTCACAAGTCAGCCCACAGCGAATTAGCAATTACATCCTTCCTCACTCCCTAGGGCCTCCATCAACTCAAGTGACACCAACCGCCAAAACCTAACCAGCTCACCTGCTCCCAGGAACCTATAGCAGAGGGTTAGGGTTAGAGGAAGAGCTTTTGAGGTAGGCTCCTGCTGTGGGTTAGGGTGAACTTGAATCCTAGGCGTTGGCAGTAATTCTTACAAGTGCACACCACCCACCTCACTCTCAAGTAGGGTTCTAGAATTACCACAAGGCATACAGTGCCATCACTAATGTCATTGGCGTTGTCTAGTGCCTGCTCCTACTCATTTGAAACAACAGCTTCTCTCTTGCACTGAAAAACTCTTCTATGCCCAACCCCATCTTATTGTTTTGAGATAGAGGAACATGGAACTCAAAAACTCCCATTTTTAACCCCTGCAGCCAACATACTGGGCCTGATGGTTCATGACCATAATCCAGCACTTGGAAGGCTGAGGAAGGAGGATTGCCTGGGCTACAGAGCAAGACAGTTTCAAAAAGGAAAGGACTAGAGAGCTGGCTCAGGAGTGAAGAAACACAAAAACAAAGGAAGTGCTCTAAGGAGCTTCTGTAGCATTTCCCCTAGGGACAGACCATCATTAAGCCTTCTATCTGTGTGTCACAGACTGTCCCTGTAAGCCCGGTCCAGCTTGTTTTTCACTCCAGTTGCAGTTACAGTCCAGAGTTGGGACACACTTCATCCCATTCACACTGTTTGACAGGAAAACAATTTTTTTTCTGTAAACTAACATCATATTCCCTCTAACTGGGTTGGGAGACCAGTTGTTTCCAGGTACACTTGGAGTAGGCTGCTGGCTGGTTGTGCAGCACATGCTAGCTCCCCAGGACTCAGAAAATGCACTTGGTAGCCTGCCACTCTTCTGCTCTAGTTATTAGGGTCTCAGAAATACCCAAACCCACCACAGGAGGCTCCAGAGTTTCCACACCCACTGCACCAACACAACATTAATAATAAACACAAGCCGGTCACTCAGTACCGACCACAGCAAGCGGGACAGACCTGTGTGGCCAACAAAGACAGCAAGGCACAGCTCAGCCTGCAACACACACTGTTAAACATGATAAAGGCATTGGTTGGCCAAGTCCATGTCTCTTCCCACCCAACTACTTCAAACCTCAGAGCAAGTTTTTCCCCAGCAAAATAAACCCACTCCTCCAGCTAACTACCTGTCCTTTAGACAAGCAAGCTGTAGGACAATACACTAGACAATGCCAAGCTCTGCTTACAACATTACCAGAAGCCCCAGGAAGTGGTGTCAGGCTTCCCCAGAGCATTGTTAGGGAAGGGTCCAGGGAAGCCATTATAGAGGCCCATTGTTAAGGAGATGGTGGTCTCATGTCACAGTGTCATTCTTGGCAAAGGCCTGCTCCTTGGGGATTCTCATCAGCCTCAAAAATCCATGTCAGACCACAGAGACAGGCAGCCACTTTACAAACAATCTGGAAGTGCCTTGATGTCAGTTTCTTCCAACAAGGCACCATGCCTTTGTTCTACAACACAAGCTTGCCTTGCACATGTACCCCCAGGGCAGTAACATTGTTCATCAAAAATAATGAGGGACTAAACAGGCCTGACCTATCCACCCATGGAATTCAAGCCAGCCTCAAAAAGAGTATCAAAGTCTGTCCTAGTATACGAATGTAATTCCAGAGCCTGGAAGACTGGGACAGGAGGATTGGTAAGTCTAAGGCCAGCAGGGACCATATAGCAACACCCTGTCTAAATGGCTGGGGGTGGGGGTGGGGGTGGGGGATTGTGTTTACAGACAGAGAGGTAGCACAGCACCATACAGTTCTGTTTGGGAGTGAGCCCCAAGATCAAAGGCACTGGCAAGCATTCTGTATAGACAAGTTACAGGAAAGCTCCTCCTCTAAGACTCAGCTACCCTGGATTATCTGAGAAGGCCCAGTGGGCAAACACAGGACTTCTGTAAGGAAAGCAGGAAGTTCAGAAGAAGCTGCTGCCAGGACTGAGGCAGTACAATATGGCCAGGCACCCAACGCCTTGAGAACCCCCAGAATTCTAAGGTGGTAAGTGTATGCTGTCCAAGTCTTTTAAGTTTCCATCTGTCACAGCAGCAAGGGGTCAACTCAACAGCAATGAGAGTTACAACAATAGCCTCTGAAGAACTATGAGCACTCAGCCACGTGGCACTGCCCTTTCCCCAGCTGTGTGGCCTTGGCCTTCTTGCCCTTGTTTGCCAGGACACCCACCTCCAACCCCTGCCCTCTGGCCTTAGTGACCCAGTTTAACTTGCTCCCTAGCACTGTGTGGGGATTATGGTATCAAGTTCCCTGCCCTGACACAGGCAACTCATTCAGAAGTGTATTGTGTGTGGGGGGGAGGGGGGGCACATTGGGAAGGATTATGGGAAAGAACAAAGTCCAGACCTTGTCCTCTATGTACTGGAGGAAATGGTCACGTACACAGACATGCGTCCATCTTCTAGCCAGTCAGAATGTTCAAGTATGGTGGGACAGGAAGGGAAGCTACACCAGACCCGGAGCTCCTAGAGAAGATTTCCTACAGCTACACCCTTAGTCTACACGCCCTAGCAGTACAGTGTGTGCTGAAGACTCATCTCCCTGTACCACAGAGATGGGCAGCCACTTTGCAAACAATCTAGAAGTGCCTTGAGGTCAGTTTCTTTCAACAAGGCACCATGCCTTTGTTCTACAACACAAGCTTGCCTTGCACATGTATCCCCAGGGCAGTAACATTGTTCATTTGTAAGGTAGGTCCTTAGTTAGGAAAATGAGCCAGATCCGATGCCATATGCATTCCAATTGGTAAGTCAACTGACAGGCCGATGCTCACCCTATTCTGCAGACAAAAACCAAGATAAGCAGGCCCCATAAAGCCCAAGCCTTTTCTATCACATAGGGCTGTTCCCTCAAATGGGAAACCAGGGCTTGCTGCAATAGTACAGGTGATGAGGGAGGCAGCTGGATGGATAAGAACAAAGATACATAGAAAGTATCGAAATGAAACCTCTCTCTTTGCATACTAACAAAAAAAAAAGAAAAAAAGAAAAAGCAAAGAAAACACAGATCTGATAAAGCATGTCTCCACTAGGGCAGGCTGGTATGGATAGCATCTAGCAACTGAAGCAAAGAACAAACCTAGATAATGGTCTGGGTTTGAGGACTTATGGGACCCTGATAGGGTGGAGAACCCTGCTCTATCAGGGAGCCATGAACAATTCTCTTTCCCTTTCCAGACTTCAGTCTTGTCTTCAATAACCAAGCTACAAGCCAGTAGGATGCCAGACCCCTTCTAAGCACAAAGCCCCAGATTCTCTGGGTTCTGCCCAGGCATGCCCCTCCAAGGACCCCTCCCCACTGCTGCCCTGGGACCTCCTCCTACCCAGGGCTTTGTTACCCAGGAGCTGTTGCCAGGTGCTCTGTGGCCCCCTGAGAATTCCCTCACCCTTTCCTACCCATCAGAGTCAAGGCTGATGCAACTGCCTGCAACCAGCCGCCTCACTCCTCAGCTCAGGCCCCTCCGCACTAGCAAAGAGTTCCAAGCAGCTCCACCCTTGCTCCTGGCTCCCCATAGGACGCTGTTTTTTTGAGAGGAGGTGAGGCTGCCATTTAAGTCTGAGTAAGGGTCAGGGATAGAGAGAATAACACGCATGACGGACACATGAAAACACAGACCCACATGTGTACTGGACAAGGCTCAGGGTCCAAAGATGTAAGGTGGCAGGCCTCCATGGTTGATGACCCGCCATAAAGCGACGATGCACAAATGCTGAGAAGGGCATGGTAACTAACTATGGAAAGCAGCACCCATTCAGCATGACTGAGTCAAGATGGAGGGGCTGTAGCTGGGTGGGACCCTGGGACAGAAAAAGGGAGTGCAGACCCACAGCTGCACCATGGGGAAAACTATGAGCCTGGTACTCCACCCTGGACTGTCTTTGCAACCTTTCTGATTATTCCAAAAGTTTACTTCAAAATACCAAATTAACTGGGTGGTGCTGGTATACCTTTAATCCCAGAACTCAGGAGGCAGACCTCTGTTTGAGGGACCCTGGTCTACAGACTAAGTTCCAAGACAGCCAGCGCTACACAGAGAAGTCCTGTCTCAAAACAAAAACAAAAATAGGGGCTGGAGAGATGGTTTAGCAGTTAAGAGCACTGGCTGCTGTTCCAGTTCACACCAATGCACATAAAATGAATTTTAATAAATTATTTAAAAAACAAAGAAATAAAAAAATAAAAGCCAAATTCGAGGGAAGGAGCAGCATGGGCACTGCACCACAGTACACTGTCTCAAAAATAAAACATCTATGGGAAAGAAACCAGAGATACTGTTTAAGTGGTAGAACGCTTGCCTAGCATGTATGAAGCCCTTGGGTCAATCCAGAATTACCTACAAAGGGTATGGTGGTACACATCTGTCATCTCAGCACTTGTGAGGTAAAGGCAAGAAGACTCACTCCTGCAAGTCCATCCTCAGCTACACAGCCAAGTTCAAGGCAAGCCTGGAATGAGGAGACTCTCAAAAACAAACACATAAACACATACCCCTCTATGGGGTGGAGATGTAGCTTCAATAGCCTATTTAATACAAGGCATCCAAATGCGATCCCTAATACATACCAGAAAGAAAGAAAGAAAGAAAGAAAAAGAAAGAAAGAAAGAAAAAGGAAGGAAGGAAGGAAGGAAGGAAGGACGGACGGACGGACGAACCCGTGGACAACCAGTGATATTCTGAAGGCACACCAGTGAACACAGAACACATCCATCCACTTCTGTATTAATAGCAGTCTTTATGTAGAGACTACTGTGTCTGTGATAAGATAGCTTAAGCACACCCCACACAGACTTAATACAGCTGGACAAGTGAGGACACTGGCAGAGGACAGAAGAGTGCCCACTCCAAGGGAAGGTGGTCAGGTCCCAAGGACTTCCTTCTAGTAACTTTCAAAATCAGTTTCCCCCACCTGCTCTGAATATGGCATTTTTCCTTTGACAATAGCAGGGGCTGGAACCCAGAACCTCAAAAGCAGTACTCTACCATGGACCCACAACCCCAACCCATTATTATTTTTATTTTTTGAAAATCAGGGTCTTGGTAAGTTCCCTAGACAGACTTTCTAGCCCAGGCAAGCCTTGAACCTTTTTTTTTTTTTTTTTTTTAATTACACTCTTATTCGACAAGTGTTGGTGGTACATGCCTTTAGTCCCAGCACTCAGGAGGCAGAGGCAGGCAGATCTCTGTGAATTCGAGACCAGCCTGGGCTACAAGAGCTAGTTCCAGGACAGCCTCCAAATCCACAGAGAATCCCTGTCTCCAGAAACAAAACAACAACAACAAAAAAATACACTCCTTTTCAGTAACACAGACATGTCACCACTCAAGTGTGGTGGAAGTCAGCCAACAACTTTCTGGCGTTGCTTCTCCTGGGATAACTCAGACTGTCAAGTCTAGAGACCACCACTCAGCACTCAGGCCCTGACCTTGACTTCCAATACTCCTGCTGGCCTGGCTTTTGAATCTTTTCTTAAAAACACATCGAGGCCAGCCAGGATAACCTTGAATTCATGATCCCTTCTGCTTCCACCTCCCAAATACTGGCATTATAGGTATGCACCAACCCCAGTTTATGTGGTGCTGGGGCAGAACTCAAGGTTCTTGAGTGAAATAGGCAGGCATTCTACCGAGTTCCATCTCCAACTCTTAATTTGGGTCTTGATTTAGTCTCTCAGCTGTATCAGGCAGGCTGACTTCCAGACGGAATGTCCAGACATGGATGGCCACGGGTGGGAAATGAGATTCATGCATCAGCCTAGGGAAGGACCATGGGGCTTCTTTGACTAAATGGAATATAAACATCCAATTTCAGACAAGGCCAGGAGAAAATTATCTAGTGAGGTCAGCAAGAGACCAAGGACTGAAAGGAAGTCAGGGAAAGGGGCAAAACAATGAACCACCTGGTAAGAGAGCTAAGAGGTCGTCGCAGGGGCAGAGCACCAGCCTGTAGAATGAGGAAAATGAAGATGCCCACAAACAAAAACCTTGGAAGGTAGGCCACACAGTGTGATCACACGGACATGCTGGATGGTTAAGGGCCCGGGTGGAGAGATTCAAATAGGTGAAACGATTCGGTGGGTAAAGTCTGTCAAACATGACAACCCGAGTTCCAACTCTGGGATCCACATGGTGGTAAAACAAAACAAAACAAAACAAAACTTCTCAAAGTTGTCCTCTAACCGCCACACACACACACACAATAAAGGTTTAAAAAGTGTTAACTAGGAGCCCTGTGATTAGGACTTCGTGGCCTACCTCCCATAGCTACTCTATTTGTGCGTTTATACACATTTGGGGGGCATTTTCCTGCTGCTGCTGCTGCTTTAATTCGCTTAAAATCGCTAAGCTAGCTTGAAATCGCCATCCCACGATGGGCCGACCCACGAGGGCTCACAGGAGGCGACGTCGGTTGGGACCGGTGGCGCATTCGTGAAGCATTCGTGAGCTAGCGAATCAGGAGAGCGAGTGCTGAGGGTCCGGGCGACATGGCGGGCCCAGGGTCGCCTCCGCCCCGTCGGGACCACGCGGGGGCGGGGCGGGGCGCGGAGGGATCCGGGAGGCCCGCGCTGCGCCGCCCCCGGTATATTTGTCCCCAGGCCCCGGGGCCGCCTCATTCTCCACCTTCTCAGAACCATTTCTCCTAACGCTCCCGCCACGCCGCCTCCGCCCGCCCAGCCCCCGCCATGGCTCTGTAGCCGTGATCCTGTGGTGCCCCCGGCCCGGCTTCCGCGCTCACCGCGCCTGCACTCTCCGCTCCCGCCGTCTGTTCAGCCGAGGCCGCCGTCGCCGCCTCTCCTTTCCGCAGCCATGGAGTGAGTAACCGCTCGCCCCTCCCTCTCCAACCGCCTTTCCCGCCCTTTCCCAGAGCTCGCGGGGCTTCACGGACCAGCCGCGTGGGGGTGGGGAGACGGGGAGCCAGGAACCGCGGCCGCGCAGGCGCAGAGAGGGACAATGGTGGCCGGTGGGTCCGCTGGGCATGCGCGCTGGGCTCGAGCCGTGGAGGAGGGTATGCTTCCGGAGGGTTGGGGGTGGTGGTTTAAAGACGGCTCGCTCGCCTTCGCTCCCGCACGCTGCTTCCCAGTGCCTCTCCCTCCCTCCCTCCCTCCCTTCTCCCAGGATGCGACCCACACCCCGTGGCGCACGCGCACTAACCTACCCGAGGCCGGAACTACGAAGGGCAGCTCTAGCGGCGTTACAATGGCCCGCTTTCAGGGTGCGAGCATGCGCTTTGACGCAGAAAGGAAGGGTGGGGTTTAAGTCAGGCCGATTCCTTGAGGCGCTGACTCAGGCCCCGCTTCCCTCCAATCAGGCACCTGCTGGGGCGGGGAATGCTTAGATTGACAGGGAAGACAAGGTTTAGGAACGTCTTTAAGGAGGTGGAGCTAGCACCGCAGGGGCGGGGCCTCTGGGACTTGCTAGTTGAGGGCGGGAACCGAGGTAGACAGGCAAGTGGGCGGGGCTTCTTGTAGAGTCTGTGGAAGTCGCCTAAATTTTTTTCTATTTTTTTGATTTAAATTAGAAACAAGATTATTTTACATGTCAATCCCAGTTCCCTCTCCCTCCCCGTCACCTAAAAATTTAAGGGAAGAGTGGGATTTGAGTGTGTGACACTGATGAAGGGCCCAGGCATGGCAGAATCCCTCTGGGAATCCCTGTGGGTCGGTGGACTCTAAAGGGTGTAAACTAAAGGGAATATTGATGTGGAAGGGGCATGGCTAGAAGACAATTCCCTTGGGATTCAGATTTTTATGAAGAGGGGCTGGAGGTGATTCCCCTAGGGAAACAATAGGTTTCTGTGTTGAGGGAGGAAATGGGGCTTGTGAGTTCAAGAATTCTCTTGGGAATGTGTGGAGCTCTGGAATTTGGGGAGAGAAGTGAAGTGTGAGGGGCCTGTAGGTCAAGCAGCTTTTAACCCAACCCAACCCCACCCCCTTTTGTCTCCTTCACAGGTCCTCCATCTTTGTCTTGCTGCCTGTTGTCACCCAGCTGAACAATCTCCCAAGCTGCCTCCCCACTATTGGTGCAGCCTCCATCCGTGCCCTGCGCCTGTGTCTCAGCCATGTCACTCCTGGCGACCCTGGGGCTGGAACTGGACAGGGCCCTGCTCCCAGCTAGCGGGCTGGGCTGGCTCGTAGACTATGGGAAACTCCCCCTGGCCCCTGCCCCCCTGGGCCCCTATGAGGTCCTTGGGGGAGCCCTGGAGGGCGGGCTTCCAGGGGGGGGAGAGCCCCTGGCAGGTAAGAACAGGTAGAGAGCAGAGGTGGGTTGAGCTTGAGGCAGGGAGGGAGGGCAAGAAAAGGAAGAATGTATTCATTCCCAAGATGAGTACTGAGGGCCTCAGCTCTGTTCTGGGTGTTCAGGGTTCAGAGCAAAGGGTCCCTAAGCTCATGGAACATTAGGGAACAGCTGTTGAACTGAAAGTGATGAAAGACCTAGTTGAGAAGTCACATAACCTCCAAGTAGACAGACATATGAACTGGGGGCTAGGGGATGAGAAGAAAGGAGCCATGATAAGGCCTGAGGTGCTTCCATCTAAGAGACTCTAGGGCAGACATCATTCTCTCTTAACTATAACAGCAATTGCAGCAATAATAAGTAGCTGGCCCTGGTGGCACATACCTATAGTTCCCCCTTTCAAGAGGCTTCTCATCCTCTTGAGCCCATGAGTTTCAGGCCAATCTAGGCTTCTCAAAAACAGAAAACAAGAATGAATAAAGATGGAATGTGAGAGACAGAGAGCAAGAAAGAGAGATCCAGAGAGAGTGAGAGAGTGTGTGTGTGTGTGTGTGTGTGTGTGTGTGTGTGTGATCTTAGCACCCTGGGGGAGAGGAAGAACCATCTAAAGTTAAGACTGCCCTCAGCTATGTTCAGGGCCAACCTAGACTACATGAGACCTTGTCTCAAATAAATAAATGAGTAAACGAGAGAAAACATAGGTATAGGGGTATAGTCAACCAGCCCTACAGATAAGACAATGGTTTCAGAAGTAGTAGCTGACTTGAGTGGATCATTAGTTGGTTGACTGCTTCACTAAGTGGTTAGCCTATTATTCCATTGCTTAGTTGGTAAATTAATTGGTTGGTTGACTGACTTGACTCATTGATTGGCTTGTTCACTGATTGGTTAGTGAGTTGATTAGTTTATTAACAAGTCTGGTGAACTGTTTGATTGGCTGATTGGTTGGTTGACTGGTGAACTCTGGTTCATTGCTCACTTCAGTGGGTTACTTGGTTGGCTACTGAACTGTATGGTTGGCTGATTGGTTAGTTGCCTCATTCATTGTTAGTGGATCAGTTTGTTGATTGATTGGTGAAGTATGGTTGGCTGATTGATTGTCTGACTTTTTCATTGATTAATGAATTGGTTGGTTGGTTGATTGGTTGGATGGTTTGTTACATGACTGACTGGTTTGTTGGTTGCCTGATTCATTGGGTAGTAGGTTGGTTGGTTGGCTGATAGATTCTATGGTTCACTCATTTGTTAGTTAATTCATTGGTTCGTGTCTTGGTGGGTACACTAATTGGTCTGTTGACTGCTTGAATAGTTAGTGGGTGGGTGGGTTGGTTGGTTGCCTGGTTCATTGGTTTCTTCCCTGACTTACTGGTCTGCTGACAGGTCTATAAATTCAATGGCTGGCTGGTCACTTTTTACATTGAGTGAGTGGGACATGAGTGAGCACCAAATGGGTAAAGAACAGACCTCAGGAGCCTTTTATGTCCCCCCTCCATCCTCAGGTGATGGCTTCTCTGATTGGATGACAGAGCGAGTTGACTTCACGGCCCTCCTCCCTCTGGAGGCCCCTCTGCCGCCAGGCACCCTCCCCCCACCCTCTCCAGCCCCCCCTGACCTGGAAGCCATGGCTTCCCTGCTCAAGAAGGAGCTAGAACAGATGGAAGACTTCTTCCTTGATGCCCCACTCCTCCCACCACCCTCCCCACCACCACCAGCATCCTCCCTGCCCCTGTCCTTGCCCCTGCCCACCTTTGACCTTCCTCAGCCCCCTGCTCTGGATACCCTGGACCTGCTGGCTGTCTACTGCCGAAGTGAGGCTGGGCCAGGGGATGCAGGCTTGGCAACCCTGCCTGCCCCCCAGCAGCCTCCTCCTTCTCTGGCCCCTCTGCCTTCACCCTCTCGCCCAGCCCCCTATCCTAGTCCTGCCATCACCAGAGGTGACCGCAAGCAGAAGAAGAGAGATCAGAATAAGTCAGCAGCTCTCAGGTACCGCCAGAGGAAGCGGGCAGAGGGCGAGGCCCTGGAGGGCGAGTGCCAGGGGCTAGAGGCACGGAACCGTGAGCTGAGGGAGAGGGCAGAGTCGGTGGAGCGGGAGATCCAGTACGTGAAGGACCTGCTAATCGAGGTGTACAAGGCCCGCAGCCAGAGGACCCGAAGCACCTAGGGTACATGCAGGTCCAGGCTGGAAGAGGGAGGTCTGTCATCCCTCTGCCCCCAGCTTCACTCCTACCCTCCATCCCACTCTTCTATCTCATCCATGTCTGGATTTCCCTACCTACTCCCCCTATGGTTATTTGGTTTAGTCAGTTTCTGTACCCTTTCAATGCAACTGAGGAACCAAGGCCCTCAGGGAATTTGAGAATACAGCCTGAACCCTGGTTTCTGGAGTCTAAAACAAGTGTGTTTTTGCAGGTAGTCCTAGTTGGGTTCGGGGGACTGTCAGGTCTGGCATGGAGGTAAGGCAGGAAGCCACTCAGGGTAACTGCTGATGAGAACCTAGTCAGGGAGGGAGGGCTTTAAGGAGGGGACATAGGACACACATGAGAAGTCAGCCAACGGAAGGGAGTCAAGTCCTCAGTACAGGAGAGATGTTAGCCAAGAGAGAAGGGTGGCTGTAGTTGGTAACTAGGGGCCATTTAGCTTTGGGAGAGAATCAGTGTTTGGTGAAGGTGTTAGGGAGGGATTGCATCTAGTGGGGGCTGATCCTCCAGGGGTTATGGGCACAAATAAAATGCAGAATTTCCTGTGGTCTGTGTGTCATATCTTGGAGAGGGGACGCTGGGGAGAGGGAGTCTCAGGGCACTCATAAAGACAACTGAGAATGAACCAAAGAGCTGGAACTGAAGCTCCACAATATGGGCCCAACATAAGAGAAGTTTAGTGTGATGGCTCATGACTGCAGTCCCAACATTTGGGAGATTGAGGCAGAAGGATTGCTCTAAGTTTGAGGCCAGCTGGGCTACAGAGTGAGCCCATCTCTAACAAAACAATGAAGCAAAACAAAAGGTAACTAGTAATATTTGTTCATTGTCAAGTACATCCACTTGGAAAGACCATGAGATATGACTGACCCATTAGTAGAGACATAAGTACCACATTGCAACTGAGGCCGATTACTGTTTACATTGGCAGCAGAAGAAAGACAAAGGTGGTACTAGCATATACACACTGAGAATGATACCATCAGACAGGGCTGGACCATTGCAGCAGTGGGCAGAGAGGGCTGGGCAAATGGCTCTAGTGGTAAAATGCTTGCTCAGAAAGTATGAGGCCCTGACTCCAATCTCCAGAATAGATTCTGCACAGAAAGCTAGCAGCTGAGAGTGCACATTGCTCCTCTGGAAGACCTGAGTTCAGTCCCCAGCAGCCATCTGGGTATTTCACGGCTCTGCACCAAGCAGTGTGGGGAATAAGACTGCAGTCAGTGAAGTCACAATCTAAGGAAACCGAGAGAAGACTTAAGGGGAATAATTGTTCTAATGGGACTGCCCTGAGGAAGCCCACTGAGGTCAGACACATGGCGCTATGAGCCCAAGAAACAAAGGTTCCAGAGGTTGGGCTCCCCAAAGCAAGGTCTGGCCTTGGTTCAGGTTTGCACCTGCAAAGTATTGTCTACTTGAGGGATCCAGTTCCCATGGTAACTGGCCAGATAAGAGGTACATTTGGGTTAGTGTAGTTTATAGTGGCCATGTTGAACCACATAGCATCAGTTTGACCTTTTAAGGAGGTGTAGTCTACTGGAGTCACCCCCAGGAAGACCTGAATCTGTGCAGCAGATCTCCAGTAATCCCCCGGAGACAGGGCTATGGATCACTAATGACAGTGGTCCCTGTGTGGAGTCAGGATAGCTGTCAGAGACTCCAACACTGTCACTGGAGCTCCTCCTACTAGACTGCCTACACCCTGACCATGTACCCTGGTTCTGCTCTGAACCTTCCCACAGAGACCAATGAGGTCCACTAGAACAAGGGTCTGAGTGAAAGCCCTGTGTGGCTGGTTCCCAAGGGAGTCTGGGTGCAGTCTGAAGCAGATGACTGATTTATGGGATGTTCAGTACTGTGTATTCAAAGAAGAGAGAGGATTAGAGAGAGATCTAGGGGAGAGTGAGGAGTAACAATGGGAGGCCAGTGTGGGGCAAAGCCCCATAAGGTTCCCTGGCGTGGGTGGCCTCAGTCCATGGAGTGTGAAGAATGAGTTTGGCCTGGGGATATTCTGGTACCAGGTTTAGGACTATGTCCATGTGCTCCCAAAACAAAAGCCTGTTGTATACCAGGTGTGGGTGTTCGTCCATGCAGGTCTGACACCCCAAGGATGATTTTAGCCTTTTCCAGCTGCAAGGTGTATTCCTCTTTACAGACTGAACTAATTTGGCTGAGCAAAGGCCCTTTTATTAACAATTCATACCTTTGCAAGTCAATTTGTATACCAAAGTCTTTGATCTAGTCCCCCTACTCCCCGCCCCCCAGGAACAATGCCAAATGCAAATTCTCAATCTAAATACCACAGTGTTCTGGGTGTTTCTAAAACTAAGTTCGAACAGGCTTTGATCCCTAGGAAAACTCAGATAAGCCTTCAAACAGTAGGTACGGAAGACAAGAGGTGACACAAACAGCAGATGAAAAGCTAGGTGCTAAAACACAGCTCTGTGGGGATTCTATCAGAAGCCTCTTGGACGGGCTGTGGATGTGGCTCAGTTGGGAAAGTGCTTACCAAACAGGTTCTAACCCTAAACTTGCATGTACCAGGCCTAGTGGCACCTATAATCCCAGCAAAATTTACCTTCAGTTGTAAATTGAATTTGACCTTTCAAAAAACAGAGGATTCGAGCCGGGCAGTGGTGGCGCACGCCTTTAATCCCAGCGCTCGGGAGGCAGAGGCAGGCGGATCTCTGTGAGTTCGAGACCAGCCTGGTCTACAAGAGCTAGTTCCAGGACAGCCTCCAAAGCCACAGAGAAATCCTGTCTTGAAAAACCAAAATAAACAAACAAACAAACAAAAAACAGAAGATTCTACAGCATGACAAGTGTGACTGGCTCTCCTCAGTGGGTGACCTTTGTGGCTGATAGGTGGTGGGCTCCTTACCCTGCAAAAAGACCGTGGAGTAGAGGGTGTATCCTTCCTCATAACTTTGTAGAGTAAGTAGGCTGGTCTCAAACTCAGAGAGATCTGCCTGCCTCTATCTCCGAGTGCTGAGATTAAAGGTGTGCACCACCACCACCTAGCAACATTTCCTGTTGAGTAAGAGCAATTGAGAGACTAAACTTTTTCTTTTTGAGATAGGGTTTCTCTGTGTATCCCTGACTGTTCTAAAACTCACTCTGTAGACTAGGCTGGCCCACAGACACACAGCCTTTACTGTGTCTGTGCATATAGAAACTGTTGGACTATTCCTGATCATTCAGAATTGACCTTGATGTCACAACAGGCAATCTGAGAAATTGCCCACTTTATATTACCCATATTTGATTCCATAATGCGTTTCCTGGAAGGAAATGCAGGAATTGATTAATTACTGATAAGAAATATGTTGGGGGCTGGAGAGATGGCTCAGAGGTTAAGAGCACTGGCTGCTCTTCCAGAGGTCCTGAGTTCAATTCCCAGCAACCACACGGTGGCTCACAACCATCAGTTATGAGATCTGGTGCCCTCTTCTGGTGTGCAGATATACATGGAAGCAGAATGTTGTATACATAATAAATTAATAAAATCTTTAAAAAAATATGTTGGAAGCCTCAGCTTCATAAGAAACACCATATTAATAGTGGGGGCTTAAAATTTCTATTACTTGACAACAAGCTAAAGAATTATTAAAAAAAAATTATCCTGCTTGTTCTTTGTATGATCAAGTTCCTTTACCTGCAGGAACTAATCCTAAGGGTACACAAAGGAATGAAATTTGGTAAATGGATATATTTCACTTAACAGAACTTGGAAAATCAAAGTATGTTCATCATACCATTGACACATAATGTGCATTTCAATGGGCATCTGCCTTAAGTTCTGAAAGGGCAGATTCTGTAATTACACATTAGAAACAATGGCTGTAATGGGCATACTGATACAAATGAAAACTGATAATGCAGCCGAACAGTGGTGTTGCACGCCTTTAATCTCCAGAAGGCAGAGGCAAGTGGCTCTCTGAGTTCGAGGCCAGTTTGGTTTACAAGGTGAGTTTGAGGAAAAGCTCCAAAGCTACAGAGAAACCCTGTCTCAAAAAACCAAAAAAGGTGTGTGACAAAGTTGTGTGACAAAGGTGAGATGATAATCCGAATGATCCGAAATCAGAAACCTCTGAATGCTACAAATCATTTGTGGTAATTATATAGATAGCAGGGGCCAAGTATACATATTGATTTATAATCCCAATCCTCCAATTAACCTAGCAGTAAATTGGGAGATATGGAGATTCCTGTAGTGGTTAATCAATCTTCCTGGATCCCTGGTCCTTATGACAACAGGGGTCCTGCTCAGCCAATGGAGGAGGATAGGGTAATTGAGAATTACACTGTGAGAGTTCAAGGAATTCCTATTTGCATGGGAAATGAAATTCGATGCCTTAAAATTACCTCTCAAGTGTAGGTATCCCTAGTCAATACTACCCAAGATTATCATAAGTTTTATATGCTGGTTTTAGCCGGGCATTGGTGGCTCACGCCTTTAATCCCAGCACGTGGGAGGCAGAGGCAGGTGGGTCTCTGTGAGTTTGAGGCCAGCCTGGTCTACAGAGCAAGTACCAGGACAGGCTCCAAAACAATACAGAGGAAACCCTCTCTCAAAAAACCAAAACCAAAGAAAAAAATTATATGCTGGTTTTATTTTATTTTATTTTTAAAAGATTTATTATTTATTACATATACAGTGATCTGCCTACTTGCCAGAAGAGGGCAGCAGATTGAATTGTAGATGGTTGTGAGCCACCATGTGGTTGCTGGGAATTGAACTCAGGACCTCTGGAAGAGCAGTCAGTGCTCTTAACCTCTGAGCCATCTCTCCAACCCCTATATGCTGGTTTTAAAGGACAGGAGATTAGTTCCATAAATCTATTGTTCTGTGAGATGTGGGTTACCAACAAGGAATCTGACTGGGTGCATCGGCAGCAATGTAAGAGTGAGGAGCCTCCAGTGCTATTTAATATCTCCCAAGGAGACTCATAGACTGGAGCCCTTTTGGCTCCCCTCAAGGAAGATATTCTCACTCAGAGTTAAGATGGAAACGGTATAGTTTACTGTGGAAATCAGGGCTTCTGTTAATGAACCTATCCAGTGGCACGGAGTTAGAATGGCAAGTCCTCTCCTGCAACCTGGCAATTGAATTCAGACTAACTTGTGGAAATCGGCAAGTGCCTTCCACCCTCTTAAGGCGTGGGAGGAAAATTAAGCATTGAGGATGATAAACATACTTTGTCTTTTAGACTAAATCAAAGCCATGCTTTTATGGCATGTGTGCCACTTCCTTATTTGCTACTAAAGGGGCCTATGCAGTGGCATCCTAATAATACAGCATCACTTATGAATGCTGTACCCTTCATACCTGTGTTAATTCTAGTATTATTTCAATTTTAACCTTTGAAAGTTTATGTATTCTTAGAGCAAGGCCAGCAATCTGGACACCAGTGAGGTTGTCGAGGCCATGGTGAGACTCTCCTGTGATGACCCTGGTACAGAAGCTCACCGAAAGAATACTAAAAAGGACATGTCAAATGGGTTGAATGATTGGACTGTTATTGCAGTTATTATAGGAACAGCTGGAGTGGTGCTTTGTAAAAGAAATTCAAACTACTGAGTTTGTCAAGGACTGGCAGGAATGCTCTAACAGACTTTGGACTGAACAAAATAGGATAAATAGCGAGATAATGAGTTAGCTGATATAAGAGAAACCATTATATTGTTAGGAGATCTGTTAAAAATATTAAAGGAAGCCAGGTGTTGGCGGCGCACGCCTTTAATCCCAGCCCTTGGGAGGCAGAGGCAGGCAGATCTCTGAGAGTTCGAGTCCAGCCTGGTCTACAGAGCGAGTTCCAGGATAGGCTCCAAAAGCTACACAGTGTAGGGAGTAATCATGTTTAGAGGTACTGCTGACCATGCCTGTTTGGGACTGGCCACAGGTGCCACTGCCTCTTGGGTGTGGTCAGAGTGATGTAGCAAGGGTTTAGTAGCAGAGAGGCACACAGGCTGTCTTTTCTCTCTCCCGCCTGGCTGAGCAGACATCTGCGGGTCACTCCAGCTCCAGTGTAAACCGTGAGTACTAACCCTTTAATAAACTACCTGCAGTCAATCTATTTCTGTCTCCATTGCATTGGGGATTAACATATAGAAACCCTGTCTTGAAAAACCAAAATAAACCGGGCGTTGGTGGCACATGCCTTTAATCCCAGCACTCGGGAGGCAGAGGCAGGTGGATCTCTGTGATCCAGCCTGGTCTCCAGAGCGAGTGCCAGGATAGGCTCCAAAGCTACACAGAGTAACCCTGTCTCGGAAAAAAAGAAAAAAAAAAAAAGGAAAACCAAAATAAATAAATAAATAAATAAATAAATAAATAAATAAATAAATAAAATAAAGGAGCAGATACAATTAAAATGTGATTGGAGTGTTTCTTCTTATTGTATTTTAATACAATGTAATACAATTTAAACTTTTAATGTTTAATGAAAGCAAGTATGATTGGGAAAAGGTTAAGGTGCATTTGATGGATCACCCTAGTTCTTCTCAAACATTTATGATATGCAGCAAGAAACTAAGGGAACTTTTACAAAACAGTTACCTGATAGGACAGGAATGGATATTATGGAAGGCTGTTCAGATACAACAGCCTCATTCACCCTATGACTCACTTTAACAGACTTCTTGTTTTAGCAGGCATTGCTCTTGTTTTCACAACAGTAACCTTATTGCCTTTGAAATGTGCTGTGGCTAACTTACACAAGATTGTAAAACAGAAAGATAGGAAGAAGACTTCATTTGCTGTAAGATGACATAATTTTCAGCATAAGCAGAAGGGCTGTGTGTAGGGGTTTTCCCACAACTGCAGCTGGCTCTGAAATGTAGGCACTAGCCTTAGTCTGTCCTTTTGTCTTCAGCACCTTGTGTTTAACCTATGTGGATCCTGTTTGAGTTTCCCAAGGGTACAAAGCCTATGCAAAACTTGGTTGGGAAAAAATCCAGCACACTGTGATATTCCTTAATCAAGATTTTGCATTTGGCATTGTCCCTTTGGAAGCCTAGTTAGATGTTTTGGGGACATGGAAATCAACTTGCTAAATGTATATTAGATAACAATAAAGAAGCCCTTGGCTGAGGCTCAGGCCACTGAGTCCCCCTGCAGCTGGAAAGGCTAAAATCATCCTTAAGATACTCTGTGTCTCCTTCCACGAACCCTCATGAACCCACACCCATTCCACAACAGTGTCTGACTCTGAAGTTCACACAGAGTCCCTCTAGGCCTGGCCTCTCCATCTGTCCTCCAAAGCCAACACAGCTGCCTGACATTCACACCCAGGAGCCCCTGGATGGCTGCACGGGCCACCTGACATGTTCTGTGTGAGAGTGTGCAAACCATAAGCCATCTCCTGGATGGGGGCTGCCCTGACAGGCACAGGCCTGAGCTTCAACACTTCGGAAGTCCATCCCTGTCCAAAGGACCATGGCACCGACCTCACCTGCTAAGTGACGTTCCCAGGGCTAGCATGTCCTGTGCGTGTCCAGCCAGTACTTGGGAGCTGCTGTGGGCAGGAGGATGGGCCAGGACTGTGGCTGAAGTTTCATGCTCCCCCTTGCCATGCTGAAGTCTGACTACTTATAGATGGGTTATAGGCTGCAGCCTTTGAGAGGTGGTAAGACGATGAATGGCTGTGGAGCCCTCAACAACAGCACAGAAGTCTCAGTACTTGGGAAGCTGAAGCATAAGCATTGCAAGGCTGAGGTCAGTCTGGGTTAAACAGCCAGACCCTGTATGAAACCACCCCCAATCAAAAATGGCCCTGTGAGACTCCTGCCCCTGCCACCCCACACAGGCACAGCATGCTGGTGCCTCTGAAGTAGGACAGGGCCCTTAGTCTTCACTTTCGCTTTTGCCCTCAGTTTCTATCACTGATAGGCTGTCCTGTCTTGGAGGAGGCAGGACACATGGGCTGTCCTAGCTTGCTTTTTTCTCATTGCTGTGATAACAGCAGAAGCAGAAGCAGAAACAATCTGGGGAAGAAAGGGTGTGTTTGGTTTACACATCCAAATTACAGTCTGTCACTGAAGGAAGCCAAGGCAAGAACTCAAGCAAGGCAGAGTCTGGAAGCAGGAACTGAGGCAGAGACCATGGAGGAACGCTGCTTGCTGTTCACATGGGCTCCTCAGGCTCATGTTCAGCCAGTTACCTTCCTTACAGCTCCTAGGACTGCCTGCCCATGGAGAGCACCACCCACAGTGGACTGGTCCTCCCCTACCAATCATTATTCAAGAAAATGCTCCCCAGATCTCCCTTCTTAGATACGTGTGGGTTTGCATCAAGTTGACAAAACCCAACCAGCAAAGGAGTAACAAAACCTAAGCCTCTTATCCTGAGGAACACAGGGCCACCAAGGCTGCAGGGGACATAATCGTCTTCTGCACAGCTTCCAGTTGTATCTCTATGGATGCTGGGGTGGTGGCAAGGAATAGGAGCCAGCTGTACTTCCAGCCTTTACTGTGTGTCTGTGCAGATGTTCCTCAGATAGTGACCTATCACAGTGCTCCTGGAGCTGGTGACACAGCTAGGCAAGATGTGCCTCCTTTTGGAGCAGGGGGCACAGATAGGAAGGAGGTGCTCCAGAGAGCCCAAAGGAGGTGTTCCTTCTCCTCCATGATGTCACACACCTGGCCCTTCCCTCAGGAAAAACAGAACATGGAGGCTCTGTCTCAGTCTTTATGTGTGTGTGTGTCTGTATGTGGGAGGGTGTACATGGGTGATGGAGTGGATCTCTCCACAGTATTTTTTGAAGCATGGTCGCACACTGGCCTGGAACTCACCAACTAGGCCATGCTGGCCAGCCAGTGACCTCTATGGGTCCTCCTCTCTGCCTTCCCAGTGAAGGTATTACAGATGTGCACAAGCACACCTCTTTCTTTTCCTGGTGGGCTCTAGGGTGGAACCACATCCTCATGCCGCATGATAAGCACTTCACCAATGAAGACGTCTACCCAGCTGCTTGTTCTTTAAGACAGGGCCTCAGGTGTCCCAGGCTGGCCTCAGGCTCCTTATGTAGCTGGGGATGATTTCTGATGCTCCTGTTTTTGCGTCCAAAGTGCTGGGATCACAGGTGTGCACTAGCAAAGCTAGTTTTATGCAGTGCTGGGCTGAATGAAGGCCATTGTGAGCTATAGTCCCAGTCTCTCTCTTATTTAGATCTCTTGAAATTACATAATGTAATACCGACCACTGTAAAGTGAACATGTTGGTAGTACTTGGTGCCTCCAGCTCCCAGTCCCTGGTTTTCTGCAGCCCTGCCAAGTGTTTCTGTCCCTGTTGGGGGGACTTTTCCTTCTTGGACACCCACATGGGCTTCTTACATCTGGCTCTTCTCACTGGCCTCACGGAGCCAGGGTCCGCCATATAATACTGTGGGTCAGGACTCCACTCCTCTTCATGGCAGAGTATTATTCCAGTTCTGAAAATCTGGTTTGTTTGTTTTTTAAGATCATGTATACAGTGTGTACCAGAAGAGGGCACCAGATCACATTACAGAGGGTTGTGAGCCACCATGTGGTTGCTGGGAATTGAACTCAGAACCTCTGAAAGAGTAGCAGTCAGTGCTCTTAACCCCTGAGCCATCTCTCCAGCCCCCAGTTCTGAAAATCTAAACTCAGGTCCTTGTACCTGTGAGACACCTCTTCAGCCCCACCTCTGTGTGTGTGTGTGTGTGTGTGAGAGAGAGAGAGAGAGAGGGGGGGGGTATTGTTAGGGGTGGAAGCCCAGACCTGGGCTTTTAGGAGAGCCACTCCCAGCCCCACAAATGAGTCATGAGGCTGCTGCTGCTACACCTCTGTGGCTTGAGCTGGGTCCAGTTTTATAGCCCTTTAATTCTAGCACTTGGGATGCTGAGGAGGCAGATTTCTGGGTTTGAGGCCAGTCTGGTCTATATAGTAAATTCCAGGTCAGCCAGAGCTGACCCTTTTTCAGAGCTGAGACCCTTTTTCAAGAGAGAGGGAGGGATGCTGCTGAACCAGTGTTCTGTGGGGTGTCTGGAGCCAGCCGTGCCAGTCCCCTGACTGGCACGTCATTCCTGTGGCTGCAGTGGTGACCATCATCAAGGGCAAGGTGGAGGAGGTGGAGCTGCCTGTGGACAAAGTGGACATCATCATCAGCCAGTGGATGGGCCACTGCCTCTTCTACGAGTCCATGCTCGTTTCCCAGCATTCAGAAGGTTGAAGCAGGAGGATCAGGAGTTCAAGGTCACCTTCAGCTACAGAGTAAGTTTGAGCCAGCCTGTACTAAAAGAGACCCTGTCTTGAAGCAAACACCTGCTACCTAGGGATATCAGGGCAAGTTAGTAATCTGAGGAGCCCTCACTGGAGGGAGACAGAGGAAGATGGAGACCAGAAGTGGTGAAAACTGAATTATACATCATCGGATGGTGGCAGGCTTAAGGGGTTTGAGTGTTCCACACAGGAAAGACATGTAGACAAGAGCCAATGCCTGGAGTCAGGAACAATACAGATGCCCATCCCGAGAGCAAGAGCACACAGGTGTGGCAGTCCATTCAGTGGGACATTGTACAGGTGACAGAAGAGCCAGGCATTGATCTGTGCTATACACAGCTGACTCTTGTCAACAGTGCTGAGCAGGGCATGGTACCTAATGTACACAATCAGGAACCCACCAACAGCAATCCCCTGACCAGGCCAATGTTCAGAGCTGAGAGTCAGGGCTGGGTTGAGACATGGTTGAGACGTGGCTTGTTCAGAGAGGGTTCTCCGTCTCCCTTAGTGGTGCAGGGGTTCACCATGGGTGATGTTCATGTTCTCGTGTGGTGGTGGCGATTGTGCCCATGCACAGGGACACTGAATTCTAGTGTAAGCAGAATAAATGGGCTGTTATGTGTGCTGAACCTCAGCAAAGCTGCTAGTGGGGAGTTGGTCCCCAAATGAAATGAGAGCAATAGAGGAGTAGGCTCAGACCAGGCCTGGTTCATCCCTCCCTCTCCTTTCTCTTTCTCTACCTCCTTCTCACTCTTGCTGTCTTTGTCTCTGATTCATTCTCTACCCCAGCTTGATTTTAAAACCGCATGGGAATACCTCACATTTGGAAGTCCATCAAGGCCAGTCTCTCTGCCTCCTGTGCTGCCGACAGCCAGCCCCACACCATGCTGAGCTAGGGCCTGGAGCTGCCCTGGGTGAAAGCTGGGGACTTAGGGCGGTACATCTGCCAAGCAGAGAACAGGCTGGGCTTCCAGCAACATAGCCTGGACCTCTCTGTGCTGTGTGTGACCTGAAAGAGGGCCAGGTTTGGGGAGTGTAGCACAAATAATAAAAGAGACAGATACTCAGAGGGAAAAGTTCTCAGTTCCTGTCTCCTTTCTCTGGCCAGCCATATTCTCCCGTCTCCACCTCCCTAGTGCTGAGGTCTGCGCAGAGGGCTGTGCTTGTTCTAGATTCCAGGCAGCATGACGGCCCTTGTGTCATCACCTGGTGGCACATCCCTGCAGCTTCCCAGACTCATTTCTCTCTCTAGTCACTTTTAAGTGAGAGCAACTGTGTTCCCTTCCCACATACACTGAGTAATCTGGCCGGTGCCAAACAAATCTGACCTCATCATTCAGAGTGAAGACCTGCTGGGGGTTTACTGCCAAATGGCTACCACCAGGAATGATATGCCCTCTGGCCCAGAGCTTGTTCAAAAGGTGAGTGAGGACCCTGCTGCTCACCACAGTCATACCAAGTCACCAACTCTGGAGGGGCACAGCGAGTCCCTCAAGATGATGCAGAGATTCCCACAGACACTGTACCAGCCCAGTGGCTGGAGACATCCCATGCCCAACTCCTCCTCAATGGCCATTCTGCTTCCAAAGCCACCGAGGCCTGTGCACCAATGCCTAGGCCATACTTCACATCCGATTCCCTTTTACCTCCTTGTTCCCCTTTGGCACCTAATCTTCTCTTCTTTATCTCTTTACTTGGCAACATGTAGAACCAAGAGCTCCAAATCATTCCTGCAAATCTTGGGCAGGGACCCCTACAGTCACCATCCAATCTGAGCCCCACCCCAGCCACATTTGCGTCTGACAACTCACTTCAGACCCTAAGATATGGAGACTGTTATCCTGACAGTCTGAGGGACCTGGACTTGAACCTTGGCCTCATGGGCCCAGAGATGTGCACTTTGCAGCTAGGTCCTAAGACTGCTTGCTTCTCTATCTGCTGAGTAAGGACACTAGTGGTTCCCTGGCACACTTCTGTGAAGATTTCATGAAACTAGCCTTCAATGACAGAGTCCAAAATTACTACCATGAAATACACACACGTTTATTTCATGGTGTCCAGCTAGTGCATGTGGAATAAATCCATGAAAAATAGAATGTCCAATGTCCACATTTGTTTAGGATTGATTCTCTTTGCTCTCTGAAAGCTTCCATTATTCTAGGTTGGCCCCCTTCCCTTTCCCCATCTTAGAGATCCCTCAATGTATCAGACAGCACAGAAGACCACTTGCCCTGGGGGTGCTTCCCCCCAGTATGCTTTCCTCTGGCTTGAAAAGTGGAGGTCCCAGAGCCTCAGGGCCATGACAGCCAACACCACAGAGTACTCAGGGATCAAGATGTCAAAATGATGATCTCAGCAGTGGCCAGGCTCATCTGGGTTTAGGGTATGAGCACTCAACTTCCTGATCCTGATGCCATTACTGCAGCTTGCTGCCATGCTGTCCCTGCCATTGTGGACTCAAATGCTCTAGAACCATAAATGCAAATAAACTCATTTATATATTGTCCTCATCATGTATGAGAGGCACAGAGGTCCTTGTTGAAAGGTCCAGGCATTACACCGGCCTGGCCCTGGTCACCTGGCAGAATCCACTCAGGCAGTACCCTGGTCAGCCCAGGGTTCCATGGGCACTATGTCTGCACGCAGGTGTAGAGTACCCCTTTAAAAGACAGACCCCGCCCACTTACTCTCTCTCTCCTCCTATTCTCTTCTCTCTTATCTTCCTCACTCTCTTCACTTACTCTCTCTTGCCTTCCTTTCTCTCTTTGCTCTCTCTCTCTCTGTCTCTCTCTCGTCTCTCCTGCTCTCACCCTCCCCCACCTGGAATAAACCATGGCTAATGTATTTCTTGTTCTCACGTCTCATCTTGCACCTTTTTATATTTTTAAACTTAAATAAGTTAGCAATATTTGTGCTCACAGATAAGCCCTAAGAGAATCAGGAATGTTAGACACAGAGGGTGTACCTTCAAAGGAAGTGATGCATAATGTATTACCTGCCTAGAAGGCTGGAGGCAGACGTAGTTAATAGCATGCTGACCTTTGCACTATCTCTGTGGCTGAGACCTCACTGAATCCTCCCCCCAGTCCCTTATCCATGTCAACTTAAAGAAGGTGTCACATGTAGCCAATCTATAGAACCAAAGAGTTTCGATGTAGTCAAGTCTTAAGCTTTATTGTGCACAATGAGTTAATTATCACCAGGAAAATTTTCACCAAATTGTACTGTGCTTAAATATTCCAAAAATAAACTACTCAGGGTCAGACTTCCAAAGTTTGAACCAACACTGGCTACTAAGTCTTGTTGCACCAAACTACCTTCTTGCCTCCCATGGGTCATTACTCTGCTGGTAGTTGCAGAGGCTCCAATAATCATAGTGTTTTATCACAGCAACAGAAGAGTAAAACAAAGTGTGTCTGTGCACTGTGAATGCAGGTGCTCATGGACACCAGAAGATGGCATCAGAGCTCCTGGAGTTGAGCACAGATGGCTGCCAGGCACCTGATCTGTTGCTTGGAACCAAACTTGCAAAAGCAGTATACTTTTTTTTTTTTTTCCCAGACAGGGGAAGGATAGGCTTTGGAGCCTATCCTGGTACTCACTCTGGAGACCAGGCTGGCCTCGAACTTACAGAGATCCGCCTGCCTCTGCCTCCAGAGTGCTAGGATTAAAGGAGTGCACCACCAACGCCTGGCAAGCAGTATACTGTTAACTGCTGGGCTCTCTCTCTAGCCTTGAGATAAAGATTTTTAAAATGAGGCAAATAGGAACCTTGGAAACAAAAACTCAATACATAGAATCTTGGGAGGCTGAGGCAGAAGGGCTACTCTGAGTACCAGGCTAGCCTATGCTGCACACATACAGACAAAGACAAGATTATGCCAGGTGTGGGGACCCACCTTTCACCCCAGCACGCAGGAGGCAGAGGCAGGTGGATCTATGAAGCCAGCTTGGTCTGCACAGTGAGTTCCAGGACAGCCAGCAATACATAGAGAGATCCGATCTCACCCTCCCAAGCAAACAAACAAAAACCCAAAACTGGATACTGAATAGAACACAGACCCCCCCAGGGGTCCAGATTCCTGGATCCAAAACTACACAGAGAAACCCTGTCTCAAAAAATCAACAACCAGCCAACCAATCAAACAAAAAAAGATCAGAATCCAATGAGATTTCAGCTCTCCTCACTTGGAATCCAGAAAACAGAACACAGCTGAGCAAAACACTCCTGGCCAGTGAAGATGTAAAGAAAACGATACTTGACCAGGTATTGTGGCACACGCCTTTAATTCCAACACTGGTGGGGGGGTGGTGGCAGAGGCAGGTGGATCTCTGTGAGTTTGAGACCAGCCTGGTCTACAAGAGCTAGTTCTAGGACAGCCTCCAAAGCCACAGAGAAACCCTGTCTCAACCCCCGCCCCCCAAAAAGAGAATGAAATCGAAATTTCATTGTACAAAAATACTTGGAGTAGAAAGATACCATGCTGAGAAAAATAAGCCAGATACAGAGAGACAGATACATACATTCCCTCAAGGGAGGGACAATTAGGTGTTAGAACTCAAGGAAGGGGAAGTGAAGAGTGAAAGAGGGTGGCAGCTGGGGCATGATGTATGCATAGCAGGTGTATGGAAATGTCACATTAGGTGGTACAATTAATTTATTCCTGCTTCATGCTCTTCTGTCCTTCTCTCTCCATTTTCCTCTCTTTTTATCTTGAGTGCTATGGAAAGAACCCAGGGCTTCACACATGCTAGGGTCTACCCTGAGCTACATCCCCAGCTTGTACCCTCTTTTCTTTTTTCTTTTTAAACTTTTTTCTATTTCCTGTGTCTTATGGAGACTCTCTTAGCAGTTCGAGTCTTAACTAGATCTGGAGGAAACTGCTACACAACAAGCAGAAAGGTTCACCTGGATGCTGGCGACGGGGCACAGGGTAGAGGGGTCCAGGAGGGAGTAAAACGAGAAAGCTAGCAGGGTATCAGACCCCTCTCGTTGTCTCTTGGTCTGCCTTGTTTACTCCACAGGATAGACTGAACTCTCTGAAACCAGGAGCCAAAAGAAACCCTCCCTCCTTTCAGTGGTCTACATCAGCATTTCAGCCAGTGACGGAAAGCTAACTAATACATCATGTGGTTCTCTCTCTAACATGCTCCTGCCATTGTGATGACTCCCCCAGAATCTCCCGGTGAAGAGAATGGGTTAGGGGCCGAAGAGATAGCTCAGAAGTTAAGAGTGCTTACTGCTCTTGCAGAGGACCCAAGTTTGGTTCCTAGCACCTATGCTGGACTCCTGACAACGGCCTGGAATGCCAGCTCCAGAGGATCTGATCTCTCTGCTGGTTATCCGAATTCACAGGCACATACCCATGTCGACACACACATCCCTAATAAAATACATCTGAAAAACTAGTGGCTGGGATGGCGGATGGATGCACAGGGGCAAGGCTGCTAAGGGTGAGCAGAGGTGTGGAAGGAGTGATTAAAGCACTCAGGAGGCAGAGGCAGGTGGATTTCTGTGAGTTTGAGGCCACCTGGTCTATAAAGTGAGTTCCAGAACAGCCAGAGCTACATAGAGAAGCCCTGCCTGGTAGGACAGAGTACTAGGCAGATAAAAGATACAGGAAGCTGAGGGACGGAAGGTTGGAGGGTGGGAAGGTGAAATGTAACCCTGACTGGATAGCTTCACAGGAGCAGGGATGAGCAAGTTGGGAGACTGTTTGACTGACATGTTCTTGCTGTGCTAAGGCTGGTCTCAGCCCCTTGGGCTTTGTGTGTGCACTATCACTCTGGTCAGCTAGAATTATTAAGTGACAGTGAGTGGTTGGGTGAACAGAAGATTCTCCCAGAACTGTGAACACTGGACTCTCCAGGAGTTGATTAGAAACAGTTTATTATGGAATCACAGGAATGCCCAAGGCGAGAGGGCCCCAGGGAGTGGCCACTGCTGTCACCAGCATCCAGGCACCTCCACTGACAACTGTGGAGAGATGAGGAAGTTTCACATTGTGAGAGGGCTGATTCTTATGTCCTAAGGGAGCAGTGGAAGCGCACACTCATGGGACTCCAGCCACACCACTTCATGTTCTATTTCAAGCTGCAAGTCAGACGTTCTGTAAAATAAACACAGTTGTAAGGAACTTAAGGATTTTAAGCCCCTCCTTCCCACCACACTTCTGGGAGGTACTGGAAGTGCACCAACAATACGAGAGACAGCAGCCTTGAACACTGTCAGTGTGGAGGCAAGGGGTCGGAGACAAAGGCAACTCAAAGTCAGTCCCCTGTTGACAACAGGCAGGGCCGGGCAGGAAGATGACATGAGGTGAATGTGATTGGCGTCAAGGGATCTGAGGATGGTGAGGGAGGCCCTGGGGTCCATCCCCGCATGCCCAAACTGATAGTCCCAGCACTCTGGAGGTAGGACAAGAGGATCAGGAGCTCTAGGTCAGCCTCACTACACAGAGTTTGAGCATGGCCTGAGTCTCATGAGAGTCTGTCTCAAACAAACAGCAAAAGTGGGGCAGGGTTACACCATCACATCTGGGTGCCTTTAGAATTTTCTGGTCACACAGATCACCCAGCTTGAGTTCCAGCTGTCTGGCTTCCTCTTGAACTAATTTCAGGAGCCCATGGGGAAGCCAAAGGTCTACCAATTGCTGGGCCTGGGGCAACCAGTCCCTCACAGGCCTGGTAAGGGGTGAGGAGTTAAAACTACAACCTCCTCACCTGGATTCCACCTAAGGCACCATCTGGAGGTCCAGGGGGTCATAGGGTGACACCCGAAGATCCTTCAGCAGGGCTTCTAGATTGTTCCTCAGCATGGCATAAGGAGGCTTCTCCTCGTAATTGAGGGCCATCACCACCTTCAGGTACTCCTGCAGGGTCTCTGTGGTCAAGACACCCAAAAGCACAGGAGAGGGCTTAGAGGTGGCATCCGAAGTCCCCTGTGCTCAGTGCCACTTGAAGTTCTTATGTCTGCTGTCCTCGTGTGGGAAGCGTCAGTAGAATGACAGATAACACCAGAGTGCTCACCAGTCTGTCAGCGGCTGTCACGTGAGGCCAGTCACCCACCCATCCACATCCCGTCCCATCCCGTACTACTTCACAACAGATTCCTGTGAGGAAGACCTATGTGCACCTCTAACGTGGGGACTGGAGGTTCCCGCTGAGGCAGGACGCAATGTGAGCACAGTGCACAAAAGGAGTCACAGAGCAGAGGGACACAGATGGGCAGTCGGGAACCACTGTGACCAGCATGAGCTGCAGGCAAGCCCTATGTGCAACCAAGTATGCTTTTAAAAGGGTTCAACCATGGGAACAGGTGTGCCAACCTTCAGGGAACCGTGGAGATGGCCTGGCCTAGCTGCTTTGAGAGGTACACATCAGACTGTTCAGGTGAGAGCCCATGGCTCTTGGGGCACTGTGTGCTTTTCAGTTCCTGAGAACCAAGGCGCTCCCTCTGGCAGTGAAGCATTCAGGCCGTTTTGTGTTTCTCTGTATGTTTCCTTAGAAGTCAAGGAGGCATGGAAGCTCAACAGGACAATTGGTCTTAGACATTAAGCTTGTATAGCTTGCCAACATCACTGTATCCTGACAACTACAATGTATTGATCCTGGCGACTGTCACTACATTCTGTTTCTGATCAGGGTACACAAAGTCTGATTGCTCTCAATAAAACTGTCACAGCTTCAGTCTTGCTGTGGCCCTCCAACCCAAACCTGGTGTAATTTCTCGCCAGCCGTATCAGGTAACCTTGGCCCTGTAAGTTAAGTGTAGGCACTTACATCACACAGGTTAGAAGGGCTCTTTTTTAATTTGGAAAAAACAAAGTCTATAAAGAGTCTTACTCTGTAGCCCAGGCTGGCCTGGAATTCACTATGTAGCAGTATGTAGCAGAGGCTGGTCTCCAGTTCCTGACAATCCTACTGCCTTGGTGTCTTGAATGCTGGGGAAACAGGATGATACCATGATGGTACCATTTTTTTTAAAAAAACATTTTTTTAAAGATTTACTTATTATGTATATAACATTCTGCCTCTATATATGCCTGCACGCCAGAAGAGGGCACCATATCTCATTACAGATGGTTGTGAGCCACTATGTGGTTGCTGGGAATTGAACTCAGGAAGTTCAGCCAGTGCTCTGGAAGAACAGCCAGTGCTCTTAACCTCTGAGCCATCTCTCTAGCCCAATGGTACCATTTTTATTATTGTTGTTTTGTTTGTTTTTGAGACAGAGTATGTATCCATGGCTGACTTAGAACTCACTACGGAGACCATGTTGACTTAGAGCTCAGAGAGTTCTACCAGCCTGCCATCCAAGTGCTGGCATCAAAAGTGTGTACCAACCACACCTGGCATGATGATACCTTTAAAAAATATGTGTGTGTGTGGGGGGGGTAGGGGGGAATGCCCTCAGAGAGCAGGAAAAGGGTCTTGGATCCTCCATAGTTGGAGTCACAGACAGTTAAGAGCTATATGATGTGGGTTTGAGAGTTGGACTCTGGTCTCTGTAACAGCAGCAAGCATCGTCCAGCCCAGTGGTACTTTCCCCCTAACATTTACTTATTACATATGTGGAGGTCAGAGGAGAACATGTGGAAATTAGTTTTGGCTTCCTTCCATGTGGCTCCTGGGGGTTGAACCTATCATCAGGCATCAGCAAGGGCTTTTACCCCCTGAGCCATGTCAACAGCCCCATAGTGGTATTTTTTATTTTCCTGTGTGTGTATTGTTCTCTATGTGAAGGTCTGTGTGTGTCAAAAGCAGAGGTCAACAGCAGCTGCTTCTTCTCAGGTGTCACACTCCACTTTGTGTTCTGAGCAGGATCTCTCATTAACCTGTAGTTCACTGATCCAGCTAGAATAGTTGGCCATCGAGGTACAACGGTCCACCTGTCTGCACATCCAGCACTGGGATTATAAGCACACAATGCTATGCAGGCTTTTCACAAGGGTGCTGAGATCCAAATTCACAATAGTTTGGAAAAGAGCAGGAGTCAGCTGTAGATGCAACAAGCAAGGCTGGCATGCACAGTGCTCCTCCCTTGGCAATGAATGTTACTGCCCACTGCCTGGGCAGGCCTTAGACTATTCTGGGGCTGATGAGGAGTCTACCCCACAGGGTCCCTGCACAGCAGAAATTAATCTGTCTGACTGGGAACAGCCACAGAGGCTGCACTGCACTGAGAGCCCATAAAACCAACAGATGAACCAGATACCACTCAACCCAAAACGACTTTATGTGTGCATGCATGAAAGCATGTTCATGTGTGCGCAGGTGCATGTGCATCTTGCCATGTATGCAGAGCTCAGACAGCCCTGAGTGCTGGCCCTCACCTCTCACCTTGTTTGAAGCAGTGCTTCTTGGTGTGTGTACACGGGCTAGCTGGCCACGGATGCCAGGGCCTGCTCTACTTCTGCCTCTGTCTCCAGGTGGGAGCACTGGGTTTACAGAGATGAGTGCTGCATGTGGCTTCAGGGAGGCTCAGGGGATGTGATTTCAGGCCCTCACACTTATACAGCAAACACTTTACACACTGAGCCATCTTCTAAGACTGTAATTCAGTCTTGTTTGTTTTTTTCAGACAGGGTTTCTCTGTGCAGCTTTGGAGCCTGTCCTGGAACTTGCTCTTGTAGACCAGACTGGTCTCAAAGTCACAGCGATCTGCCCTCATCTGCCTCCCTAGTACTGGGATTAAAGGTGTGAGCCACCACTGTCTGGCATAATTCAGTTTAAAAGTCAAAGATATTTTTACTTTTTAATTACAAAAACCCCAACCAAATCCTACTAATGGCTGGAGGTATACGCCTTTGGTCTCAGCATTTGAGGCAGGTGAATACAAATCAGACCCTGGCTCAAACAACAAATCCTACAAGTATTAATGTAAAAAAAACCTCCATAATCTACCTGTCTCAAACAAGGAAAAAAAGGAACCCAATCTCAGTAATATAATTCTATTAAAAAATTACAGGTCCTGATGAGCAGTGGTGGCCCACACCTTTACTCCCAGCAGTTGGGAGGCAGAGGCAGGCAGATCTCTGTGAGTTCCAGGCTAGTCTGGTTTAAAAAGTGAATTCTAGGTCAGGCAGGTCTACACAGAAAAACCTTGTCTCAAAAAACAAACAAAACAAAACAAAACAAAAAGTACAGGGCCATCCATATGGCTCAATGGATAAAGGCACTTGACAGACCACGTCTGACCCTCAGAATCCACAGAGTCCTCAGCAAAGAGAGCCCTGTAGGGGTCTTCTTACCTCCACACTCATGCTGTGACATACGTGCACACACACAGAGGCACACACACAGGTGCCTGCCTGCACCTCCCCCCATGACATACCTGAGGCCTTGCTCCAGCGGCGACACAGTCCCACAAAGAGGTCAGGGTTGTGCTGATACCTTCAGGGGAGAAAGAAGCACGTGGGAAAGGAGAGTGATGTGTTAAGATGAAGTGTCCCCTATACATACAAATGCAGGCATGCACTCATGCACACACACGCAAACACACCCAAGGCCTACAGTGTGGTAGTCATGTCTTATCAGATTTGCTGTGAGAACTCAACTAATGGACCCAGAACCACAGCTCTGAATGGCATTGCTGAGTGTGGGAGAACCAAGGGTCAAGTTCCCAAAGCCTCTGCCACAGTAGTTTCAACAACCAGTTAATATGCAACCTTCATAATATTATGTCATGTGGCCCAGGCTAGCCATTAATTCACTCTGTAGCTGACAATGACCTTGAACTTCAGACCCTCCTGCCTCTACCTCCTCAATGTTGGGATGAGAGGTATACACTAGGCATGGCTCATGCGGTACTAGGCAGACACTGTACTGACTGAGCTACCTCCAGGCTTAGGAATCTGCATTTCTGGTGGCTGTGTGTGAGCTTCCAAGTAAAAACCCAATTCCACAAGGCTGGATAAGTTATTACACATATTTTCAGTAGGAATTCGCAACAGAGAATGCTCTAATATGCAAGGATAAACCACACACGCATGCACGCACATATACAGCACTCAGGACAGACAGACAGACAGTGCTTCTGGGCCCTCCCCAAGTCCCCCGTCCCACTGGTTCTCTCGTCTAGACTGCCAGGCTAGCTTCCACCACTCGTCTTATCTCACCTGCTCCCAGCCAAGCTTTCTCAAACCCCACCCTCCTGTTTCTTAGTTCCTAATAAGTTCCTGTCCTGGCTCTGGGCTCACCTCAGGCCTCCTGCTCTGTGACTCTGAAAGGGCCCTATGGTCTCTCTCTGACCAGGCCCAACACTACCCTGTACAGCCACAGCCTGTCTGTGGCTCCCCAGTGCACAATTAAAATTCAGCAACAGAATGTCCACCAGCAGCCCCTGTGGCTTGGTCTCCATCATATCCTTCCCTGCCCCATGCTCCTAAACCCATGGCCTCACTGCCACTCACTGCTTCCTGCAACTTGTTCCCTGATTGCTCCAGGCCACCACTCTCCCATGCTCTGGCTGCTTCTTGCTACATTACCTGTGTCCACACTCAAGTCCAGGCTGGGCCACACAATATTACTTACTGCTTATGACAACACTGTATCCTGGACACCCACAATGTGTATTCTCTATTTCCAGATGTGGTAACAGAATGTGGACATAAGGAAACTAGATGTGTGTTGGAGAATCAAGGCTCCCCACCTGAGACATAAGCCAGCACACCTGATTAAGCTGCAGTGTTTGTGGGCTCCCTGGTTTGCCCCTAGCCCAAGCCACAGGAGTATCTCACTAACTTGACGCTCCTGACCTTTTAGCCTTTGGACCACCTGCTCACTCCACTGGGCTTCATTTCAAGAGGAAATTATTTTACTGCTGTGGAAACAGCACCACATGGTGTGGCCGGAACAGGAGACTAAGTAGCAGGTACCATGAGGGGAACAATAGCCAAGTATATCAAAGCATCCTAAGATCAGGAAGCGAAGCAGCCTGGTGAGTGTTCCCTGGGGTGCTCCCTCTTTTCTCAAAGATCTCATCCTCCCAGGGCTCCAGCTGACATTCCTGGTGACTTCAGCCACCTGTGAAGCCTATCCTGGATGGTCGGGGGCCCTGCTGCCATCCAGTCTCTACAGGGCTAACCCAGGGCTGGGAGTCTGCTGTCCCTGTGCTGAAGCGACACACCCTATGGACCCAGCCAAGGTCACATTTCCTCACCATACAGCAGACCCTAAGACCAACATCTAACTGACGTGTACAGCAGAGCGACTCCTTTCAAAGCCATTTTTGTTGTCCTTGGTGTCATACAGTGCCCAGTCCCGAAGAGTTTCCTGCTGCTATCCTAGGTGCTGAACAGCAGTCCCTAGTGCACAAACTTGTGTCTATCCTTGGTGCTGAACCCCAGTACAATGCTTCTCTCTGTCCTTACCAACTGTTAAGACTTGAACACTCACATGCTGAGACCAAGGCACTAATCCTAGGGGTATGGGGGCAGGGTGACTAGGGGTGCATGCACTGTGAATGCAGCCTGTGAATGAGTTGTGGTGTTTTGCATGCAATGGCCATGAAGCCCTGTACAGAGCACAATCACCTTCTAACCCCTCACAGCTTGTTACTCAGGTGCTAATTACATAGCAGTTTGTGGTGGGAGAACCCTGGGGCTCACAGAAGTCAAGGTACTCACCCAGCACCCAGAACAGTGGAGCCAGAAGCCAACCCTGGGTGGGATGGCCATAGAGCCCAAACTCTCTTCTGCTGGAATACACTACAGAGAATGTCTTGAGGCTGCAGAGGGCTGTGGGTGTGGGTGTAGGTGGCTGCCTTTCCACCCCTCTTGCTCCCTGCTGGGATGTGAGCTCCTCCCCTACCCGAAGGGGTGCCTGGGTTAGTTCTGGGTGCTACAGACCCTTACACTCACATCTGCTTCTGCCTAGTGATCTCCTCAGTGTTGGGAAGGCAGCTTGTCCATGGCAGGGACCCATAAAGCCACTTGAGCATACAGTAGCCCAAGGTCTGGAGGTCACTGCGGCGGGAGGGCCCTAAGGAAGAAAGGGGAGAGGTGGTGGCTCAGTCTGGATGCTGCACCTCTTCATTTGTTAGTCCCCAGCCTCCCTTTTTCTTGCCACGATTCTTACACACTCTGTTGCATGTCACCTACTCCAGTACCCCAAGGCCCCTGTATATTCATCTTGTGTTGATATACTTACCCAATGAGCTCTGGGGGCCTGTGTATCAGGCCTGACCTCTTATCTTCCAAACAGACAGGAGTTTCCAATCATTTCCCATACAGTTAAGTGGGAAAAGATTGCAGCGTGGAGCTATCTAATCATAGAGGAGACAGAACAGGGCAGAGAACCTGGCACGAGGCTGGCACTTTCCTTTTGCCTCCTAACTCACTGTTTAGACAGCTGTGTCCTAAGTTAAGTACGAGCTGCTTCACTTCCTGCCCCTGGAGCAGAACAGGCACCACCCCTGCTCAGGGACTTTAGTCTAGGAAAGTGTATGTGCCGGCACATGGAAGACTCAAGAAAGGGGCTGGAGAACATGCCTAGGGCCGTCACCCCTCCTGCATGCTTCCTATGGACAACCAGGTCCTCTTCTTGTTCAATGCTTAACGTTCATGACACCACAAAGATCTCACGCTCTAGTAATGGACGGCCCCATTTCTACACCTGCATTTCTAGGTAATCCTAAGGCAGCACTCATCACTTCCCAAGTCTGCCAGATTGGGACTCTGAGACTCAGGAAGTGTGACAAAGCCACTCTTTGTCCTAAATCTCATATCCCTACTGCTCAAAGGCCACCATCCAGTTCTCGCTGGTGCTGAAGGGGATAAATCCTTCACATGGCCAGTCCTCATCATGGCACCCTTTATGACCCTCTATTTCTGGTGTCTATTGCCCATGACTGAGAACCCATGGAGCTGCCCAGGACGAGAAGTGTTATGTCATGGCGTTGAGCCCCTCTCACCGCATCCCTTGTGCGTGTCCACACTAATGAACTCCAGGTCTCCCTCGTGTGGGCTTCTGCTGCCTTCTTTGTAGGTCACATGTTTGCCACCGGGACAGTAGCGGAAGGTGAAGCCATATCCCACCAGGGTCACCTGTGGACAAGGAGTCACAAAGACCTAAGGTTAGGACAGCAGTGTGGGTGTCAGACTCCAATGTGAGCACAGACGCCTGTTTTAGGAGCTGCCTATCAATCCCTGACAGCTGTAAAGGGGAAGGCTTGGCACTCTATTGTTGCAGGTTAGACAAACTCAGCTTCACCCCTGCTTTGGGTCTCGGGTGAGAATGAGTATTGTGGTGAACCAAGTGTGTAGCGGAGACTGCTCACCTCACAGTGGCTGGGAAGCAGAGAGGAATGGAGGGAAGGCAAGAAACACCCTTGAAAGGCATGCTCCTGGAGCCCCACTCCTCATTTCTACCGCCCTGCAAAGGATACCACCAAATGATGGCTCCATCAATAAATATGTCTAATGTGGAGCCAGAGTCCTTTGACCCAGGCACACAAATCCCAACTCCGAGGACTAAGTTTAGCACCTAAGCTGCTTTGTTCTTTTGACTTTGCCTGGACTCCCAGCACTCCACCTGCCTCAGCTCTAAAGTACCACCAGCACACAAGCCTATGGAGAGATGCTTCCTGTCTCAATTGTAACATTGGCTGTTTTTGGAGACAGGTTCTCATACAGGCTGGGCTGACCTGGAACTCCATATGCAGTTGAGGACGACGGAACTTTTTTTGATGTTGTTTCAGATAGGGTCTCTATGTAGCTCTGGCTGTACTGGAACTCACGATATAGAGCAGGCTGGGCTCAAACTCACAGAATAACCTGCCTCTGCAGCTGAGTGCTGGAATTAAAGGTGTGTACCACTCCTGGCTGAGAGTGACTGAACTGATCCTCCTGTGTCCACTTCCTGAATGCTGGGATGACAGATGTGTGCCAACATGCCCAGTTTAAGTGGTCTCAGATATGGAGCCCAGGGTTCTTTTTATGTATGCTGGGCAAGCACTCTACCAATGGAGCCACACCCCCAGCATCACAAAAAGGGATGTTTGTGCATATGTGTGTGTGTGTGTGTGTGTGTGTGTGTGTGTGTGTGTGTTGGAAGGGTCTGGCTCTCACCTGGCTTAGATCTTCTGGATTCACAAAGACATTCTCAGCTGTCAGATTCCCATGAACATACTCATTGTCATGGAGGAACTGCAGAGCATCCAGCTGGAGGAAGAAGCAGGTGTTGAGGCAGCATAACTGACAGTCATGACAAATGGGAAAGGAGCAAAGGTGTCAACCTAGGGGTCACCATATTGTGATCCTGCCAACTTCTAGTGTAGCATGATGAAGTTCACTGTAGTAGCATGCCTGCTCATGACTCAAATTTCTTTCTGAAGAAATCAGCAGTTGCTGGGTGGTGGTGGTGCCTTTAATCTCAGCACTTGGGGGGTAGAGGCAGGCGGATCTCTGTGAGTTGGAGGCCAGCCTGGTCTACAGAGAAAGCTCCAGGACAGCCAGGGCCACACAGAGAAACCCCATCTCCAACAAAACAAACAAACCATCAGTTAGCTAGTATTTGCCTTTCCATTTACCTCCTGTGCAGATCTAACATCCCTGTGCAGAAGTAATTGGCACCCTCCAGCATCAGAGCTCTGCCTGTCTTTCTAAGAGAGAAGAGACAAACTGCCAAGCCCCTTCCTGGGGTTCTAGCAGCAGCTCTGCTGCGGAGCTACATGCTCCCAGCAATCCCACCTGCATCTCCAGCTCCAGTGTTTACACACATCTCTGGACTGTCATCCATCCTGCTTCTATCTCCAGTCCCCTCCTTAACCCTGGGGACACTTGTTCTTCTATAATTTCTCCTTCCCCTGGCCAGGATGCTCTGCAAGCCCCACCTCTTTCACTTGAGCTTCATCTTGCATTTAGTTTCTGTGCTCCAGCTCAACCCCACACAGCCTGATGGTCTTTCTGCCTCACCTGCCCATGGCTCACGGCACCTCCTGATCCTTACCTGGTATCTGCGACTCTGTGTGATGGACGTGTTTGCTGTTCTCTGCACACTCTGATGCCCCACACCACCATACTATAGACTGTGCTAGGACACTCACCTCACTTAACAAGCACATCACTCCCTTGGTGCTTACATCTCCAGCTATGTGATCTGGCTCCTCATCCTTCATTAAGCAGGGGTCATTTCTTTTTTGTTGTTTTGCAAGACAGGATTTCACTGTGTAACACTGGCTATCCTGGAACCCACTCTATAGACCAGGCTGGCCTCAAACTCAGTTTTAACTGCTTCTCTCTACCTTCTAGGATTTAAGGTGTGCACCATCACTGCCTGGCAAGTAGGGGTCATTTCAAAAAGCCAACTGTTTGCCAGAGTCCTGTCCACCTAACTGAGAATGAAGACAGGAAGACAGGATTGGCTGCTCTCTGCTTCATCCCAGTCAGAGAAAGATGGGTACTTGGTGACTATTTAGTGAGAGCGAGCATACATACATACATGAACGAACGAACGAACGAACGAACGAACGAACGAACGAGGGAATGAGTAATGTCTCTATACAAAGCTGTGGTGGTCTAAATGAGATGTCCCCAATAGTCTTGAGTATTTGAATACTTGGTCAGTGGAACTGTTTGAAGATGTAGCCTGTTGTTGGAGGAGGTGTTACTGGGGTTGGGCTTGAGGTTTCAAAGGCTCCTGCCATTCCAGTGCTCTCTCTGTTTCATGGTTACAAGGTGTGAATGCTAGCTGCTTCTACTGCCTGCTGACTGCTACTGCCATTCTGCCAGCATGGACTCTCACTCTCTGAAACTGTATGCCCAAAACAAACTTCTTTTTCCTTAAGTGGTCATAGTATTCTAGCAATAAAAAAGTAAGTCAGACACAAGCCTTGGCCCAAGCTGACCCCTTAGCCTGGAAATTTCCCTTCTACATACTTCACCACTCTTCCACCCAGCATCGTAATCCTTCCCATTCATCCTGAGAGTACAGGCTCAAAAACCATGGCCTGCACCCTTTGTTCCAGGCTGATATTGCAGGACATCATCACCCCACTGATTAAACAACTCATGTTCTGGCCTCTGTGCATCCATGAAGATGAATTATTCTGCCTGATGGGGAAGTTGGGATTTGAAGAGGATGTGGAATGGTTCTGAGGTACATACCAGCCTGCAGGCCACCTGCAGAACACATCTCTCTGATACTATGTGCTTTGGGTTATCATCCAGGGCTGACTGAAGGCTCCTCCCCAGACTGGGGAATACCAGGAATCTAGAAGACAGAGAACCATGGGAGCTGGAAGTGTGGGATGCTAAGCCCTGCAAGGTAATACACAGGACTTGGGCAGGGTGACTTAGGACCTTATCTCCACCAATGCTAATCTACACTGTGTATTCTTGCCTTTGGGCTCACTGTCCCCCTTTCCTGTAAGCTCTCACAATACTCTGGGGCAGGTATGGGGACTGACTGAGATTTTTCACCCCTTAGTTTTCCACCAGATTGTTTTCACCAATTCCCACACCCCAGTCCTCAGCAAGCAGGGGGCCGGCCTCTCAGGTATGTCAGCCCTTACTCTTGAGTCTCTTAGTCTTCGCTCTTAGCTGCTGCCTCACCTTGCTTTTTCCCTTCCCCTCTGCTGCCCGGATAAGAGAAAAGAACCATCAAAGGCAGTGAGGCTTTGCTGGAGGAGATGCCCAGGTCACCTGCTGCTCTGTAAGTCAAGCTGAAGAAAGCCCACCACTTGGAAAGCTGGACCCACCCTGGTCATAGGAGCCACAGCCCCATTCTGAAGAAAGGCAATGATGTCCGCCTGAGAAATGCCTACTCACGCAGCAGAGGGGTCACTGGGTGGGGTAGAGGGTGGGCACAGCAAGTGAGGTGGTTTACCTGTACTTGTCCTGGTGAATGCCAAAGCCGACGCAGGCGGGGATGGCCAGGAGCGGGACCATGCACTGCTTCTTCCACTTGCTCACTGCGGGATACAGAGCCAGGGTCAGAGCCACGGCCAGACAGACGCCAGGCTCACAGGAACAATCCCTGCCTAGCCCAGAAGCAGACAGAGCCCAGACCAGACTCTGGGACTCCTCATTTGTCCTCATTAGTAGGCCACTCTTGTGGGTGACAATGAGAAGAGGCGGGACAGGGTGGGCATATCAGTGATCCATGCCTGCCAGTAATTTCTGAGCAGGCATGCACAAAGCTGGCATGAGGGAAGGGGTAAGAGCAACAGGGAAGGGCTTGACGAGGAGTGCCTGCCTAGCATGTACAATGGCTTCGGTCCCATTGCCAGCACTGCATAAAATCAAATGTGCTGGAGCACACTGGTGATGCCAGTACTCAGGAGGTGGGAGCAGGAAGACCGGGAGCACAAGGTCATGCTTGACTACATTTCCACTTCAAGAAACCCAGGGCTACAAGACCCAGTCTCAAAAGAATGAAAGAAAAAAAAGGAAGAAGGGAGGGAAGACAGGTGACCTCTGAGTTTACACACAACCCTGACAAGAAGACGAGAAGTCTAGCCAGCCACAGCATCACTGGGCCCCTGGGCTCCTGCAAAGGGATTGGGTGTTGAGATCTGGCCAGGTGCAAGCTGGCAGGGGAGACCTATGGGGGCTGACAGTTCAGCTACTACCTATGGGGTAAATACTTCCACCAGGCCACTTCCAAGGCAGCAGCACAACAGTAATGAAGCAGTTGGAGAGAGGGCAGAGCATCCAGTGTGCTATTTTCACCACATGACAAGAGTTATACAGCCCAGAGAATATGACTAATAGAACACAGAAATAACTACTAGGATACCAGGATTATGTATGTTTTGAATGTAAGCAATTTGATTAAAATTTTACCTAACAATTTGTGATGTGACAGCCAGCACACAGTGTCATGACAGTCACCATTTGTCTTTCCAGAGCTGCTACAGGCCAGCCCCACCTGTCTCCCGAGGCCAGAGGGCTGAGGGAGTCAGGTTGTAGATGTAGGTGGATACACACCCAGGTCTTTGGTCACATCATTAAATATCTTATGGGCCCTGTCACCTGACTAACTCTCCTGCCCAGACCAGGTGGAGTACCTTGTGCAGGCTTGGCTGCCCTCTGAAAGAAGTTCTGCTCATTGAAAAGGCGCCCATCCTTAGAGTCCTGGGGGTGAGAGGAGGGCAGAGGCTGTTACACCAAACTCCCTTAGACAAGGGCCCCAAATTCCCAGCAAGCCCCCAGTGCCATACCAACAAATTCAGTTTCTTCCTGTCCCTGTATTAGTGCAGTCCCTGAGGATCACAGCTGAGCACGCTGTACTTGGTATCCACCTCCCTTTGATTATTTTATGGGAAGATCCATAAGTTTGCCCTAGAAATGTGGCTCTTAGCTAAAAACTTCATCTCCTAGCCTCCTCCTTTGCAATGAGGGCATGACCAGAACTGCCAGGAAGTACTGAGAACCAGTTTCAAAAAAAAAAAAAAAAAAAAAAAAGTGTCAGGGTCTGAAGAGATGACGCAGTGGGTAAGAGCAATGGCTGCTCTTGCGGAGATCCTAGGTTTGGTTCCCAGAGCACACATCAAGCAGCTCACAACCACCCTTAACTTCAGTTCTAGGGGACCTGGCACCCTCTTCTGGCCTCTGTGGGCACCAAACATGCAAGTGGCACAAAGATATACAAGCAGAAAAAATACTCATATTCATACACATAAAATATGTATTTTTTAAAGATAGGATGCACACACACACACACCCTAATCAAGCCAAATCCTTTAACTATATATACTACTCTCCCTTGGCTCTTAAGACCATAGCATTAAACACAGCCAGGTTTCTGTCTGACTCTCTCCCTTTCTCTCTTCCCCAGTCTCCCTTCCCTTCCCTTTCTCCTCCACCTTCACAGCCCCATATTCTTCCAGGACAGGGCCTTATGTATTCAATGCGGGCCTCAAGCTCTTGATGTAGCCGAACTTAAAATTCTTGATCCTCCTGCCTCCACATTCTAGGTACCATACCTGGCTTGTGACTGGTGACAGAACCTGGGCTCTGTGCATGCTGGGCAGGTACTAACTGAGCCGCACCCCAATCTTACTCCTTTCTTCTTTCTTCCCTCCCCTTCTCTCTCCATTCCTTTCTTCTCATCTGTCAAGTTTGGAATGCAGTGGCTACCTCAAAGACTTGCTGACAGAATCCAGTGACAGTGCACAGGAGTTACATAGTTGGGATCTGTCACACAGGAACTCTGAAGCAGATGGTACTAGGCCTCAGGGGGCCTGTGCAGACATATTCTACCCCACCATCCTCTTGCTCATGCTCTCAGACTCTCTGCTTTTGACCACACCTTCCCCACATGATTGACAAGTGAGATGCTCTGTGTGGCAACACCCACCCCATATGATAACACTCATATTTCCCAAATCATGAACCAAATAAATACTTCCCTCCTCCATGTGTTCTACACAGAGATTCTGTCACAAAGTGCCTGACAAAAACATTATGTAGGAGGCAGGCAGTGGTACTGATGCAGAAACCTAGAGCTAAGAGGGAACAGGGTCGCATGACCAGAAAACATCTCCTCACCTCTGCCTCCGAGAGAGCGTGGGAGTGTCAGAGTCTCATGGCTCTTCCCAGACTAGGGGCACCCTGTTTCCAGGATAGGTTCCCCAGGCTGCAAGGGGGCTCAGAGGTCAAGGGATACTTTGAAAGTTCCACATCCTCCTTTCTGAGCTGCCCCTGGACCACTCACCAGTTTGAGTGAGAATCTATGCTTCCGAGTTCTTGCTTCACAGGGGAGGACAGAAGTGGGCTCAGCTGTAGAATGGCAGAGAGAACCATCAGAACTTGAGGGAAGTGGCAGGGCCACCGATCCCTACGCTGCTTAGAGCCAGGACCTAGTTCTCTGGTTGCCATGGGAAGTATACTTTATGCTCAACACCTGTTCCTCCATGTTTCTCTGCCTTCCTCCTCTCTTCAAAGTTCCAGGGATTGAACCTAGTCTTCCATTAGGGAAGTGTGATAGCTTTATCAACGTGACACAACCTAAAATTATCTGGCAAGAAGGTCTCATGAGAGACTGTGTACATTGGGTTGGCCTGTGGGGGACTGTCTTAATTGATGTGGGAAAACTCAGCCCATTCCCTAAGAAGGGGTCCAGGGCTCTTAAGAGTGGAGATACGGAGCTGAGCAAAGCAAGTACGCAAACAAACATGCATTCAACTTTGCCCTTTGCTGTTTATGGTTGTGATCAGCCCCCTCGAGCTCCTGCCTTAATTTCTCTGCTATCATGAACTGGAACTGTGATGCAAATCCACCTCCTTCTCTCCTAAGTGGCTTTTTGGCAGGGTTCCAACAGAATGGAAGTAGGACAGCCAGCGCTCCACCACCTTCACCTCACTGCCTGCCTCATCTTACCCATCAACCTGATGGGCCTGGGCAGTAGCAAGGCTAGAGGAGCACAGTTCCAGGAGACTGTGATGACTTCCAGAGAGATGATGAGGTTATGAGGGCTATCAGAACTAATCCTTTGAAGGATTCAAATGTAACAGCATCACTGGGAGGTGGGGCCCAGCTGGAGGAGGTGGCAACTGGGGACACATCCCTGAGGGTCACCCCTTGCCTTGGTCACTCCCTGTAGCCCTTTCCTCTGGTCCCTGGGTACTCTGCTCTATCTACCCTCCCTGCCACAATGGACTTAACCTGGTCAAATCCCGAGCCCTAGCTCATCTTTCCTCCCTCAAATTGCTGTCCTTAGGCACTGCAGTGCCCTTGTCCAGGTGCTGCTGCTACATGGCCTGGCGCACCCCCTGTGCACTGGGAGAGTGTGTACCTTCATAGAGAATGCCTTGGTCATCCCGGGCCTGGAGGGCCCCCAGTGTCCAGTGTTGCCCTTTCTTGTCTGTTAGCTCTGTCCCTGTGGGCAAAGCCTGGAGTGAGGTGGTCACCCGGCTCCGCTTCAGCGTCTGAGGACTTAGCCTGGAGGACTGTGGGCTGCCTCTGGGGGTGGGGGGTCTGCTCCAGGTGCCTGCAGGACGATGACCAGATAAAGAGAAAGTAGCCCAAGAGAAGCAGTGACCACGATGCCATCCCTACTCATTTGTGGGTTCTCCCGGAGTGTTTGCAATCAGGGTCTTTGTTCCACAACACTGGAGACCCACATGGGTCAGGTTTGGACCCTTCCCAGTGTGCAGGAGGGAGGATTCTGAACTAGACATGACCAGTCAGAATCAAATCAGAGACAAAGCAGTCAAGGTGGACATTGCAGCCAGAAGAGAGAGGTGGCTGGAAGAAGTCAAGGGAGGCTTCCTGGGGGAAGGTACCTCAGAGCAGGGTCTTACTGGCTAAATATACAAGTTTGCAAGGGAGAAAGTACATTATAGACATTGACCCCAAAATACCCTGAAATGGGTCCTGGCTATGTGTTGAGCTAAGAAGAAGGCCCAGAAATGTGTTAGACTCAGGGCTTGATCTTAAAGGACACCTAAGCACCAGGCCTCTCTTGCCCAGCACTGGCTGGTAAGATACATATGAGTTCTGTATGGTTCCTTCCCCAAAGAACATGCAGGCCAGAAGAGAGGCTGCAAGGAACATGGAACCTAAAGCAATGAGTGGAAAATTACGGCAGATCTAGCCAGAGGTGGAAGAGGCCTCAATATCCATTCACAAGCTCAGAAGGAATTCCAAGAGATCAGGTCTATAAATGGCTGGAATTGGAGAGCCCAGCAAATCAGCAGGAGGTGAAGCAAGCTTTCTGAGGGAAAAGATCAGAAGAGCTAGGCATAGATAGTCCCTCACATGGCACCTCTGTTTACTGGGATATGTAGTCAAAAACACAGTATGCAGATTAAATGGCAGGCCAAATATGGCTAGAAAAAGAATTCATAAATTGGAAGATAGAGATGAAAAAATTACTCAAAAACTAAATGTGATAGCGTGTGCCCATAATCCCAGTACTTTGGGAGGCTGAACCAGTAGGATAGCTTTGAGTTCTAGGCCAGCTTAAGCTGTATAGTAAGAACCAGTCTCAAACAAACAAACAAACAAACAAAGGAAATTGTCTGGGAAACATAGAATGATAAATGACAACAGATGTTAAGATAGGTGCTGGGTTTGTGGAGTGGTGAGAGTTAAGGCAGAAAGCATGGACTGTGGGCAATGAAGTCACCTTGGGGTGTCAAAGGTCCCTGTGGGAACTAACAGGATGCTTCAGTTGAAACAGCAGTAGCTTTTTCTCAAACACTGTTTTAATTTTCAGATTTTATTTTTAATTAGGGCTGGGTAATTTCACTTGTATTTGGTGCCTATGGAAGTGGAAGAGGGCACTGGGCTCCTGGAGCTGAGCTACAGGCGGTGAGTTGTCAGGACATGCGTGCTAGGAACCGAACTTGAGTGCAAGCACTCTTACTCTGGAGTCATCTCTCTAACCCTGGTCCCAGACCTTGTTAGATGACCTGTCTTTGCCCCATCCAGACACGTACCAACCCCAGCTCTCACCTGTGGCTCTCTCAGGAGAACTCAAGGTATTTTCAGACTCAGAACTGTCACAGTCAGAGAGGGAGGTGGTTGGGAGAGAAGTGACAGTGTGTGACCATTTCACTGTCTTGGGAGAGGTTTTAGAACTGAAGTTCAGCTCTTTCCTTGAGCCTAAAAGTGAACGAAATACAGATTAGTATTCCGAAGGGCCTTTCAGGCACAGCCAATGCTGAACAAATAAATAAATAAAAGACAAGGTCTTGCAGTCGGGCGGTGGTGGCACAGCTTTAATCCCTGTACTTGAAAGGCAGAGGCAGGAGGATCTCTGTGTTCCAGGCCAGCCTAACCTTACAGAGTTCCAAGATAGCCAAGGCTACACAAGAGGAAGCCTGTCTCAGAAAAAGACAAGGTCTTGCTATATGGCCTAGGTTGGTCTTAAACTCAAGAAAATTCCAACTCTCCTTCCTCAGCCTCCTAAGTGCTAGGATCACGGTATGTGCCACTGTGTCCAGCTTTTGAGTAAATCCTTTAGCTCTGTCTAGTCTGCCATTTACAGCATACACTAAGTTTCTCATCGCAATGATTATGTATGTGTGTGTATCTATTTATGTTTTTTTATATATATATATATATATATATATATATATATTTAAAGCACTTTTATTCTTTTCTACAAACATATTAAACATGCTTTGCAAATACTTGTGTCTTTTAATTCTTTTTGCTTTTTTTCTTAAAAAAGTGGTTAAGTGTTCTTAACCACTGAGCCATGTCTCCAGCCCCCTTTTTGTTTTATTCTTGAGACAGGATCCCACTCTGTAGCCAGGACTCAGACTCACGGTGATTCTCCTGCCTCAGCTTCCCAAGTGCTTAGAATCCAGGCACAGCTACCATACCGTAGCAGCTGCCAATTCTAAGGTGATTCAGTGATTCCAGACACCCTTTAACTTCATTATAATCCATGCGCACGATAAGTGACATAGCCCAGTAGCATGACAGCTGACAACTTCCATGATGATGACTAGAAAGTACCACAGATGCCCCAGTAAGATGGCTTAGTGGGTAAAAGCACTTGCTACAGATCCTAATAACAAGAGTTCAATCCCTAGGTCCCACATGGGGGAGAGAGAATGCAGACTCCTGTAAGCTGCCTTCTAAACTCAGGTGTGCCTTTGAACAAGAAATAAACGGTAAACACTCAGTGTGTTAATATGCACACAACACAGTGCACCACTCCTTGCATGGAGACTGTTTGGCAGTCTGGTAAGGGCTAAGACTATGCAGACACGGGACGGCTGCATTTCACTGAGTCTGGCTTGTTGTGCTCCTACTGGTTTCAGCTCTGTGTCTCTCCTCTAGGAAATGGCCGACACAGCTGTCCAGTGAAACTGTCTGCTAAAGAAACCGTTGCCTTGGCTACCTCTGCTTCTGTGGACATGCTTAAGGGCAAACCTCCCTTTTGTGGTCATGAGACACAGAGACCACAGTTATGTAGACAAGGATTTCAACACTATGGCCCAAACTGTAACTATAGAAGTTGTGAGAAACTGCAGGACGGGGCTGGACTTTGCTGGTTCCTACCTCGAAAGGATGACACAAGAGGTGTATTGCCAGTCTGGGTTCCTGCATGCTCCTCTACAGGTAGGGCCTTGCCACAGTACGGGCAGAAGTTGAATGATACCTGGACACTTTTGCCACAGACTGGACAGAAGGAGATCATGCTGCAATACAAAAAGGGGGACAGGAATCAGAATGACACTAGGACTATGCCGCAATGGGACGACTGCATTTCACTGAGTTTGGCTTGTTGTGCTCCTGCTGGTTTCGGCTGTGTCTTTCCTCTAGGAAATGTATGAACTGTGGAGAACTGCAAAGGGCATGTGCATGCATTTAGAGGTAACCCTTTTAGACAGTGACTCTGACCGGTCTGTAGCTTGTCAAGTAGACAGTCCGGCCAGTCCAACCTGCGGATCCCCATCTCTGACTCCCCACTACTAGGATTACAGGTGTGCACTTATCACACCAAAGATTTTTCTGCTAAGTCCTGAGGTTGAACTCAGGTCTTTATATTGGCTTGGTGTCTTAGTTAGCTTTAATTATCAACCTGACACAGTCTAAAATAATTTGAGAGGAAAGCTTTAATTGAGGAATTGTCTGGATCAGATTTGCCTGTGGGGAGGTTGTCTTGATTGATGTAGGAGGGACCAGCTCACTGCAGGCAGCACCAGTCCTAGACTGGAAGATGGTCCTAGACCATAAAAGAAAGACAGATGAGCATGAGCCAGCAAGCAGTGTCCCTCCATAGCTTCTGAGCCAAGTCCACGCTTTAACTCCCTCAAGGATAGACGGTGCCCTGGATGTGCAAGCCAAAGAAATCTTTTCTTCCCTGAGTTACATCACAGCAACAGAAAAGAACCTGAGCACATGGTGGGAGAGCCTTCTCCCAATTGAGCTGCCTCTCCAGCTCCCTTTTATTGCTCTGTATGTGCTTCCCTCTCATCTTTCCATGCTGAATCTCAAAGCTGTTTGGGCCTCTTTCTTCTAACTGATGACTTACAGAATTCCAGAACTTGCCTTTGAAAGCCACAAGCCATCCAGATGCCTCAGCAAAGAGGAGAAATGTAGGCAGAACTGATAGTCAGCTCTGCCCCTGCAGCCACTCCCAAATAACCACACAGAGACTTACTATTAATTATAAATGCTTAGCCGATAGTTTAAGCTTGTTACTAACTAGCTCTTACATCTTTTTGTTTTGTTTTTTTTTGTTTTGTTTTGTTTTGTTTTTCGAGACAGGGTTTCTCTGTGTAGCTTTGGAGCCTATCCTGGCACTCACTCTGGAGACCAGGCTGGCCTCGAACTCATAGAGATCTGCCTGCCTCTGCCTCCCAAGTGCTGGGATTAAAGGTGTGCACCACCAACGCCCGGCTAGCTCTTACATCTTAAATTAACGCATATTTTATCTATGTTCTACCACATGGTTCAGTACCTTATCTCAGTACACAGCATGTTCATCTCCTGCTTCCTCTGCATCTGCTGGCGACTCCCATGACTCCGCCCTTCTTCTTCTTCTTCTTCTTCTTCTTCCCAACATCCGCTCAGTTAGGCTCTCTCACCAAACCTCCTCCTGCCTAGTTATTGACCAGTCAGCTCTTTTATTAAACTAATCAGGAGGTGCCTTGGCAAAGACACATCTTCATAGTGTGTAAAAGGGTTATTTCACAGCACACAAAGCTTTCCTTTCTCCAGGGTCATGGCAGAGCAGAGGTCTTTTGTTTCAGCCATGGAGCCGTGTAACACACTGGGCTGCAAAGGTTGCCACTCAGACCCTGCTACCTTCCTAGAGGTCAGCAGCCCAGCTGACAGTGCTGGCCACAACATTCCAGCAGACTTTTACTCTGTTCTTTTTGGCCACTGTTACATAATATCCCACAGAAACAACTCAGAGAAGGAAGGGCTGACTCTGGCTCACAAGGGCTGACAAGATGGCTTAGTCCAGTGGTTCTCAGCCTTCCTAATGCTCTGCTCCTTTAATACCATTCCTCATGGATGATGACCCCCCCAACCACAAAATTATTTCCATTGCTATTTCTTAACTGTAAATTTGCTGCTCTTGTGGAACAATCTTTTAGTACACTATGAAGATGTATCACTCTGACTGGCTTAATAAAAAGCTAAACAATCAACAGTTAGGCAGGATTTTCAGTGCAGAGAAAATGCTGGGAAGAAAAAGGGAGGAGATGCCAGCATGCAGAGCAAACAGCCTGGGCTTTACAAAGTAAACGTAACCAAGCCACATAAAAACAAACAAACAAACAAACAAAAACATAGATTAAAAAATACAGGTTCATTTAAGTTATAAGAGCTAGTTAGAAATAAGCCTAACCTATTGTATTGGCCAAGCTTTTATAATTAAGTCTCTATGTGGTCATTTGAGAGCTGGCTGGCAGGATACAGAAAGACTTGCTACTTGCTACTGCTATGAATCATAATATAAATAGCTGATATGCAGGATGTCTGACATGCAGCCGCTGTGAAAGGGTTGTTTGACACCCCACCCCCATGGGGTTATAACCCACAGGTTGAGAACTTGGTAGGTTGGCTTGGTAGGTAAAGGTGCTTGCTGCCAAGGCTGACAATCTGAGTTGTCCTCTGTCCTCTACAAGCACCCATGTCACCCACACTCACACATTTACATGTTATCATAGTTTGCTTTTTCTATTGCTGTGATAAACACCATGAACAGAAGCAACTTGGGGGGGAAGGGGCTTATTTCATCTTATAATTTATAGTCCATCATGGAGGGAAGTTAATGCAGAAATGCAAGAAGGAACTCAGAAGCAGTGGGAACTGAAGCAGAGGACATGGAGAATGGAGAGTATGCTTATGTTTCCACAGAAGATAAAAGATTGTGGATCCCATCAAAATGGATAAAATTCTGGCATAATTGAGAGGAATATATCAGATGCTGTGACTGTGGACACACCTCTGGGGAAGAAAACACAGGAGGCCTTTAAATTAAATAGTGAATCCTCCCACCTGGGTACAACTTAAGGATTTACGTGACAAAGGGAAGGCGAATGACTCCAAAACCTAAAAGCTACAGATCTGTTCCTTGATACACTTATTTGTGGTGATTATACAGGGGCAAACTATACATATTGGGCTTTTATACCCAATCCTCCAATTAATACAGCAGTAAGTTGGGAAATATGGAGATTCCTGTAGTGGTTAATCAATCTTCCTGGATCCCTGGTCCTTATGACAACAGGGGTCCTGCTTAGCCAATGGGGGAGGATAGGGTAATTGAGAATTACACTGTGAGAGTTCAAGGAATTCCTATTTGCATGGGAAATGAAATTCGATGCCTTAAAATTACCTCTCAAGTGTAGGTATCCCTAGTCAATACTACCCAAGATTATCATAACAGGCTTTATATGCTGGTTTTAGCCGGGCATTGGTGGCTCACACAATCCCAGCACATGGAAGGCAGAGGCAGGTGGGTCTCTGTGAGTTTGAGGCCAGCCTGGTCTACAGAGCAAGTACCAGGACAGGCTCCAAAACAATACAGAGGAAACCCTCTCTCAAAAAACCAAAACCAAAGAAAAAAAATTATATGCTGGTTCTATTTTATTTTATTTTTTAAGATTATTTATTTATTACATATACAGTGATCTGCCTACTTGCCAGAAGAGGGCAGCAGATTGAATTGTAGATGGTTGTGAGCCACCATGTGGTTGCTGGGAATTGAACTCAGGACCTCTGGAAGAGCAGTCAGTGCTCTTAACCTCTGAGCCATCTCTCCAACCCCTATATGCTGGTTTTAAAGGACAGGAGATTAGTTCCATAAATCTATTGTTCTGTGAGATGTGGGTTACCAACAAGGAATCTGACTGGGTGCATCGGCAGCAATGTAAGAGTGAGGAGCCTCCAGTGCTATTTAATATCTCCCAAGGAGACTCATAGACTGGAGCCCTTTTGGCTCCCCTCAAGGAAGATATTCTCACTCAGAGTTAAGATGGAAACGGTATAGTTTACTGTGGAAATCAGGGCTTCTGTTAATGAACCTATCCAGTGGCACGGAGTTAGAATGGCAAGTCCTCTCCTGCAACCTGGCAATTGAATTCAGACTAACTTGTGGAAATCGGCAAGTGCCTTCCACCCTCTTAAGGCGTGGGAGGAAAATTAAACATTGAGGATGATAAACATACTTTGTCTTTTAGACTAAATCAAAGCCATGCTTTTATGGCATGTGTGCCACTTCCTTATTTGCTACTAAAGGAGCCTATGCAGTGGCATCCTAATAATACAGCATCACTTATGAATGCTGTACCCTTCATACCTGTGTTAATTCTAGTATTATTTCAATTTTAACCTTTGAAAGTTTATGTATTCTTAGAGCAAGGCCAGCAATCTGGATACCAGTGAGGTTGTCGAGGCCATGGTGAGACTCTCCTATGATGACCCTGGTACAGAAGCTCACCGAAAGAATACTAAAAAGGACATGTCAAATGGGTCAATGGTTGGGCTGTTATTGCAGTTATCTTGGGAATTTTTGCATTTATGGCTACAGCATTTATGGATTGGCATTTCATAAAGAAATTAAAACTGCTGAGTTCGTTAGGGACTGGCATAAACATTCAAAAGAACTTTGGACTGAACAAAATAAGATTGATAATGAGATCATGAATGAATTAGCTGAGTTAAGGCAGGCTGTTATATTGTCAGGGGATCAGTTCGAAATTTTGAAGGAGCAGATAAAATGAAAATGTGGTTGGAGTGTCTCTTCTTACTGCATCACACCCCTAAGATTTAATGAAAGCAAATGTGATTGGGATATGGTTAAGGTGCATTTGATGGGTCACCCTAATTCTTCTCAAATGATTTATGATTTACAAAAGAAATTAAAGAAACGTTTGCAAACAAGTTGCCTGATACGACAGGAATGGATGTTATGGAAAGTCTTGCTGATACCACAGCATCATTCAACCCCATGAATTACTTTAATAGATTTCTTATTCTAGCGGGTGTTGCTCTTGTCTTAGCAATAGTAGCTTTACTAACTTTAAAATGTGTTTTGGCCTACTTATATAGGATTGTAAGACAGAAAAAAAGCTGTACATACGATGAGGCTGCATAACATTCAAAATAATTGATTTTTATAAAAAGAGGGGGATCTGTAGCAGAATTCTGCTGGGGCTGGTGCCAGATTGATAGCACTGGCCTCGCTCTGGAGAGTTAGCCCCAGCCTAATCCATCCTTTGTCCTACTGTGTGAACTTTGTTTGGGACTTTCCCAAGAACACAAAGCCTATGCAAAACATGGTTTAGGAAACACAGAAAACTAAAACTGTGGTAACTGATGAATTGAGACTTTGCACTTGGCATTGTGTTTTTGGAGGCCTCATTCAAGTTGTTCTGAACATATGGTAATCAACTGGCTTAAGTGTAAATACTGAGAAAAATAAAAAATGCCCTGGGAGTAGGGAAAGCACTTAAGTCCTTCCAGGCTGGGGCCCCTGCAGCCACAAACACTATATTCACTCTTAAAGTGTCTCTGAGTTTTCTTTCAGCAGACCTGCATGAACCCACACCCACACCATGACATCTGAGGCATAACCTCCATCCATTTCCTTATCGCTTGGATACCAGGTATTCACCAGCACACCTCGTTTTGCTGGTGTCTTTGGTAATTCCATGTTAAGCCTATTTTCCTTAGCCGTCATTGGGGAAGAGATGGCCTCTTGGAAGGAGCAACCGCCTCACTGGGTAAGCCTTTCCACACCGTGGCTCACAAGGTAGAAAGATCCACCTGAAGCCATAGAGAGGAGACAGCATGGGTGGGCTGGCTCCTCGTGGGAAATGGGTCTCAGAGGCAAGGGTACCTTTATGAACTCAGGGTCTGGTCCTTGGATTACTGAGTTGGAAACTCCATCTTGACAACAGCCTGGAAATGAACAAAAAGGAAGATACTAACTGAGGCTCACTTCGAAAGTGAAAAGTACTGGCTAACTTTTACTGGGCACTGGTCAAACAGTCACAGCAAGTGCTACTTGAATGGCCAATCATTCATCCTTTAAATCTTGTTTTAGTTTTGAGACAGGATCACGTGTAGCCCAGGCCAGCCTTGTACTCCTGTTTTCACTTCCCACTGGCTAGCTCTCATATGCACACCTTCACCAGCATATAACCTGGCACCCATTTATAAAGTCAATGTGAGGAAATGGACTGGGTTCTTAGCTTCCGCTCAGAGGCTCCCATGCAGGAGCTCATGCTCAGCATTGGACTGAGCAGGCAATGCCAGGGCTTTAAGTGAATATCCTCTGGCTCTTCCACCTGTCACCGGCCTATGCTGTCATCTCTCCTGCTTCTATTGCAGTCACATCCTAATTAGAATGAACATCAGATTTGACACCTTGTCACTGTGGTTTACTATCACAACAGCGGTCACAGGGATCCATTTAAAGTTAGTTTTGAGGGCAGGCTAGATGTCTTAGATATTCAGAATTCACACTATTCTTCCATAGGACCCAATTTCAGTCTCTGTAGTTGGAATTTTCTCTCGGCTGCCAACCAGCTCCCGAATAAAGACATGGAGATTTATTATTATGAATGTTCAGCCTTAGCTTAGGCTTGTCCCACAAGCTCTTTTAACTTAGTTTAACCTGCTCCTTGTCATCTACATTTTGTCTTGGGCCTTTTTAACCTTTCTTTTATCTGTATGTCCTACTTTCCTGGTTCCTCTATGTCTGTCTGTCTGACCCCTGGCATTTCCCTAGTGTCTCTTTTTCTTTCTTCTCCCAAGCCTAAATTTCTCTTCCTACTAAGTCCCATCTATACCTCTCTTCCTATTGGCTGTTCATCTTTTTATTAGACCACTCAGGTAGGCAAAGAAAAACAGCAACACATCTTTACATATTTAAACAAATGCAACATAAACAAATACAACACGGGACTGGAGAGATGGCTCAGAGGTTAAGAGCACTGACTGCTCTTCCAGGGGTCCCGAATTCAATTCCCAGCAACCACATGGTGGCTCACAACCATCCGTTATGAGATCTGGTGCCCTCGTCTGGTGTGCAGTTATACATGGAAGCAGAATGTTTTATACATAATAAATAAATAAAATCTTAAAAAAAGTCTCCATCACACAAGTCTGATGGATGGCTCACAATCACCTTTAACTTCAACTCCAGCTCCAAGGTATCTCACACTCTCTTCTGGTCTATCTGGGAACCTGCAAATCCATGGCATATAGACACACAAAGCCTAAGACTAGTGGAGCGTGGAGCATCATCTCTGATGATAAACAGCCACACAGTTCTGTCGGTGAGCTGTCAGCAAACAAGTTCAGACAGGTCAGCATAGGCCACCATGTGAACTGCAAGCAGAGAAAGCCTTTCATTTTCCAGATTTTGGATGCAGACATGTAGATAAGGTACCATGGAGGCATACCGTACAATTAGCTTAATTTTCTGTGTGGCATTCCAATCATCTTTAGAATGCAAACTAGATATGCAGGACTTAGGAATATTTATCTTTATGACTTTAAATTTTGTGTATGTGTGTCTTCATGTGGGTATGTGCATATGAGTGCAAGTATCTCTGAAGTCACATGCATTGATCCTCTGGAACTGGAGTTACAGGCAGTTGCGAACTGGAAACCAGTTTGGGTCTTCAAACATTGAGCCAACTCTTCAGCCTTTAGGCAAGGTTTGAAAAATATCCCAGGCTGACCTTGAACTTTTGATCCTCCTGTCTTTACCTCCTGAACTGCTCAGCTTATTAGCACATACCACCATATTCAGTTTTATTTACTGAGACAGGGTGTCATTCTGTAGTACCATGTTGGGCTGTCCTGGAACTCACTAATCTCCAAAATTTTCTTGACTTGACCTCCAAATTGGTAGGATTCTAGGTCTGAGCCATTTTTAGATATCACCACTATTAAAGTTCAGAGCTACCCCTAAGGGAGGGGACAGTTCATGTGCAAAATACATAAACACAGATTTTTACATAATGTGCTCAATAAGTGTGGGTGGAAGCAACTAAGGGGTCTCAAGAGTGCTGAGGTCCCCTGTCAAAGACTGCACAGCCAGTGATTCAGGCTATGATACTAAGTCTGTCTTGAGTATCATGCATCCATTCATTTAACCTATTCTACCTATTAACATCATCTTGGTATCATCGACTATGCTCCTGTTCCTAGAACGCAGCATACCAGAGGACCAAAGGCTAGACTCTTCCACAAGAGTTGCCTAGGCTTGGGCCCCACAATCAAAAAGAAACCATCGATGACCACGGAGGCGGGGCATCTGCCATTCCTCACAGGCTCCACCCAACGTAGCTGCAAGCCCCGCCCCACGGGCGACATAGTGTGTGTAGGGGGCTCCGCTCCCGGAACCCCAGCCTCGGTCGGCCTCCACCTCCCGGGTGATGTCACAGGCTCCCCGACCGAGCAGCCCCTCACCACGGTACTTCAGAAAAAGGCGAGGACTCCGGGGCTTCCCATGGCCCGGACTCTCGCTCTGATCCGGAGCGGTAACTTGGACTCACCTTTTCAGTTGCCCAGCAAAAACTTCCGGGGGAAGAACGTGCTGCGCGCGCATCCTCCACTGGCCCTGAAGGGCGCGCAGGCGCTGCCAACTTCCCTTCTCGCCCCCCCAAGTCCCGCCCTATTCGCAGCTAGAAACTCCATTTCCCAGAAGCCCGAGCGTGCCGCCTGGGCAACTAGAAAGAACCGGAAGAGGGATTATTTCCCAATTCTGTCCTAGTGGACTTTCCCTCCTACTGCGCACGTGCTAATCTCAAGCCAATCACGATGAAGTACGAGATAGCCACCAATCAAAGGTTGCACTATTATTTCTAAACTCCTCCCCTTGCTTCTCCGTCGCTCTGGATCTCAGCCCCGCCCCAAGCTGTTTCCATGGCAACTCGTTGTGGTCTCGTAAAGGAAATTTCAATGCGGCAATCAGTGAAAGTAGCCTTCTGACAGGGTCTGGTCTGCCCGGCCTCTATGCCACATAGTCCCCGCTGTACTTCTCAGCGCGCTCAGCTGGAGGAGTCCGGAAGGCGACGGGTCCTGGAGGCTAGCGCCAAGATACCTGGTACCGGAAATTCCTCTGAATCCTGTCTACCGGAACCGGAAGTTTCTTGAGGCGTTGGGTTTCCTGGGATCTGGAAAGCGACTTCACTGTGCCGTCGGCCACGCCGAGGTACGGTGCGGCCTCTGCGGCCCTGGCGCCCGCGGGCTTAGTCCTCAGCGGCGGGAGCGGGCGCGGGAGGCCCTTGCTCATCCCTTGCTTGCTCGCAGCCTGATGTAAGCCGCGCCTTCTCGCGGCGTTTCCTCTTGGGCCAGTCCTGTTTGATAAGGTTTATTTTATATGTATTCATGTGTGTCTGAGTGTCCGTGAACCACCTGCGTGCGGGAACCATGGAAGCCAGGGAGGGCGTCGGATCCCCCGACACTGTGTGTGGGTTCTGGGAGCTGAACCCCTGCTTTCCTGAAGGTCAGCAGTTGCTCTTAACCCAGTATCCTTTAAACAACATACAAAGTATTCCTTAAAGCAAACACAGAAAGAGGTAAAGACTACTTGCTGCCGCTCTTTCAAAAGACCTAGGTTGAGTTCCCAGCACCAACATAGTGGCTCACAGACATCTGTAGCTCCAGTTTTAAGGTATCAGTCGCCCTCTTCTGGCCACCGAAGGCACCAAATGTGCACACATAAACATGTTTATGCCATGCAGGCATAAACAGGCATAAAAATAAGGAATACTTTGTGTCTATTCTTTGAGCGACTCAAACATGTATACAGTGTGCCTACCAAACTGTTCATTCTGCCTCAACCTTTTCATCATAACCAGTCTAGTATAGTGTATGTAACCCATGCAGGCTCTATACAGTGTAAATGCTATGAGAATAATTGTTACACTATGCTAAAGAATAATAACATCTGTATATGCTGGAAACATCCAGAATTTTTTTCAAATTATTTTCTTCTGCGTCTGATTGGATCTGTGAATGTAGAACATATATATATATATTATATATATAATATATATAATATATAATATATATTAATATATATTGTCTTTGATATTATGGCTCAAATATATATTGTCATGGCTTAAAAAAAAAGTTGCCAAAATATTGGTATCCTAGAAATGGCAATTGTCCACATAGAGTGGGAGGATTAATTTACCTGCCTCAAATTCTACAGAATATAATTAGAAATCCACCAGCATTGTTCCCACTCATTCAGCTAGAAACTGTTTTTGCCTACGATTTTTCACCTTTTTAGTTTTTGTTTTTGAGATTGTTTTCTGTGTTAAGTGTGTTTTGCCTGCATGCATGTCTGTACACCACATGTGTGTGTAATGTCTACAAAGGCCAGAAGAAGGCATCTGATATCCCCATGGGTGCTGGGAGTCAAATCTCAGTCCTCTGGAAGAGCAACGGTACTCTTAACCAATAAGCCATCATTCCAAGCTGATCTTGAACTCAGAGAGATCTGCTTCTATTTGTCAAGTGCTGGAATTAAAGGTGTGTGCTACAATGTTCAACCCACTTTTTGGTTTTTAGTTTTTGAGACAGTGTTTCTCTGTGTAACTGTCCTGGCTGTCTTGAAACTTGATTTGTAGACTAGTCTGGCCTCGAACTCAACAGAGATCTGCCTGCCTCAGCTTCGAAAGTGCTGGGATTAAAGGTGTGTGCCACCAATGCCCAGCCACCTTTTTTTTTTTTTTTAAACAGTCTTGATATGTATCCCTGGCTGATCTTAAACTAAAAATTCTCCCACCTCAGCCTCCCTAGAGTAGGGCTGGCATGCACTACCATGCCCAGCTTTCAACAAATATTTTAAAAACTGATGCTTCTGACAGGGCAGTGAGCAGGATGGAAGGATTCCAAGGAGAGCTTCCTTGCCAGATCCCAAAATATATCTTCAGTAAGTGTTAGGAATGGTTGTGGATTTGTTCTGCAGGTTCTGACGCTTGATGGAAATTTAGGGGTGGTGTAGTTTCAGTTAATACAATTGTCATGGCAGTCCCTGCAGCAGGTTCATTTTGGGACTTGTCCTACTACTTGTGATATTTTGGAGACTCATCCAGCATGAACAGGATATCAGCCATAGAAAGATGGGAGACTTTCTCTCAGCTCCTCTGCAGCTCGGCTAGCTGGGAACATGGAGGGGAAGGAGGAGGAGCTTAAAAGAGGTCACTGGAAGGAGGCCACTGTGGCTGAGGTAAGTTGAAGTCCCTTTGTCTGAACTGAACCACTCCCAAAGGAAAAGCAGCACTCTGGGATTCCCAAATAAGCTTTGGAGGGAGAGATGCCTTAAGATAGGATCTCACAATGTAGTTCAAGATGGCCTTGATTTCAGACTTTCTGCTTAAGTCTCCTGGTTTACGGGAACCACCTGGGGCAGAGGGACAGCCAGATGGCACCAAAGGAAAGAAGTGTCACATACAAAATATAGGTAGTTAGTGTGATGGTTTGAAAGAGAATGCTCCCTACAGACACATGTTTGAATACATGTTCTCAGGTTAGTGGAACTATTTGGAAAGGATTGGCAGGTGTGACCCTATTAAAGAAGGTGTATCAGGGCAGGCTTTGAGATTAAAAAACTTCCCACTATCCTCAGTGTGCTATCTGCCTCCTGCTTGGGGTTTGAGACATGAGCTCTCAGCTGTTGCTGCTCCACCATCATGGCCCTTAATCCTTTGGGACTGCAGACCCAAGTAAATGTTTTCTTTTGTAAGTTATATTGGTAATGGTGTTTTATCACAGCAATAGAAAAGCAATTTAGAAAGCATGGAAGAGCAGAGTACAGTCAGATGGATGCCTGTTTGGCCACGTGTGCTGCATGTGGTACCTAGGCCTTCTATAAAAACGTCTAGCAGTGGTTCTCCCTAACACTGAGGCCCTTTAATACAGTTCATGTTGTGGTGACCCCCCAAGCATAAAATTATTTTTGTTACTTCATAACTGTAATTTTGATACTGTTGTGAATTGTAAATATCTGTTTCCTGATGGTCTTAAGCCATCCCTGTGAAAGCATTGACCCTCCAGAGAGGTCACAACCCACATGTTGAAGAAGCACTGCTCTATATAAATTTTGAGGGTTAATTTCCATTTTCTCTATTTTGTCTGCGTGTATGTATGTGTAGCTGATGTCCACAGATCAAAGGGCTCTGACCCTGACAGTTGTGAGCTACTGTGTGGGTGCTGGGACCCAAACATGGCTCCTCTTCAAGACCAGTAAATGTTCTCAATCACTGAGCTATCTGTTAGCTCCAGATCTGTAGTTTTTATTTTGAGTTATTTGAGACAGGGACAAGGCTATACAGAGAAACCCTGTCTCAAATCTCGAAAACAACAAAATCTTAAACTAAGAAGTAGATGGATTTCAAGGTCAGCAGATGTGGGTTTCATTCTCCCTGTGTGACTTGACATTCTATCCCTTGTCCAAGGCTCTACATCTTTACCCACAGGGTGGTTTTTGCCCTGGTCAGGCCTGATGAGGCCTCATGGCAGTGTCTGAATGACTGGCAGTGTGCTTCATTTCAGGAGTTTGTGACCCTCAAGGATACAGCCATGGATCTCACCCTGGAAGACTGGGAAGAGCTGGAGCTAGAGCTGGATAAGAGAGACCTGTTCTGGGACTTGACACTGAGCAACTGCCAGGACTTTTTCTTGCTCAGTAAGTGCCATCTTGATCTGGGGTTCACAGGATGCTGTCATCTAATGCACAGTGCACAGGACACAACCCTGTAACAGAGGCTTATCCTGCCCTGAGCCCTGACAGTGCTGCGCCTGAGGAGCCAGCTGTGGTCCCAGTCAGGCATCTTGCATATCCCCTCCCTTTCCTGCTTGTAACTACAGAGTCTTCCCTTGGGCAGGTGGTTCAGGGTCCTGTGGTTGCTGTCCCCTTTGCACACACAGCTCAGCGCCATTAGGAAACAGTCCCCACTAAGCTTGGATTCTCTGTGCCTCCAACATAGTCTAACTACTTTCTGTGTCATTTGGAATGGGAGCTTAATGGTGTAGGGACTGGTTATCAGTTGTTTTCACTGGGTGTTGCCTGATAAGCACTGGTAAGCTATGGAAGTCTGGAGTAGGACTTTCTTGTTGGCTGCCAGCTGGCAAATAATGGCACAGAGACTTATGAAAGCTTGGTTGGCCTTTAGCTTAGGCTTCTTCCCAACTAGCTTTTATTACTCAAATTAACCTGTTTTTTTTTAATCCATGTTCTGCCATGTGGCTTTTACCTCTCTCCCATTCTGTATGTCCAACTTGTTCGCTGGTGTATCTCCGCCTCTCTTTTTCCCAGAGTCCCTCTCTCATCAGAAGCCCTGCCTGTTCTTTCCTACCTAGCTCTTGACCCTCAGCTCTTTCTTAAACCAATCACAATGACACATCTTACACAGTGCAAACAAATACTCTGCAATAGAAGTCACTCTGCTTAAGCTCCACCCTGTGCTTGCTGTGTCTGCAGGCTCTCCCATCAGCTCCCTAGTCACTCCTCTCTCTGCAACAGAACTTCAGAGAGGAAAAGTCCTCCCCAGCTGTCCTCCCAAGAGCACTCCAGCTTAAGTGATTCACTAGGAGTACTTGGAGGTCTCAGCCTGTGGTCAGACTCAACAGTTGTAACTCACTATAGTAAAAGGACACATCACAGGTTGCCAGAGTGTGAGCTTACAGAACCCTCAGTGAAGTCACATGGATGCTCTGACTCTCCAGCAATGTCAAGAGTGCTGGCTAGTATCTTGTCAACTTGACACAAGATGGAGTCATTGGGAAGGGCCCTCAGTTGAGAAGTGATCCTACCAGGTTGCCCTTCAGGCAAACCTGTGGTGCATTTTCTTAATTACTGGTGGTGTCACTCCTGGGCTGCTGGTCCTGGGTACTATAAGAAAGCAGGATGAGGCCATGAGAGCAAGCCAGTAAGCAGCATTTCTCTGAGGCTTCTGCATCAGCACCTGACATTAGGTTCCTGTCCTGACTTCTCTACAGTGATAGTGTGTGATCTGAGAATTACAAACTGAAGTAAACCCTTTTCTTTCCAAGTTGCTTTTGGTCATGGTGTTTTATCTCAGCAGTAGAAACCCTACTAAGTCAGGAAGTGAGAAGGAACTTGATCATGGGGCCCTTCCTCCTGAGTCTCAGAAGGAAAGCAGGACTTCAATGTAAAATACAGGGTCATTCCCAATTCAGTTGTGCCAGCATGACTCTCTTGTAGAGCAGCCAAGACTACCAAATCCACTTCCTGTGTAGCACCTCCTGGTAGGAAGGCAGAAGGCATCTACCCCAGTGCACATCTGCATGGCTTCCCATCCAGCACCAGCTCCCTGCTGCTACCAGCCCACCCTCACTTCATTTCCTCTAATGAGTCCATTCATTTTCCAGGAAACACCAGAGAACTTTATCTCAAGATAAAAAAATGTAAAAGACAGCATGCAGTGGGACTCCTCTCCCTTATTTTTTATTACTCTGGGGCAGCTGTTCTCACTGGACATCTGGTGTGCAGCTACAGAAGCACCTTAGGAGCTCTTACATCTGTCGAGGAGCAGGTGTTGGGTTCACGAAGGTCCGAGGAAATAAAGACTCAGAGGCACCTTAAGAATGACTTCAGCCTTTCTAGGCTGCAGAGTGGATCCAGCCTCTAAGGATTGAATTGCTCTCCCTTCACCCAGGGTTTCTTTTATTGTTCTCCAATTATACCATAGCAAGTTGATTTTTGTATCCTCAAAACATCCTGAGGGAGCTTCCAAAGGGGCAACACCAAGTACAAATTCTCAATTCAGGAGGTACTGGTTTTCTAGGTTGCCCCGCAGCCAAGTTTTGCAAAGGCTTTGTATCCTTGGATGACTCTCAGGCAAGATTCACATAAGGTAACAAGAGAAACAAAAGGTATCTGCTAAACAAAGGATGGATTAGGGCTAAGTGTTAGCACTCTAGAGCCAGACCAGGTGTAGCCCAGCTGCAGGGTGCTCCCACACATATCAATATCTGTCAGTTCTCAAGCTGCAGCCCACAGTAAGAAGTACATTGACATTGACTCCTACACAGTTCTGAATGACCTTCAAGCCAGAAAGTTGCTGTTGAGCATCTGGATGTCTTCCATATCCTCACTGATGACAGCATTGTTTTTTTCTCTGCAGATCCCCCAAAACCAGGCCTGAATTCCCAACCAGATGTCAGGGAAGAGCTGGAAGCTACAATCAAAGGAGGCCTGGAAGCCACAGGCACTGGTGAGTGAGAGGAGTGCACCCCCCACTATCTGACTCTGACTGAGATCCTGCCCAGCTGCAACCATTTACCCATTGCCCTTTGTCCATGTTACAGAGGGGACCTCACTGTGATCTGCCAGTTGTGTCTCTTTCTTTGCCTTCAGAACAGGGCATCCTGGTGCCTCTCCAGGGCCTTTCTACTTCAAGGCTCCACAAGGGGATGCTTTCTATTCCCAAGTCAGTTTGTGCAGCCCATGCCTTGTGGCTTCTGGCTTACCTCTTCTACCTTGTTCCTGGCTCAGGCACAGCCACATTTGGGAGTAAGTCAAGCTCATGGTTTAATGCTGCCAGGCATAGCTGCTTTATCATTTCCAGAGTCAGGCAGTTCCTATACTATGTAATGGCTTAATGGAACTGTTTGCAATGAAAGAAAGGGCCAGGGAGTACTATACCAGGGCAACAGAGGCTTCATGCAGTATCTTCTGTCACCATGAGGAAGACTCAGAACTAGAGACCACAGGTCTAGCTCCACCCATCTGAACAGTCCACAGCCCTATCCCTTGCTTATTGCCACCTTCGGGGTCATTCATGTGAGCTCTCTGCAGCCGCCTGCTGGGGTCTCTTGATGGTGAACAACCTGGGCACATGCTCCTCAGCTCTGAGTTCTGTTGTTGCTCATCCATAATATAGGCTATTTCCAAGCATAGACAGCCAAACATGCATATGCATACATGTACACACCTCTATGTACAAGTCTCCAATATTAATAGCTGTGCTTTGCAGTCATTTGTGCCTTTCCCTGCTGCAACATATGTTGTGACAACAAAGAATCCTTAACTGACTGACCTTTGTATTCATTCATAGCATGAGAGGGCCTGATACTTGTTGGTTGATGTGCTCTATACAGGGGACAATGTGAGCAAAGATCTGGTGAAGAGGAAACAAGACAACAGTATGGGCTGAGAGCAACATGACGACAGTGTAAGACAAGAGATGGCTTTGAAAGCTGTAGTTTGTAAGGTTCATGCCCAGGCCAAGAGACACTGAGCAGCCTCTGAGATGCTCAGTGGATGGGGAGCCCACCAAACCATAGGTGGTTTGGAAAAAGGTGATAATGGTATAAGATGTTGGGAGAGGGGACACCAGCAGTGTGGAGAGAGCAGTGAGAAGGGGTGTGGTCAGAATAGGTAGTCAGTTCTCTATTATACAACCTCCCAGGGCTAATGCAGAGGGGTAGACAAAGAGAGGGTTAGCCAACAAGGAACCTAGGGCCACATTTTTAGTTGATGACAATAGAGACAGGAAAAGAAGAGGGGTGAGACATTTCCTGGGTGGTCTGGAAGAAATCAGTGCCTCAGTCAGGGTAAGAGAGTTGGCCCATGACTCTAGGGTAGAGGACTGGATGAGTGTGGAAGATTTCCCTGTCTTCAAGGACCCAGGATATGTTGAGTAACATTTTGATACTGTGTGGTATAGAGGGAGGAAGAGGGAGGAGGCATGCCTGGAAGATGTTTTAGTGAACTTGGTTTCATGGTTATGATGATCATGGCCAAGACTTTCATTCTCTGCTGAATCCTTACAGGCTGTCAGCTCCCTGCATGACCATTTTGAACTTTCCATTTCTTTCTTTTTTTCTGCCATTTCCAGATGGGACACCATTGACAGGCTGGAATCCAGAGCTTTCTCTGTCTGTTTTTAGCCCACAGTGTGGTTGTCCCACTGACCCAGGAAACAGAAGGAATTATACACTCTCTCTCTCTTTCTTTCAGAAGTGACTGAGACCAAGAACTCTCCTTTACAGCAGGGCTTCTTGGAAGAAGGCCTCTCCCAGATTATGGAGACATTGTCTGAGGAGGAACTCAACTTTGAAGCCTATATAGGTGAGAGCTGGTTAGATAGTTTGCTTGGAGACCCAGAAAGTCTTGCAAGGTCTGACATTACCAACACGGAAAGCCCCACAGATTGCAAGAGTCATGAATTTGAGAGCAGCCTCAGTCCTGGGCCTCTCTTTTCCACAGGAGAGGATGCTGGGATGTCTGATATTCTCCCAAAGAACCTCACACCAGTGATAGTGAAGGAATCCAGGAGTGACTTCAGCTATTACTTAGAACAGAGCCAGAAGGACTCTATCCAGGGAGAAGAGAAGCTATATAAGTGTAGTGAGTGTGGGAAAAGCTTCAATCAGAGTTACCACCTCCTCCAGCACTGGATTATCCATGTGAGGGATAATACCCCTTCAAGGCAAGATAAGGAGAGAGAACTCAGCACGGGTGCTTTCCTGCTCATGCGTCCAGTGACTCAAACAAGCTACAAACCCTGCGTGTGCCAAGAATGTGGGAAAAGGTTTAGTCAGAATATGTACCTCCAGTGGCATCAGAAAGTCCACACTGGAGAAAGCCTGTGTAAAACGCAGTGTGATAACCTAGAAAAACCGTCCAAGAGTCATAGTGGTGAGCCAAAAAAGCTGCTGCCGAGTAAAGGTTCTAACTCAGCAAAATGGTGTAAAATTCAAAGTTCGGACCAAGCAAAACCACCTGATAGTAATAGTAGTGACCAAAAGAAACTGCATAAGAGTCAGTGTGATGGCAGTCCATCCATTCTTCACCCACAGCCTACTGAGCACCAGAAAACTCCTGCAAACACTAAGTTCTACGTATGTAAGAAATGTGGGAAGACATTCAGCCAGGCCTTTCATCTAGCTGGACACCAGAAAGTCCATACTGAGAAACTCTATGAATGTCCTACATGCCATCAAGTCTTCCACGTAAGGAAACATTTTGTCCAACATCGAAAAACTCATTTTGTAAAAACTGTGTTTGAGTGTCAAGAATGTAAAAAGATCTTTAATCAGAGGTCATCACTCATTGAGCACCAGGCTGTTCATACAGGAGAGAAACCATACAAGTGTACTGAATGTGGTAAAGCTTTCAACCACTCCTCCACCCTGAAGATCCACCAGAGGGCTCACAGTGGGGAGAAGCCTTACAAATGCAGCGAGTGTGGGAGGGCTTTCTGTCGGAGCACACACCTTCATGAACATCAGCAAATCCACTCGGGCCACAGACCCTACCAGTGTCCAGAGTGTGTCAGGAGTTTTAGCCGCCCCTCACATTTGATCCGACATCAGCTGAGTCACACCACAGACAAGCCCTTCGGCTGTGCTAAGTGCAAGAACACCTTCAGCCATAAAGAACAACTAGTGCAGCACCATAAAGTTCACACCATTGAGTCCCTGTATGAGTGTAAGCAGTGTGGAGAGCACTTCATTTGCAGCTCGACTCTACATTGCCACATGAGCGTCCACACCAGAGAAGATATAAGCCAGAAGGTCTCAGGTCAGAACAAGTGTGGAAAAGCCTTCAACCACAACAGATATGTAGGGCAGCATGAGAATAGTCACACCAAGGTCACATCCTCTGAGTGTAACCCATGTGTCGAAACCTACAACCAGAGTCTGCAGCTCCCTTGCCATCAGAGCATCATCCAAGTTGGTATAAAGCCAGATGAATGCACTGAGCCTGACACATCCAAGCGTAATAGCTCTGTCAGTAAGCATCAGCCTTCGGGAAGTGAGCAGCCCTTTAAATGTAACAGTTGCAACAGGACCTTTAGTCAGGATGCCCAGCTTTTCAAACATCAGTTAATTCACACTGGAGAGAAACCCTTTAAGTGTAATGAATGTGACAGAGCCTTTAAGCAGAGTAACTACCTTATTCAGCACCAGAGAATTCATACTGTGAAGCAGCACTTTGAGTGTAGTGAGTGTGGGAAAACATTTCGTCAGAGCTCATGCCTCTCTAAGCATCAGAAGATTCACACAGGGGAGAAGCCCTTTAAATGTGGTGACTGTGGGAAAGCCTTCATCTTGGGTGCCCAGCTCACCCGACACCAGAGAATTCACACTGGGGAAAAGCCTTATGTTTGTCAGGAATGTGGCAAAGCCTTCAGCCAGAGCTCCTGCCTTACCCTTCACCGGAGAGTTCACACCGGTGAGAAGCCATACAAATGTAGCAGATGTGGAAAAGCCTTTTCCCAGAGAGCAAACCAGAAGAAACACGAGAGGATTCACAGTGGAGAGAAGCCTTATACCTGTGACGTGTGTGGTAGAGCCTTCGGCTTAAGCGCTCACCTCAGTCAGCACCAGAGGGTTCACACGCAGGAGAAACCACATTGTCAAGATTGTCACAGAGCCTTTCACAGCTGCTCTGCTCTTAGCAAACATCAGCAACTTCACTCTTGTAAAGTAACCAGTAGCACTGCCCAGAGCCACTTAGTGACAGCAGAGTCCCGTACATGTGAAGACATTCATAGGAAGTCAGTCATTGAAACCAACACTTTGCAAACCTCCCCTCTCAATAAGTTCTAATAAAAATGGATGAGACAGCATTTACAGAGTCATTTCATTTAGATCAGTGGTTCTCCACCTTCCTAATGCTGCAACCCTTTAATCGAGTTCCTCGTGGTGTCGATGTCTGTTTTCTGATCATCTTAGGCAACCCCTGTGAAAGGGTCATCCGACACCCAAAGGGGTTGAAACCCACAGGTTGAGAACTGCTGATTTAGACAAAATGGAAAAATTAAGAAGCTGGGCAGTGGTGACGCACACCTTTAATCATACCACTTGGGAAGCAGAGGCAGGGGGTCTCTGTGAGTTCAATGCCAGGCTGGTCTACAAAGCAAGTTCCAGGACAGCCAGGACTACACAGAGAAACCCTGTCGGGGGTGAGGGGGTGTAATGTCAGGATTCAGTGGTAGACCTTGGATCCAGTCTGCCTGAATTGAATTCCAGTTGTTAGCCTTGTGAAAGTCATAACCATTTCTCAATACTTCAGTTTCCTCATCTGTTAAATGGGTATAATATTCACATCCCTCAGGGCTATGGTGAGGAGTAAATAAATTTCAAGCACTTAAGAGTTGATACCTGGAACCTGCCCCCCAAAAAGTTGATACCTGACATATAGGAAGTGTTCATTGGTGATGAACTATGGATGAGTGTCTTAACTATATTGCACAAATACACTTTTATATTAAAGATGAAAACTAAGCTGGGTGTGGTGGCAAATGCCTTTAGTCCCAGCACTTGGGAGGCAGAAGCAGGAGGATCTCTGTGAGATCCAGGACAGCAGGAGATGTTACACAGAGAAACCCTATCTTTGAAAAAAAAAAAGATGAAAACTAGTAACTTGTTCACTATGGCTAATGGCTAATGTTCACTATCCTACATGGCTTTTAAAGCTGTCCGATTTTCCAGTTTTTATTCAACTCCTTACTCTTTAAATACCTAGCGTTTTTCTTCCTCTGAATCTCTGCTTTGTTGTAGGTCTTTTTCCCCCACATATAAATTCATAAAGTAATTTTCTACTTGCAGATTGCTAAGACTTACTCATAACCTTCCAAACTTGGGACTCAGAGGGTTCCATACTCACATGCTACTTGTTTCCATCATCTTCCTCTGAACTGTCATATGTAAAAGTGCAAGTTTGTCCTGGAATTACTGACTGCAAATATCTGGATTCACAAGTATGTTCTCCTAGCAGCAGGGGAAGTTAGGAAATTGAGATGCTAAAACATAAAGCAGCACACATGGAAGACGTTGCTGGTGGAAACCATGACAGTGTTTGCAGGAATGTTGGCTACTCCACTTGGTAGTCATTATGCTAGGCTACAGGTCAGGCATACTAATAGGACTGTCCTTGAGAGCCACCCCCACCCACATGTCCCTGAATGAGAAACAAATGGGCCCTGGTCACAGGAGTTTTCTCAGCTGACAGGTCCCAAACTTGTTTCTGCCACAGGAAATTCTGAGGCCACCACGGATGAATAGTGAGCCCAGAGGGTGAGAATCCTTCCCACTAGAAACCTCATAGAAATAGTTCCTTAGTGTCTCATTATCAGGCTTTGTGTTCTGCCCACTGAGCAGCCCCATCACATATTAAACTCTCTTATGGGCATGGGCAATCAATACTTAACACATTGGGGATGCTTAAAATAGCTGGTTATGTACACTTGTTTTTAATTTTAAAAGTTTGAGACAAGGTCTCGCTATATACTCTTGGCTATCCTGGAACTCACTATGTAGTTGCAGACTTGCCTCCCAAGTGCTGGGATTAAAGGCGTGCACTAATATGCCCCCCCTTTTTTCTTTTTTTCTTTCTTTTGGTTTTTCGAGACAGGGTTTCTCTGTGGCTTTGGAGACTGTCCTGGAACTAGTTCTTGTAGACCAGGCTGGTCTCGAACTCACAGAGATCCGCCTGCCTCTGCCTCCTGTGTGCTGGGATTAAAGGCATGCACCACCAAAGCCCGGCTCCGACCCCCCCTTTTTTCCCCCTTCTTTTTTAAGGCTTTCTCCTCCTTGGGGTCCTCTGGCTGGGACTGTGTTTGACACAAGAACCTGGCTTACCTTGGGGTCCAGGCCATGATGTTGAGAGTTTTCTTTCAAGCAGTGTTTAGCTTCCTGCATATGATCTCTGCCCTCTGGAACTAGCTAGTCTTAAGAAGTTGACAGGCTGATTACAAAGAGTATAGGTAGCCAGGTGGTGGTAGTGGTGGTGGTGGCAACACACGCCTTTAGTCCCAGCATTCAGGAGGTGGATCTCGAGTTCAAGGCCAGCCTGGTCTACAGACTAAGTTCCAGAACAGCTGGGGCTACACAGAAACCCTGTCTCAAAAAATTAAAACAACGGGCCGGGCGTTGGTGGCGCACGCCTTTAATCCCAGTACTCCGGAGGCAGAGGCAGGCGGATCTCTGTGAGTTCGAGGCCAGCCTGGTCTCCAGAGCGAGTGCCAGGATAGGCTCCAAAGCTACACAGAGAAACCCTGTCTCAAAAAACCAAAAAAAAAAAAAAAAAAAAAAAAAACCAAAAACAACAAAACAGTATATGAGAGTGTCTGAAGGCAGCAGTACACACTGGTGGGGTAAAAGTGCTGTCACTAGAAAGATGCTCTTGAGAAAGACTCAAGTTCAGCTTTCCAGCACCCAAGTCTGGTGGCTCACAACCACCTGTAACTCATGGCCTAGGGGATCTGGCGCCTCCTGTCCTCTGAGGGCAGTTGTACTGGTGTGCACACACACAGTCACAGGCTCACATGAATACACAGTATGAAAAATGATAGTTTAAGAAGTGCTCAGTGAGAGTGGGTTCCATGGTGGAGACCAGAAGTCTGTGTAAGTTCTTGGCCAGTGTGTGTGTGTGTGTGTGTGTTACAAGGGGCCCTTGCTTCTCAAAGTTTTGATCTAAGTGTTGGTTTTTCCACTCATCTTGATTCCACATTTGATCAGCTGCTTGCCAGGCAGAGTCCCTGCTATTAGGCAGGGGTTATAGGGGTTGTGTGATACAGAGGCAAGAAAAGGTGGTGGGCTGTGGAGAGTGAATAGATCCTGTTCTGGCTACTCTAACAACCAACCATAGACTTGGTAGTTCATACACAGAACAGTTCCCCACAGCTGGTGGCTGGAAGACCAGAATCAAGGTCTGAGAAAACATGGTGCCTGAGAGGATGTTTCCCAGTTCATCGATGGCACCTTGTCATTGTTCTGTTTTGCCCAGGTCCGTGGAAGAATTAGGGTCACTCCATAATGAATTTTGGCTTAGAGCAGCTAGGGAGCCAGCTTCTGGTGAACTGATTGCTGTTGCTTTGCAAAAGGTCTTTTTATTGTTACACAATTTACATCTCTGAGCAAGTAAGTTTCTATATACCAAAACCTCTTATCTGGAGTTGTTTGAAGAAACCATTTGCCCAAGCAATTCCCAGTCATGAGACCTCTTGGTTTGCCAAGTCCTCTCATAACCAACTATTGCATGGCTTTGAGCCCTTCAGGAAGAACTCAGATAAGAATCAAACACTTCAAACAAAAGGCAGCATCATAAAAGGAAGTTCCAAGCCAGATGCAATGCTCTGCAGCATCCCCCACTATTGCATCCCCTCCCAGTGATGAATGGGAATTCATGAGGCCGCTCACCTCATGGTGAGCGTCAGTTATGTCAGTGTTAGGTTTCCAAATAGGACCTCGGGGAACACCTCTGAGTCATAGCTGATAAGGAAAGACCAGTGAGAAGGTGACTGAGAGTTTAGACTTGGGGCGATGTGGGCAGATAACAGCAGTAAATATACACATCTGGGAAACCCTGATGCGTTGGAATGGGTGTTTGGGCAAGATGCTTCCTGTGTGAGTCTCTAAGTTGCTAAAGTGGGCACCTTGTGCCTCCAGCATGAACCTACGTGACCAGAAATGGCTTAGAGGTTAAGAGCCTTCTGGTTCAATTCCCAGCACCCACATTAGTCAGCTCACAACCACCTGTAACTCCCAGTTTCAGGGTGTGGGAAACCCTCTCCTGACCTCCATAAGCACATGCACCCCCCCTACACACAAATAAAAATGATTTTAAAATAAACCTAATCAAAAATGAGGTGGTAATGCAAGAGCAGAGCACTGACAGAGACTTTAAACACAGCTGCCTGCTCCTGAAGGTGAACCTTCCACTACATTAGCCAATAATTCCTTTTCTGAAAGAAGCATAATGCTTTTGGTTGATACGAAATCTCTAATAAACCATTGGAAAAGGAACAGGATTTAGTGGCACACACCTGCATTGCACTTTGGAAGCAGAGGCAGGAGAATCAAAAGTTCAAGGTCAGGGCTGGGAGATGACTGGGTGAGGTGCTTGCCTTGAAAACATAAGGACCCTGGGAATCTGACTTAGAGGAAGAAAGGATGCCCACTGGTTCTTCCTGTGAATATTGTGAGAAGTGTGTAGCATCAAGAGCACGAGAGAAGCCTGCGAGCAGTGATGCAAAGTGCGTGTGCAATGACAGGCATTGCCAGCGAGCAGTGATGCAAAGCACGTGTGCAATGACAGGCATTGCTGCTGGGCTAATGAGGCAGAGTGCTTCCTCAATACGGTCACAGCAAAATAAAGCTACACTTCTTCAAAAGGTATGGAAGAAAATGTAAAATATGAAAGCATTGTGACATGGAAGGCCACCATAGTGGAAGTGAGGAGGTGGCTTTCATACTTGCCATACTGACAAACAGGCATACAGAATACAGACTCAAGGTGCAGGGAGAAGCGCACTCAAGAGAAACTACTGAGTTTCTGAGCTATGCAGATAAAAGGAATTGGTACTTTTATATTTCTGGGCATGTTTCAATTTGTCCTTTATAATGAGCTTAAGTTTCTTGACTAAAAAATTGCATGCACACATAAAGATGCCTGACATCATTGACAAAAACTCCCAGGAAGCCATTTTCCACTTTTTGGATGGGAGCCTGGCTCCAGCTGCCCCAGTGGGGCAGTGAATGGAGGAGTCAACCCAAGAGGTCCTCATCTCTGCAGCCAGTCTCCACATGTCTCCATACATAGATACTGCTTCACAGTATTTTCCTGTCTGCTCAAGACATTGGGTGCTTTGGCAAAAGGGAGCCAACCAGAGTTTTCCTTGGGGCTTACATATGTGGTTGCTAGGTAGAACATGTTTGAGCAGGCAATAACTATGTTAACTGCCATTTGGAGAGGCCTATAGTGTGAAGCTAGAGATGGAGGCCAGCCAGGAAGTATCATTTAAACTTCAGCTTCATCTGTGCCCCATGGTGGCAGCACTTCCCAGGAATGTAAATTTGGGGGTGTTGTTTTGTTTTGTTTTGTTTGGTCTGGTTTGGTTTGGTTCTCGGGACAGGGTTTCTCTGTGTAGCTTTGTAGACTGGGCTGGCCTCAAACTCACAGAGATCTGCCTACCTCTGCCTCCCGAGTGCTGTGATTAAAGGCATGTGCCACCACTGCTTGGTTGTAAGACTTTAAAAAATCTAAATTCTCAGGGCTAGAGAGATGGCTCAGCAATTAGAAGCATATACTTACTGCTCTTGCAGAGGACCTGAGTTCAGTTCCCAGGACCTATGTTAAGTGGCTCACAACAGTCTCCAGTTCCAGGAGATCTGGTGCCCTATTCTGGCTTCCTCAGTACCAGTATTAATGGGCACATGCCATACATAGACAAACACATAAGATACAATAAAAATAAAATCCTTCTTAAAATAAAACTTGCAAAAAAAGCTTGCTTAAGCTATTTGACCCTTTATATGCAAGAATCCTGGCAAATCCATTATGGAAACAATAGCAATCATTATTGCTGATCCAGTACTTACCATGTATTAAATGTCACCTGTCAGGTGTTCTGTGTTGTGAGTTGGTCAAAGAAAGAGGTCACTCCAAGATGAAAATTTTTAGGCCTGTGACAGCAGGAAGGTTCAGCCTCGGATGGACTGAGCCTTGAACAGCTGTACAAAGGCCTTTTTATCGATCCTTGCACAAAGCTGTTTTTTGAACAACCAAGTTCCTCATACCAATGTCTCTGATTTAATCTATATGTTTTTCTGAAGCATCGCACCCCTGCCACTTTAGTCTTTATTGTGTATCGTTTGCAGTATCCAATAATAAGCCTCAGATGTGCCTGAGCATCTTGTGACCAAAGTCATGCAAAGGCTGTAAAGCTGCATCACAAAAACAACTCTGTAAATCACAGAAAACAATCACTGACTTTCCACCAAGAGTTCTTCAAGTTTAGAAATGCTTTAGAAAGCAACTGGTCACTCTAATGTTTACCCTGGACACAGCAACTCTACTAGGTTCCTACACCAAACACCTCATGCGGCATACTATTCTAACCTTGTTCTGGGTATTGAGCCGCTTAAGTACAAATAATCACCTGGATTTCGGGAGACACAGGGCGTGGAGGACAGCAGAGTAGAAAGTGGATTGAGGTGAGAATGGGCCCAGGGTGAGATCTCTTCAGAGAGAGGGTGTGGGATGCAAGGGCCACTGAGATGAAGGGATGAAGGGGGCCAGCGAGATGGCTCACTGGGTAAGTCATTTGCCACCATGCCTACAGTCAGTCTCCTGACTTCCTGGAACCCACATGATAGAACAGACTCAGTGGTTGTTTTATGACTGCTCTACACAACACCACTGCATTTGCACACACCACACACACACACACACACACACACACACACAAACACACACACACGAACAAACACAGATAAATCTAATTAAGTATTTATAGCAAAGGACCACTTATAATTAAAAAAAAAAAGGCAAGGAAGACAATCCAGGCAGGAGGCCAGCAAGCCTGTACAGAAAACCTGGAGCATATGAACACCCACAGAAGGCAAAGAGTCCCATGGTTAGAAGTTCAGGTGAGGGGTATGGCTGTACATGCCTGTAATTCTTGCAATGGAAGGATGACACAGGAAGTTCAAGAGTTGGAGGCCAGCCAGGGGTACAGAGCAAAACACTGTCTCAAAACATGTGCAGAAAAGAAGGTGGACCAGCCTTCCCAGGAAGGCTGGGCAGGGCTCACCCAGCCTTCTGGTTGTCTGATTAATGGTGCAGCTCCTTCTGGCCAGGCTCCATCCAGCCCTGCTCCTCTACGTTGAAGTCCATCTACACCCTTGAAGGTCACCAAGTACAGTACGAAAGGGAGGACAGGACAGAACCACTTACTGGCTCACTGAACCTCAGTAGAAGCTCCTTTCCGTGTATGACTTTCTGCCCTCTGCTGGAGGGCCTGTGTAGTGTATGAGTTTTTAATTTTACTTTCTCCCTTTTGAGCAGGGGCTCATTATATAGCCTTGGCTGGCCAAACTCAAAATGATCCACCTGGCTCTGCCTCTTAAGTACTGGAATTAAAGGTGTGTACCATCACACCAGGCTCCCACTTCTTGGTACCTGTTTACTGCCTGAAAATGATCACAATAAATGCACTAATGGGTCAGATGCCAATCTCCTCTTGAGCTGAGTTTGTGCAGCATGTAATCTCCACATGTGTACATGGTAACCGTATCTCCTCTCTCTCTCTCTCCTCTCTCTCTCTCTCTCACGCACACACACACACACCAAGCCACTGAGTGCAAGATATAGGAGGAAGTCCAGCTCTCTCCTGGACAATCTCTGACACAGGGATGAGGCTCAGGAATGAACCCAAGCACCCCATCCCACTTTCTGGGTGACCTGAAGACTGCTAGACTGTGTGCTGAGGTCTCATCTCAGACCACACTGCCCTACCCTCCAGACTCTCCACAATTCCCAGCAGCAAAACTTTCCCCATCACTATGACCCTTCCCTAAAGGGGGAAGGACAAAAGGATGTCAGATCATACATGGAGAAGGACAGTCCTCATTGGAAGTCACAGGATTACTTAGGCCAAGGGAGCCCAAACTCACCTCTATTGATTATAAAACTCTGGCCTGGTGGATACGGTCCATATTTCAGGCTGGTCACAGAGCCAGTAGCAGTGGCCCATGCTTCTAATCCCAGCACTCAGGAGGCAGAGGCAGGGAGATCTCTGTGAGTTTGAGGTCAGCCTGGTCTACAAGAGCTAGTTCCAGGACAGCCAAGGCTGTTACTCACAGAAACTCTGTCTTGAAAAACAAAACAAAAAAGTTTACTTTGAATTTCTGATCCTCCTTGCTCCACATTCCCAGTGCTGGAATCACAGGCTTGCAGCACTACACACTATTTACACAATGTGGAGGATGGAACCCAGAGCTCCCTGCATGACACACACGCATTCTGCATCTGAGCTGCAGTCCAGCCCCTGGATTTTTATATGGGTTCCAGGAATAGAACTCAGGATCCCAAGCTTGCAAGGCAAGAATTTTACCAACTGAGCTATTTCCCTACCCTGACCTTGAACTTTCTGATCTTTTTCTGGCCACCTCCCACATACTGGGATTCAGGTGAACACCTGCACTCCAAAGTTATTGCAGGCTGGGGATGGAGCCCAGGGCTTTGTGCTTGGGAGGTGAACACTCCATCAACAATACATTTTGTTGGAATAGCTGTAAGGGTGTCTAGGGCCTTTTTTACTTCTTTCCTCCCTCCCTTCTTCCCTCCCTCCCTCCCTCCCTCCCTCCCTCCCTCCCTCCTCCCCTCCCTCCTCCCTTCTTCCCTCCTTCCCTCCCTCCCTCCCTCCTCCCTCCCCTTCCCTCCCTCCCTCCTCCCTCCCTCCCCTCCCTTCTTCCCTTCCCTCCCCCCCTCCCTCCCTCCCTCCCTCCCTCCTTCCCTCCCTCCCTCCCTCCCCTCCCTCCCTCCCTCCCTCCCTCCTTTCCTCCCTCCCTCCTCCCTCCCTCCCTTCCCTCCCTCCCTCTCCCCACCTTCCTTCTTTTCACAGTGTTCCCACTGAAGTGTAGCCTTTCCTCCCACTTCATGGGAATTTCCTGGGGACATCAACAATGGATAATTAAATTGTGCTGAAATTAGAAGGTGATGAGGACTTCTGGGGATCACGGTCTGGGATGGGGAGACAGACATTTATTAAAGAATTACAACACAGCAATTATCCCAGCTTTGGGGCTGGCATCCAGGGGGTTCCTGTGGGAACCCAGGGTGGCAGCTGAAACTCTCACTGAGCTGAGTGGGAGTGGGAGAAAGCTGACTTTGAGAGAACCTAAGGTGTTTTCACAGCCTGGCAAGGTGAGGCATGCATGCCTATAATCTCAGCTCTCAGGAGGCTCAGTCAAGGGAACTGCTGGGAGTTGGAAGCCAGTCTGAACTACATAGTGAGCTCCAGGCTAGTCTGTGCTACAAAGTAAGTTCCAGACCAGCCTGGGCTACAGGGCAGGACTCAACAGAACCAGGGGCTAGAGAGCCAGGCTAAGAGTAGAGGGTACTGTACTTACTGCTCCTGCAAAGGACTCAAGTTCAAATCCCAGTACCACACTAGGCAAATCACAACCACCTGTGACTCCTTCCATGGAGTCTGATGCACTCTTGTGACCTGCGAAAACACCTGTGCACACCTGTGCATGAATGCATGCACAGACATATATACACACACACATACTTTTAAAATATGTTTTCAAAGTGAAAACAAAACCAGAGGGCTGGTGAAATGGCTTAGTGGGTAAAGGTGCTTGCAGCCAAGCTTGATAACTGGAGTTCCATCCCTGCTACCCCAAAATGAAAAGAAAGAACTGACCCTCCCCACACACCACAGCAAGGTTCCCCAGGGTCCTTTATGGATCATCAACATGGTACCCACCTCCCCTCACTTCCCATAATGCTGTGCTTTAGGGAGCATGGTTGAATGAATGGCAGGTGGTCTAAGGGCTTCCAGTTTTTGTTATTTTTGTTTTGCTTTTCACAACAGGGTTTCTCTGTGTAGCCCTGGCTGTCCTGGAACTCACTCTGTAGACCAGGTTGGCCTCGAACTCAAGAGATCTGCCTGCCTCTGCCTCCCAGGTGAAGGTCGCTGCTGCAGCACTGCTGCCGCCGCCACCACCACTACCCAGCTGGCGTCATTTTTACTGTTGCAGCTACTGTTCCCATGCTAACCTCTAGAATTTCTTCCTTCACTGGTTTCTGTTGTGTCTCCCTTCTATTTTTTTTCTCTGTTCTAAGGGCTCCATAGTAACTCATTTAAACCCAGAGGCATGAGAACGGTGGATTTTTTTGTTTTACCTTCTTTTTCTTTCTTTCTTTCTTTTTTTTTTTAAGACTTATTTATTATGCAGACAGTGTTCTGGTGAAGAGGGCACCAGATCTCATTATAGATGGTTGTGAGCCACCATGTGGTTGCTGGGACTTAAACTCAGGACCTGTGGAAGAGCAGCCTGTGCTCCTAACCGCTGAGCCATCTCCCCAGTCCCATGTTGTTTTTAAAACAGTTGGTTTGGTTTTCAGCATAATTGGCACAGCACAGTGATGGCTTGTTTCTAGAAGTGGATACTTTCCTCCTGCCAGTATAGGAGGCACAGAGTGATTGTTTATGTATGAAAATTAAAAAACAAATCACATCACACCTTTAATTTCAGCACTAGGAGGCAGAGCTCTATGTTCAAGGTCAGCTGGGTCTACAGGGCAAGTTCCAGGACAGCCAGTGATACACAGAGAAACCCTGTCTTCAAAAACCAAAACCAAACCAAACCAAACCAAAAGGGAGGCTAGAGAGATGGCTAAGTGATTGGGCATTCTTCCCAAGGACCCATGTTCAATCCCCAGCACCCACATGGCAGTTTACAACTGTCTGTAACTCTAGTTCCAGGGGATCTGTCATCCTCACACAGACAGGTATGTAGGCAAACCCCCAATGTACAACAAAACAAAACAAAAAAACCTAATCTTTTAGAAATTCACTTAAAAAAGAAAAAAGAAAAACTAAAACCAACCAACCAAACCAAAAACAGTAAAACAACAACAACAAACTCAAATCACACCCGTAGCTCCATTGGTAGAGGGTGGAGTGCTTGCCTGGCACACACAAAACTCTGGGTTCAATGCCCAGCCACATAAACTGGTGTGGGTGCATGTCTGTCCCTCGGGAGATGGAGGAAGGAGGATCAGGAGTTCAAGGTCATATTGAGTTCTCCACTACATACTGAGTTCGAGGTTAGCCTAGACTACATAAGACCCTGTCTCATGAAAAAGTTATTATTGATTCTGAGCCTAAGATGCTGCCAAGCTTCTGAAGTACCTCGCGGCTGTAGCGGGTAACAGCCAATGAAGAGGTCAAGGTCAGACATCAGTTCCACCTCTCCCAAGGAGACCCAGTGACCCACAGCTTTAAATGACCGCCACCAACCACTGTCTTATGGCGAAGTGCGCCTGCGCGGGCCGGCACTACAATTCCCAGTATTCATTGAGTCGGAGTCCATGGTCCAGTCTAAGCGCTCGATTGGGAGTGTACAGGACTCTATAATTACAACAAGCTGGACTGAAAGATTTGGCAAATGGGAAATTGGTGTTGAGACACACTTTTCTGGTCTTTAGCAAAACTGCGCGGGATGACGGACTTCTGGCCTTTAGCAAAACTGCGCGGGATGACGGACACCAAGGTCCCACACTTGCCCGAGAGCAGAGACTTCTGGGAAATGTAGTTTCCCGTGCCACTTACCCCCCCTTGCCTGCCTCCCTCCTATCTTCTTTCTTTTTCCTTGTCTTGTCTTTTGTTTCTTTTTATTTCTTTAAAATGATTTTATTTTATGCTTGCTGCTGCTTAGCTCTTTTCACTTATACAGCTCAGGAGCCACAAGATAACATCCCCCATGCATGCCCAGGACCTGTCTTCCACGTGATTCTAGATTCTTGTCAAGTTGACAACATTCACCATCACACCCTGTATTAATAAAATAAATATAAATAAATAAATAAACAAATGAAGCCAGGCAGTGGTAGCACATGCCTTTAATCTCAGCACTAGGGAGGCAGAGGCAGGCGGATCTCTGTGAGTTCAAGGCCAACCTGGTCTACAGAGTGAGTGCCAGGACAGGTTCCAAAGCCATAGAGAAACCCTGTCTCGAAAAACAACAAAAAAAGAGACAGCCCTCCCATGCTGGGATTAAAGGTATGTGCCACCACACCCAACTACTCTATTTCCTCCTGTTTCTTTTTCTCTCACAAGCCTACGTATATTTTTAAACGCACTGTAAACCTTTAAAAGTTTTTCTTCATCTGTCTTTATTGTAAATCTTTACCTTTTTCTGGCCACACAATCTTTTAACTGTTAAACAACACTGCCAAAATTAAAGTGGCGGCTTTCTTATCTGCTGCCCTGCCAGCTCTGAGAGCTGTGCTCACTGCCTTGGTCTATGCTGCCACCAAGGAGCATGCTGCCAGCTTGGAGACGTGCTCACTGCCAATGCCAGCTGCAAGGAGATGGTGGGGGAGGTCCTTCTGTGTATGTGTCTCTCTTATTGGTTAGTGAATAAACACTGTTGGCCAATAGGGAAACAAGATGGGCGGGACTAGGAGTCAAGGAGGATTCTGGGAAATGAGGAGAGAGAGTTGCAGCCATGTGACCTCCAGGAAGACAGGATGCAAGGCTGGCGTCCTCTATAAGTTCTTATAAAATATATAGATTAATAATTGTGGTTGATAATTAAGACTGAACTAGCATATAAGAAATCCTAGTCATTGGCCAGCAGTATTGTACCTAATATAAGTCTCTATGTGTTATTTGGGGCCCTAATGTGGCGGCGGGCAGAACTCAGGCAGCGGAGGAAAGATTTATCGTTACACCCACCCCAAAAGAGGTAAAAAGAGCTGGGATGTAGCTCAGGGTGGAATGCTTGCCCTGCCTAGCGCACTAGGCAGTATGTTCAATGCCCAGTACTACACACACACACACACACACACACACACACACACAGCACCTAGTAAAACAGAGGACTGAGTGTTTACAGGGAATGACAGACACTAAGGAATTTGTCACTGATTTTATTAAATTTACTTTCCTTTTGCAAACACCAAAGTCACTAGCCTACTTCAGCAGGAGTTTTCTGTTTCGTCTATATGTACAAGCCCTGGTCAGAAGGAAAAAGAGGAAGGTTAAATGGGTCAGGTGGACATGCCTGTAATCATGGCACTTGGGAGGCTGAGACAAGAGGACTGTCCTGAGTTCCAAGCCAGTCTGGGCTACAGAGTGAGGCCACATCTCAAAAATCCAAAAACTGGGGCTGTGAGGTGATGTGGCCCAGACAGTAAAGAAAGCTGCTAATAAGCCTACCACTCTGAATTTGATCCTCATGACCCACATGGTTGAAGATGAAAACAGAAGCTAGAGAGCTGTCCTCTGACCTCCACGTGCTTGTCCTGGCATGCATGCATGCATGCATGCGTGTACACTACAGACAGACAGACAGATAGACACACACACACACACACACACACACACACACACACAATAGGTAGGTAAGTAGGTAGATGACAGATGATGGATGGATGGAGATACAGATGGCAAAATGAAGGACAATGAAGGCTGGAACTGACACACACACCAGGGGCTCAGACAGAGACATCATTAATTTCTGGTCAGGACAGGGAGAATATGGAATCAAGGGAGCCAGGAGCAAGGAAGGATGTACAGAAGGAGAAATAACAAAAGGCAGGAGCAGAGTACCATGACTGAACAGCAGCCCCCCCACACACACACAAGTTATTTCTCCCACTTCCCAATCCCCAGCTCTTGCCCAAGTGGCCTTGTTTGGAAACAGTTTTTGTAGGTGTAATTAAGACAAGCTGACATCATCCCGAGTTTAGGTCTGGGTTGTATCCAAACACTGGTGTCATTACATGAGAAAGGCTGTGTCTCAGAGAGAAAACAAAAAGCTACCTGATAAATGGGAACTTAGATGCCACCGGCTGGAGCTGGGATGGGGGAGTTTAAAGTGCTCACTAGCACATGAAAGCCTGCAGCCCACCCCCAGCACTAAACAAGCAAGGCATGGTAGTAAGCTGCACTAGGGAGGTGGAGGCAGTCATTCTTAGCCGCACTGCAATTTTGAGACCCTGCCGCCAAAACCAAATAGAACAAAACAAAAGGTAAGATGAAAGCCTGGCATCTGTCTCCAGTTTTCATCTGTCTCCCTTGCTTACCTGAGCATTTAGTGTTAAACGCAAGGATTATCTACCTAGAACCTGGTCAGACCCTGTCTCTCGCACTTACAAACCGAAGAAACAAATCTAAGAGGAACTGAGCTACTTTCCTGCCAGTTTATAGTGTCCTGTTCCAGGCCAGCCTGGAGGACTCCGGTCATTGTCCTAAGCCTTTAGTCTCCTTGGATAACCGGAACATGGCAGGGATGGGTAGGCTGGAGAGATGGCTCAGTGGTTAAGAGCTTAATGTCTCTTCCAGGGGACACAGGTTTGATTCCCTCTACCTATACGGTAGCTCACAACCATTTATAACTCCAGTCTTAGGGGATCCAATGAGCTCTTCTGGTCTCTGAGCGAACCAGGCAGTCCCATGGTGCACAAACTTACATGTAGGCAAAAACCCCATACACATAAAAATAAAAGATAAGCCCAAAGCCAGGTGGTGGTGGTGCACACCTTTAATCCCAGCACTCAGGAGGCAGGGGCAAGTGGATGTCTGGTCTACAGAGAGAGTTCCAAGACAGCCAAAACTGTTATACAGAGAAACCCTGTCTCATAAAATTGAAAAAAAAAAAATCAGCCCAGGACAAGCTCACACTGAGTAGCAGTGATCTCATGAAAGGTGTGTTCTCTCAAGCACTTGGACTTTTTCACATCTTGCAGAAGCAGGCCTGAGATTAATGACCTAGCCAACCAAACCCTGACTGGACTGTTCATCTGCTCATGGCATGGACCCCTACCCCAGGTCCTCCTTTGTTTGAATGCAAATCTCTATTTACCAAGCTGCAATACTTTAACTTCATCTTCCCAATGACCACTGTGAATGAGAATGTCTTCTTCCTGCCTCTGTTTGCTTCCCTTGGGGGAAAGTGGTTAATACAGTCATTTAGAATCTGCTGGCCCAGGACTCCAGTCACATGAAGTCAGAAGCAAAGCTTGGCTGGAAGAAACAAACTGACAAATATCCAAGGCTCCCCGAAGCTAAAGGCAGCGGAGAGATACGTGTGGAATAAGCAATCCACCCTCAGGGACTCCCATGGCTACTCATGACATAGGGTGTCTAGCCTACAATTCAAACCTTTACATGTTTACATTTGTTTATGTATTCACTTATTCATGTATTTTTATGTGTGTTTGTGTGTGGGTGCTATGGCATGTATGTGGAGGTCAGAGGACATGTGGGAGCCAATTTTCCATGTGGTCCTGGGGAGCCAACTCCTACTAACAGGCAAGTGACTACCTGCTGAGCCAGCTGGACAGCCCCAGATAATATCTTCAAGTGATAAGAATTGAGCACAGGCCTCAGGCATGCTACTCAAATGTTCTACCACTGAGCCACACCCCAGCCCCTCACTGGGGGATTCTAGGCAGGGGCTCTACCACTGAGCCATGCCCCCAGCACCTCCCAAGAATAAATTTCTGTGGCTCTAAGCAATCTCATAGGAAGAGGTGCCCCTCCTATATGCCCTGGCTATGTACCATGAGCTGTTAAGTTTCATCATTAATGCAACCTAATGCTTGTTATCACAGCACTAAGAAGTCTGAGACAAAAGATGAGTTCCAGGTTAGGCTGGGACAATGACTCAGGGGTTCACAGCATTTACTGCTCTTACAGAGAACCCAAGTTTGGTTCCCAGTGCCCAAATGGTGGCTCACAACTACCTCACTCCAGCTAACAGGAATCCTATGTCGTCTTCTGACCTCCGTGAGCTCTGTACTAATATGCACACACTCTCCAGACATACATACAAATATATATATAAATAATATCTTGGAGGTAGTGGTGGCACATGCCTTTAATCCTAGTACTCAGGAGGCAGATGAAGGTAGATCTGTTCAAGGTCTAAGGAGTGAGTCCCAGGATAGCTAGGGCTACACAGAGAAACAGTGTCTTGAAAAAAGAAAAAGAAAAAAAAGAGGGTGAGAGGAAAGGAAAGACAGAAGAGGAAAAAAAGAGAGAAGGGCCCTGAAGGACACAGTGAGGGCGAACCAAAGACCCCTTTATGCATCCATTTTTCTGTCTTCCTTCCTTCCTTCCTTCCTTCCTTGCTTCCTTCCTTGCTTCCTTCATTTCCATACCTCATTTCTCTTTCTTTTTGAGATGGGGTCCCATGTAGCTCAGGCTAGACTCAAACTCACTACTAACAAAAGATGACCTTGAACTTCTGATCCTCCATCCTCCAACTCCCAAATGCTGGGATGACAAGTTTGTGACACCATACCTGATTTATCCAGTACTAGGAATTGAACCTACGACTTTGATTATACAAGGCAATTACCAACTGAGCCACATCCCACCTCTCCCCACTCTCTGAGATAGCATCTTGCTGTGTAGCTCAAACTGGCCTTGAACTTACAGCCATCCTCCTGCTTCAAGCCTCCCCAGTGCTGGGGTCAGAGTAGTGGACCACCACACCTGGGTGGTATCCATGTTTGAGGGACTTAGAGGGTTAGGGGTGACTCACGCGATCAGGATGACCAAGAAGACTAGGATAGCCAGTCCCACGGCCACCAAGTCGCCCACCAACACCATGTTCCTCAGGTTGCTGTCAGACTGGAACTTGAGAGTCATGCGGGGCTGCCCGTCCACTGGGCAGTTGGAAGTGGAATTCAGCGCCACACCACCTTCCTCTGTAACCTCCTCCACCCCACTGTTCACCTGGCTCACCACCCAGTGTTGTATCGGGCTCCCAAGTAACATTCACCGTGGCTAGCACCACAGCCCAGCCTGTCCCAGCAACAGCCAAAAAACTCACTTCTTGTTGGATATGGTAAGGAAACAAGAAAAGGACTGGATGTGGTGGCTCACAAATGTCATCTAAACACTTGGGACACTAAGGCAGGAGGACTACTCTGAGCTGAGGGCAGTCTGGGCTACAGTGAGACCCTGTCTCTAAAAGAGGAAAGCTCGTCCTCCAGCACCACGTCTGCCTGCATGCAGTCACGCTCTCCTCCATGATGACAATGGACTGAACCTCTGTAAGCCAGCCACAATTAAATGCTTTCCTTTATAGGAATTGCCATGCTCATGGAGTCTCTTCACAGCAATAGAACACTAAGGCAGAAGTTGGTGCCAGTGAGCAGGATATTGCTGTGACAAGCCAGACCATACTGCTTGATGGTGCAATGTCGACTTTGGATTAAGAAAGCAGCTGAACACTTTAAGTGGAGCTTAATGGGCCATCCTAGTAGGAGTGTGGAAGACAGTGGTGCTGAGAAATGGCAGCCTAGCTCTAGAGGTTTTCAGACGAGAATGATATTAATAGGGGAACTAGACACTACTCTTGTGATATTTTGGCAAAAAATGTGGCTGCTGTCTGCCCTTGTCCAAAACATCTGCCTAAGGCTAAACTGAAGAGTTCTGAATAAATGGTATTGGTGAAAGAGACTTCAAGATAGCCTAGCATTTATTAACTGTGTCATACAGGCTACTCATACGCAGATCTGCAATGAAAAGGAACAAGCTGAGCAAGGGGAAATATAAAATGTACAGTCTGAGGACAAATGGAGTTCCAGGAAGGGGGATGGAGCTATGTGTGGGACTCAATGAGATTAGGAGAGTAAAGAAAAGCCTGATGCCAGGCGGTGGTGGCGCACGCCTTTAATCCCAGCACTCAGGAGGCAGAGACAGGCGGATCTCTGTGAGTTTGAGACCAGTCTGGCCTACAAGAGCTAGTTCCAGGACAGCCTCCAAAGCCACAGAGAAACCCTGTCTCAGAAACCAAAAACAGTAACAAAAAAATAGACTAAGATAACAAAGAATAAAATGGGTAAAACAGAGGTGGAGGGGTGTGCAGTGTAGACATAGTCTGATGGAAAGTGATGTTTTAGGAAGTGTTACCATGAAGACATGGCTTTGAGACCTAATCAGAGGGAGGGGACAGTAGCAGAGAGTAGGAACAGCAGGTGCAATGGCCAGAAGGATTTTTTGCACTGTTCTATCTGCCAGAAGGATATGGGTATGTATGTAATGTTTGAATGACTGACATAGTCAATCTTTCTATGCTTTTCACATATGAGAATATCTAAACATAAGCTTTGTTTTCTTTTCTTTTCTTTCTTTCTTTCTTTTTTTTTTTCCGAGACAGGGTGTCTCTGTGTAGCTTTGGAGCCTATCCTGGCTCTTGCTCTGGAGACCAGGCTGGCCTTGAACTCACAGAGATCTGCCTGCCTCTGCCTCCCGATGCTGGGATTAAAGGTGTGTGCCACCAACACCCGGCCAAGCTTTGTTTTCTGAGATAGGATCTTCTCTCTCTGTCTCTCTCTGTCTCTGTCTCTGTGTCTCTGTCTCTGTGTCTCTGTCTCTCTTTCTGTGTGTGTATGTTTGTTTTTTGTAGACAGGTTCTCTCTAAGTAATCCTGGCTGTCCTGGAGCTCAATCTATAGACTCACAGATAGGATCTTTTAAATTACGCGTCATTGTGGGTCTGAGAAGTGCATGTGGTTGCCTACAGCTGCCAGGAACAATGTTATCTTGGTCCTCTGGAAGAATTCTCAGTGCTCTTAACCACTAAGCCATGTGCCAGCCCATAATATACTTTAAGTGTGTGTGTGTGTGTGTGTGTGTGTGTGTGTGTGTGTGTGTGTGCCAGAGGTTGATGTCAAGTGTCTTCTTCAATCTCTTTTCACCCTGATTTTGACATAGGGTCTCTCACTGAACCTAGTATTTGCAAATTCATCCAGGCTGGCAGGTGAGCTTCAGGAATCTACTTGTCTCTTTACCCCACCTTGAGGTGGGGCTGCAGCAGGAGTTATGTGGCTCAGGCCAGCTTTGAACTCCACATTCTCCTGCCTCAGCCTCCAAGTGCTTATGAGAGCCTTGAAAGCCACCTCCACAGGGATAAGGGCTATGAGGAGTCTTGAAACCACCCCTATGGGAACACGGCTGTCTGACACATGCCACCTGCCTTCTCCAAACCCACAGCTTACCATAGCAGTACTTCTCTTTGATGCATTTGGGGGTGATTTTCTTGCAATGTAAACAGTCCAGGACCTCCTCTTTGAGAAAGCCTAGGCAGGTGGAAAGGGAGATGTGGAGAAAATCAAAGGCCAAGAGCTGGAAAGAGCAGAGATGGAATGAGGCAAAAAGGAGGTAGGGACTCCTGGGTCTCTGAATTTTGGAAGCGTCACTGCCCGGCACAGCAGATGGTTCATGTGACAGTTATTTCTTTCTCTTCTTCATTTTGTATTTTTTGATTTTTTTGTTTTGTTTTGCTTTTTGTTTTTTGAGACAGGGTTTATCTGTTTGGCCCTGGCTGTCCTGGAACTTGCTCTGTAGACCAGGTTGATCTTGAATGAAGTGATCCACCTGCCTCTGCCCCCTGAGTGCTAGATTAAAGGCGTGTGCCAACACTTCCCAGCTCCAGAAATGATTTTTCTATCATTGAAGAGTTAAATGGAATTTCCATAGCCAGTTGACTCAGTGTTCTGGTTCTGATCATAGTATATTTCTCAAAGGGGGTGGGGGGTGCCAAGGATCAAACTCAGGGTCTTGAGTATTAAGGCAGGGGCTCTACCACTGAGCCACACTCCAGTCCCTCACTGAGAATTCTAGATACTACACTGGTCCACATCACACAGGCCACTTTTTTTTTTTTTAAATTCTGAGACAGCATTTTGCTGTTACCCAGGTTAGCTTTGAACTTGAGACTCTCTTGCCTTAGCCTTCCTCGGTTGCTTCTGTGGCAGATCTGGGCCAGCCAGCTGTTTTTTCCCATTTGTAGACTCTCTTTGTTGCTGTGCTTCCTGTTGGGTGCATGCACACACACGTACATGAATGGAGCTCAGAGAACAACTTAGTCTAGACGAGTCTGCTCTCCACCGTGTGGGTCCTGAGGACTGAACTCAGGTGCGAAGCTTGGCAGCAAGTGCCTTTTCCTTCTGAGCCACTTTGTTGGCCTCAACATTTATTCATTTTGGGACCTGCTACTTTCCAGTCTTGGAGCCTCATCTGGCCAAGGTGGGCATGGTGCAGGTTCACCTGGCTCCTCCTCTTACTGTGTAAACCTTTCCCAGGATCCCTTTGTAGCAAGTTGTACCCACATGTCCTACTGAATCAAAGGAAAATGAAAAGTCTGGTGGGCCACAAAACTTCCCCGTGCAGCTCCCTAGGCTCAGTGTAGGCTGTCAGCATGGGGCAGTGGAGGCAAGGGAGCACAGGACTTCCTGGGATGTAGTCAGAGAGCAGCATTTGTCATGTGGAGCCACTGAGGTGTGGAATTTGTCACTGCCACACACCCTGTGGCACCCCCAGCTACAGATGCCTGAGGCCCCAGTTCACTGAACCATTTTTATAAGACCCCCAAAAGCCAATCTTGAGGGGCCAGTGAGATGGGACAGCAGGTAAAGGTGCTGGCCACCAAGACTGGCGACCCGAGTTCAGTCCAATACCAGCACTGCTGAGGCTGTCACGAGTTCTAGGTCAGCATGGGTTACAGAGTGAGAACTTGTGTCAAAAAAGAAGCAATAGGGGGAGGGGAGGCAGAGATAGCTCAGTGGATAAGATGCTTAGAACAGAAAGGTTGAATGTGCTAATGTGTGCTTGGTTTATAATCTCAGCTCTGAGGAGGCAGAGGCAGGGGGATTCTGGGGGACTCACTGGGCAACCAGGCTAATTCAGTGAGCTTCATGACACTAAGAGACCCTGTCTCAAAAACCAAGGTGGGGGCTGAAGAGATGGCTCAGTAGTAATTAAAGGCATTGACTAATATTGTGGAAGTTCCAACCTACATGGTGGCTTCTACCCATCTGTAACTCCAGTTCCAGGGAATCTGATGCCCTCTTTTGGCCTCCATGGGCACTGCACACATATGGTGCACAAACACATTTTGTGACTAAATATAACAGGGTGGATGGTTCCTGGAGCATGACACCCAAGGTGTCATGATACCCTCTGGCTTCCAAAGTGTGTGTGTGTGTGTGTGGGTGCGCGTGCGTGCATGTGTGCAGAGAACCTCCCTCCCTTGGTGACACGGTTCATGGTTTTGTGGTAAAGTGGGTTTTGATCTGGGAGGAATGGGGAGTAGGTGGGGTGGGGGTGAACAGGAAAAGCAGGACTCACGACAAATTTTGTGGTCACAGGCTGAAAGAGAAGAGAGCTGATGTCAGAGACATGGGGACACGGATGGTGGCTTTAGAATTTAATTGGGTCGGGAGCAAAGGAGGGAAGGGGCAAATCTGGGGAAGGAGAGGAAGGGATGTTGTCGCAATGAGATGCTGGGAGTCACAGAGGAGGACTTTGGGAGGGCAGGGGCCATATTGGGGAGACTGGGGAGCCACCTTTTACTTCATAAGCTTTTAACGCTTTCTTCAGTGTTTTGATGCCATGCTCCCTGAGGTTCACCAGCTCTTCCAGCAGAGGACCGTCTGAGGAGGAAACGGATGCTCATCAATGCAGAGCCCCATCGAGCTTTGAACCACTTACAGAATGAGTAAACTGGGCCGCAGAGATGACTCAGTGGTGAAGAGCACTGGCTGCTCTTACAAAGGACTGAGGTTCAGTTCCCAGCAACCACATGGAAGCTCACAACCATCTGTTAACTGCAGTCCCGGGGGATGTGATGCACTCTTCTGACCTCCACAGGTACTGCACACACATGGCCCATAATAAATGCAGACAAAAACACTCTTACACATTAAATTTTAAGGAAGAAAAAAAATGTTCCAGAGTTTAGAGATTTTAATTTCAGCTCTTTGCAAAAATGACCCGTTCAGTGTCCAAAAAGAATCTAAAAGGCCGGGCGTTGGTGGCGCACGCCTTTAATCCCAGCACTTGGGAGTCAGAGGCAGGAGGATCTCTGTGAGTTCGAGGCCAGCCTGGTCTCCAGAGCGAGTGCCAGGATAGGCTCCAAAGCTACCAGAGAAACCCTGTCTCGAAAAACAAACAAACAAACAACAACAACAAAAAAGAATCTAAATTGTTAGGCGCCCAAGCGTCTGGGAACTAAAATGTGTGCACACACTGTGTGTGATTGAATAACAGCTTGCCCCGGTGACTCCTGGCCATGGGAAGAGCCCCTTATCAGCCTCTCAAGAGCTGCGAGGCTGGCCTTGAACTCACTCTAATTAGGGCAGGAGTCAAAGTCAAGATCCTCCCGCTTTCACTTTCTGGGTTACTAGGATGGCAGGCCCCAGGTATACCCAAAGGTGGAAAGGTTACTACAAACGTCAGAGTATTTAAAAGACGGCTGTAGAGAGAAAGGAGGCGGAAAGAGAGGATTGGTCTGACCTTAAGTTAAACTAAGTTTATTCACTGCGAGGGGGAAGATAGGGTGCCGCCCCTTATGCGGCGGAAATGACTTCCGTGGTCTGCAAAGGACGCTGGGAAATGTAGTCTTTCAGGAGGAAACTATCAACAAATGCTCCAATTATAAGAACGGTGGTGTCTGAGAAGCGCAAGAAAACAGCAGTGTGTGGCCGCCGCAGCTTGTGATGGGCGTCGTAGAGATGCGGTGTCCCGCATACATCTTTAGCTCTGTGTGACTCTGTACAAGTCACCTGGCCTCTCAAACACCCGCTTTTGTGAGCCACGCAGGGGAGACGGCCGGCCGGCCGGCCGGAGGGCCTCCTACCTGTCAGAGAGCTAGTCCTGATGTACCGAGTCTGGTTCTTGAAGGAGGTCGCCACGTCCTCCAGTTGGTCCTCCTCTGCAGACCAGGAGGGACGCCGCGTCACACAGCAGTCACCTCGGCCCCGGCCTCTCCCCCTCGCCCCCAGGCACACACCCACTTTCCCCACGAACGCGTTCACGGCGTAGTCCCTGAAGAAAGGCCCCTCCATGCCCAGCAGCAGCGCCTGTGCGCGCGCCTGCAGCCCTTCCAGGTGGAAGCGCTTGGGGACGGTGGCCTCGCGCAGCTGTCTGAGCGCATGCAGCACCGACTGGTCGCAGTGCAGGCAGCTCCAGCCCCCGGAGCCCAGGCAGCACAGAAGCGCTAGGGCCAAGGCCAGAGGCATGGTGGGGGCTTTGTGACATCACAGGAGAGGCTCCAGAACGCTCCCGAGGTGTGTCCAGAGCTCTGGAATTCAGTCTCTTAAGACTTGGCCGGATACTGTTCTAAGTCCCCAAGAGCCTGAGAAGGACTGAAGTATCCTATCCTACTGTCATTAAATTCACTAATTCAACAGATTTTCTTCCCTTCCTTCTTTCTCACTTCTCTTCCTTCCTTCCTTCCTTCCTTCTTTTTCTCTCTTATAGTTTATTAATTTTTGAGGCTGGGTGTTGTGGTGCCAGAGGTGGATCTCTGTGAGGTCTGGGCCAGCCTAGCCTACTACATAGGGAGCTCCAGGACAGCCAGGGTTACATAATGAGACCTTGTCTCGAGATTATATAATATATATATATATATATATATATATAGTGTGTGTGTGTGACATAATTAATAATTTTGAGAATTAATAATTTTTGAGAATTTCATATATGCATATATTCACTTCCTATTCCACCACATCCTCCCAGGTCCACCCCCACCCCGTTTCTCTCTTCCTTTTCTTTCTCCAGTCCTCCCTCCCTACCTCCCTCTCTATTTCTCTTCTAAGATAGTGTGTCATGTAGCCCAGGCTGGCCTTGAACTCTATATTCATCTGAGGATGACTTTGAACTCGCGACCCTCTTGCCCCAGCCTCCTGAGAGTGTGAATTACAAGTATGCGGCACCACCATGACTACCTTATCTAACTGTAACTTAAAAGCTTGAAGGGGCCAGTGAGATGACTTAGCAGGTCCTCAAGCCTGAGGGCCTGGGTTCAGTTCCCAGGCCCCACATGGTGGAAGGCCAGACGTGACTCTTTAAAGTTGACCTCCAGCCTCACATTCACCATGGCAAGTGCCCCTCCCACAATGAACATGTAATTTTTGAAACATGTTTAACATCAAACTTCAGGGTTGAAGAGATGATGGCGCAGGGGTAAAGAGCACCAGCTGTTCTTGCAGAGGGATCTGAGTTTGGTCTCTAGCACAACTCCAGTTCCAGGGGATCCAGTGCCCTCTTCTGGTCCTTTTGGGCATTACACCCATGTGCACACACCCACACAGACATACTTTTAAAAGATACGTTGTTTTATAATGTATTGTTTTATTTCATGTGCATTGGTGTTTTGCCTCCATGTATGTCTGTAGGAGGGTTTCAGGTCCCCTGGAACTGGAGTTACAGACAGTTGTGAGCTGACAAATGGGTGGGTGCTGGGAATTGAACTTGGGTCCTCTGGAAGAGCAGCCAGTGCTCTTAATCACTGAGTCATCTCTTCAGTCCTAAAAATAAGCCTTTAAAAGTGGACTTAGATTCTGTGTTGTGAAATTTGGTGTGTTTGGGACAATTGGAGTATATGAATCTACTTCAAGTGGTAACTCTAGGAGATACAGCTATGGATCCCAAGTTATCCTGACAGTGAAGTGGCTGACACTGTGGTCCTGAGAACAGAGTTCACTCGAAGGAAAACATTGAGGCAGTCTCCCTGTTGGTTGTTGTACAAATCTAATGATTGCAATAGCAATGTCCTAAACATGATATGTTTAAATAATTTTTTTTTGTTGTTTTGTTTTTTGAGACAGGGTTTCTCTGTGAAGCTTTGGAGCCTATCCTGGCACTCGCTCTGGAGACCAGGCTGGCCTCGAACTTACAGAGATCTGCCTGCCTCTACCTCCCGAGTGCTGGGATTAAAGGGGTGTGCCACCAACGCCTGGCTAAAAATATTTTCATCTGGGCAGTGGTGGTACATGCCTTTAATCTCAGCACTTGGAAAGCAGAGACAGGTGGATCTCTGTGAGCTCAAGGCCAGCTTGGTCTATAGAGTGAGTTCCTGGACAGTGAGGGCTACACAGAGAAACCCTTTCTCAAAAAACAAAAACAAACAAAAAACAAAACAAAAGAAGGGGCTGGAGAGATGGCTCAGTAGTTAAGAGCACTGGCTGCTCTTCCAGAGGTCCTGAGTTCAATTCCCAGCAACCACATGGTGGCTCACAACCATCTGTAATGTGATCTGGTTCCCTCTTCTGGCCTGCAGGCAGACATACAGGCAGAACACTGTATACATAATAATAAATCTTTAAAATTCATTTTATTTATTATTATTATTAGTAGTAGTATTAGTATTAGTAGTAGTAATAGTAGTGGTGGTGGTAGTAGTAGTAGTTGTTTGTTTGTTTGCTTGTTTGCTTGTTTTTTTTTGTTTTTGTTTTTGGTTTTTCCAGACAGGGTTTCTTTGTGTAGCTTTGGAGCCTGTCCTGGCACTCGCTCTGGAGACCAGGCTGGTCTTGAACTCACAGAGATCCGGCTGCCTCTGCCTCCCGAGTGCTGGGATTAAAGGCATGCGCCACCAACGCCCAAGTAGTAGTAGTTTTTTAATACATAGTTTCTCGGTATAATTCTTGGCTGTCCTGGAACTCACTCTTTAGACCAGGCTGGGCTCAAACTCAGAATTCAGAGATCCACTTGCCTCTGTTTCCTGAGAGCTGAGGTTAAAGACATGTGCCACCACTGCCTAGCTAAAAATATTTTTAAGTGTATGAGTGTGTGCTTTTGTGGGTTTGTGTGCACCGTCTGCATACAGTATCCAAAGAGGCCAGAAGAGGACATCATATCTCCTGTAGCTGGAGTTTACAGGTGCTTGTGAGCCACACAGTGTGGGTGCTGGGAACTGAGTGAAGATCCCCTCTACAAAATTACTTCATGTTCCTAACTGTTGATCCCTCTCTCCAGCCACACCTGTAGCAAACTCGCTCTGTAGGCCAGGCTGGCCTTGATCTCACAGGGATCCACCTGCCTCTGCCTTTCAAGTCCTGGGATTAAAGGCGTGTGCCACCACCGCCTGGTGACATGGAGACTTATTATTATGAATGTTAGGCCTGGCCTTATGCTTGTCCCACTAGTAACCTGTTTCTCTTCATCTACATCTTGCCATGGGCTTTTTACCTTTCTTTCCTTCTGTGTGTCCTACATTCCTGCTTCCTCCATGTGTGGTCCTGGGCATCTTCCTTTCTTTCTCCCCGCCCCCCTCCTCCTCTCTGCCTTCCAGCCCTGCCTATCTATTGGCTCTTCAGCTTTTTATAGGACCAATCAGGTGCCTTAACTGGACGAGGTAAAACAAATGCAACACATCTTTACACAGTTAAACAAATATTCTACTCACAAAGCACACACAACCCAAGGGTTGGGGAACTGCACCACCTCTCTCTACCTACCCAGCATACAGGGCTGGGTCTCCACTCTTGGTTTAGGCATCCTAGCGTGATGGCAAGAACTCTACCAACTGACATACTTCCCCAGGCCCTAAGAGGGTTTTAATTTCTAATTTTATTTATTTTAAAAGAAATTATAAGTAACTTTCATAATTTTATTTGTTGGTTTATTTATTTATTTATTTTGAGACAGGGTCTCAATAGACCTGGCTGTCCTGGAACTCACTCTGTAGACAAGGCTGGCTTTGAACTCACAGACATCCCACTACTTCTGCCTCTTGAGTGCTGAGATTTAAGGAGTGTGCCATCACACTTGGCTACAAACTTTTTATTTATTTATTTATTTTTAAAGATTTTATTTATTTATTTTGCATACAGTCTTCTGCCTGCAGTTCAGCAGAGGGCACCAAATCTCATTCAAGGTGGTTGTGAGCCACCGTGTGGTTGCCGGGAATTGAACTCAGGACCTCTGGAAGAACAGTCAGTGTTCTTAACCACTAAACCATCTCTCTTGACCCCCTTTTTATTTATTTTTGTCTTGTGTGTGAGTATTTTTGTCTTGTGTGTGTGTGTCTGTGTGCCATGTGTATGCAGGGCCTATGAGATCAAGAGAGGTGTCAGATCCCTTGGAGTTGCCCTTGGCTCTGAGCCTCCGTGTGGCTGCTGGGATTAAACCTGGTTCCTCCGCAGCAGGAGCAGTCCATGCTGTGACCGTCTCCCAAGACAAACATTTTATGTTTTTTAAAGATTGCTTTTATTGGTGGCTGGAGAGGTGGCTCAGCGGTTTAGAGCACTGGCTGTTCTTCCAGAGGACCCGGGTTCGATTCCCAGCACCCACATGGCAACTCATAACTGTCTGTAACTCCAGTTCCAGGAGATCTAACACTTCACACCAATGCACATAAAATAAATTTAAATAAACTAGTTTTTTTTAAAAAAGATTACTTTTATTTTGAGACCTTTTAAAAAACACATTTATTATAAGACCTTGTTGTTGTGGAATATTTAACTATGTAAAGATGTATTACATTTATTAATTCTACAGAATATTACTTTAACTGTGTAAAAGTGTATTACATTTGTTTCTGCTACCTTTGCTAATGATGTAAAGATGTGTTACATTTGTTTATACTGTATTTGTTTAATTGTTAAAGGTGTATTGCATTTGTTTCAATTTGTGCACTTGCCTGTCTAAGGCACCTGATTGGTCTATTAAGAAGCTGAGCAGCCAATAGCCAGGCAGGAGAGGCATAGGCGGGGCTGGTGATGAGGATAAATAGAAGAAAGGAGCCAGGAGAGAACAAGGGAGAAAGAGAGGGACACACCTCAGGCCAGAAGCCAGTCAGCCACCAGCCAGCCAGACACAAGAAGCAGGAATGTAGGACACACAGAATGAAAGAAAGGTACAAAGTCCCGAGGCAAGAATGTAGATGACGAGAAACAGGTTAAGTTATAAGAGCCTGTGGGCCTGACAAGCATGAGATAAGGCCAAGCATTCATAACTATTAATAAAGTGTCGGTGTCATGATTTTGGAGCTGGTTGGAGGCCCAAAAGAAAGCCTGGCACACTTTGTCTCGAAATATATATTTATAATGTTTGAGAATTTCGTATATACATACAATGTGTTTTGATCATATTTATTCTCTGTTCCCCCCAAATCCTCCGAGCTCCTCCCCACCCCATTGCTCTTTTTCTCTTCTTCCTTCCTCCAGTCCTCCCTCTCTCCTCCCCCTCTATTTCTCTTCTGAGGTACTGTGCCAGGAGGTGTACACGTGGAGCTCAGAGGACAGTTCTCTCCTGCCATCATCTGGGTTCCAAGGATCAAACTCCGGTCATGTGTCTTGGGGACAAGTCCCTTTACCCACTGAGCCATCTTGTTGTCCTCTACCCTTTCACTTCTGCAGCCCTGACTTTCCTGGAACTTACTATGCAGCTCAAACTGGTGTGAAACTCAAAGCAATCCTCCTGTCTCTGCCTCCCAAATGCTGAGTTGACAAACATTCTCTACACCAGGATTGTTTTGTTTTGCTAATGTAGCTAGTGAAAATTTGAAGTTACACATGTAGCTACCATACTGTGGACAGATATGGCTGGTTTAGCATGTGTGGGGGAAATTGAATTACGTGTGATTAAGATAGCTGAGGAATAACAGAGGACACCCAGGATGTTACTGCTCCACAATACCGCCAGAGGGCGCTCACAATAGGCAAATTCTTTCTCTGACCTGTACTAGCTAGTTTGGCTCCCCTCCGCCCCCACTTGTCTGGCCCAGGATTATCCTGCAGACTAGCAAATTTGAGACCACAATTTGAGGTTGAGGAGCCTACCTGTTGATTTGTTCATGCTTCTTCTCTTCCACAATCAAAGTCCCTCCTTGGGACAGTGAGCCACACAAAGACTACAGATTCCTCTGCTTCTAAACCTAGAACACCAGCTCCAGGTGTGAGACAGGAAGAATCAGGACACCGAACTGGTTTGGTTTCTCAGATGCAGCTACATAGCTAAATTAAATATCATCTGATATTACACCTTAGATTCTATATTTCAATAAAGATGACTGAAAATTTTCCTCACTGAGCTAGGTTCCAGCATCAGGAAGGCTGAGACAGGAAGATGGCTTTTCTGTGTCTAAAATCTCCCAGACAGCGGCTGAAGGTATGGCTCAGTGGTAGAGCCCCTGCTTAGATTTCCCCAGTGAGGGGCTGCGGGTGTGGCTCAGTGGTAGAGTGCTTACTAAGCTGGCATGAGGCTCTGAGTCCCAGTTCTTCAAAGTAAATAAAAAACAAAACAAAACCAGACCCTCGTGGTCCTGAAGCTGCTCACTCAGAGGCTCTTGCCTTTACACAATGTGCAACGTGCAACCCCTCAGTTTCCAGTGACTAGGCCCTCACGTCATCTGACCCATTGGAAGTTGTTTTTTGTTTGTTTGTTTGGTTTTGTTTGTGGATAAAGTCACCTTCCAGGATTCTTTCTGTCCCATGTCATTTTTAAAAATAAGCTTAATTTATAAATTTCATTTTATGTTTGTGTGTGACTATCCTGAGTCAAGCAACAGCCCTCTGGAGAGTGAGTACAGCAAAAGGGTCACCCAGTGGGACTTGTTGATTCATCACTGATTGACCTCAGAGTAAATAGGTAGGTGAAGACCAGGGCAATCTCTGTTTATGAAGTATGGGACAAGAGAGTAGGGGTTTTTCAGGTGTAGCTTGTTGAGAGAGGAACACCCACACCCCTAAAAGTAACTCATCCATGCTTTGTAAGGAAGCCCAATAATCACTGGTTTCCCCAGAGTGAACTTTAGTGGGGTTATGCCTCTGTTTGTCACTGGGACTTTAGGAAGGAGGGTCGACTTTGTGTATATCTTCCTCTGCGATGGGACTTTTTTAGCAACGTGTGTGTGTGTGTGTGTGTCTGTGTGCCTGAGACATGTCTGCAGGTGCCAATGGATGCCAGAAGAGGATGTTGGATCCCTTGAAACTGGAATTATGGGTGGTTTATGCAGTGCCCAACATGGTGTTGGGAACTGAAACCAGGTCCTTTGCAGCACGTCGTCTTAACTACTGAGCAGCCTCTCCAGATTAAAACCCTCTTTTAATCAGTGGGTTTCACTTTTCAAAAAAAAATATGTATTCCTTTATTCATGTCAGTATTTGTGAATGTATGGGCTTTTTCATGTATCTGTAGGTCCTTACACCAGTGCACATGAAGGCCCGAAGAAGCTGGGTGTCCTCCAGGACTCTGTCCATTCGTTCAGGCAGGATCTCTCCCTGGATCCAGGCCTCACATTTTCCCAGCTGGGCTAGAAGTGGGCGAGTCCCAGGGATCCTCCTGTCTCTTCCAGCGAAGGCACTGGTTATGGCCAGCAGAGTAAACGATCCACGGGAGCAAGAAGGCTGTTCTCAACCAGCTCAGTAGCTGTGTTGGTTCAAACCTTAGAACTTAGAGTCTCACTCTAAGTTGAAGCTTAGGACATGACTAACTGAAACTTTACGCCATCCCATGTGCACACTGAAGCTTAGGATGTGACTAATGAAAACTTTTTGTAAAGCAAAAAGTGATGTCTTTCATAAAGATTTTCTGTAGGTTAACAAGATCTCGATAAGGGTCTGGGGAGGATCTGTGTGGTCTCAGTCACATAGAGAGTGCAAAGGTCACCAGCAGGCTATTAACCAGGCTAATCCACCAGACTCTGGGTGGAAAACAAGTTGTATAACCCTCCTTTGAAGGGACAATCATGTGTTTTTCACTTTCCTGGTTCTCTAGTGCTTATCTGTGAGCACAAGGACCTCCATGCCTCCACACCTGGGCTGAGCACAGCAGCCGATTTCATCCAGGAAACCTGCCAAGGGTGGATGTAGGCTGCTTCCTCTGGGTGCCACAGGAGGCTCCTGTGTCTTGAGGGAGAGCCATGCCTCATGGGTACCTGAGGAGGGGCATGCACCCAGTTGTTTTTGGTTTTAATTATTTTTATGTATTGGTTCTGTTTTTCGAGACAGAGTTTCTCTGTGTAGCCCTAGCTCTCCTGGAACTCACTCTGTAGACCAGGATGGCGTTGAACTCACAGAGATCTGCCTGCCTCTGCCTCTGGAGTGTTGGAGCACCACCAGTGCCTGACTTTTGTTTTATTTTTATTCTTTTATTTAAAGATTTATTTATTTATCATGTATACAGTGTTCTGCCTACATGTATACCTCCTGAGGTATAGGCCAGAGAGGGCACCAGATCTCATTACAGATGCTTGTGAGCCACCATGTGGTTGCTGGGAATTGAACTCAGGACCTCTGGAAGAGCAGCCAGTGCTCTTATCCTCTGAGCCATCTCCCCAGCCCTGTTTTATTTTTTAGTTACCAGAAAGAATTTTTTAGATACCAGAATTATGGTATCTTCATGTTTGACCAACACGAGGTGGACCCGAGGGACGGTGGGGTACAGTTCCCTGGCACTGAGCCATCTGCTGTAACCGGCTCTCCTTGCTGAGCCCAGGCCAAGTTCCTCTAACGGTCCCACGTTCCTTCCGGCCTGATTCAACACCAAGTGCCTTTAGTGCCATGTTGCCCTGACCCTGCACCCGCTTCTGTCTCTAGCTGTGTCCCAATGAGAGTGACTCGATCCATTCAGCTTCCGCAGGGAAGAAAAGCAAAGTGTGCTGTGTGGATAGAGTGCGGAAAAGCTGACCTCCATCCTGGCACCCCTAAGGTGTTCTGTGACTCGGTGTTCTGTGGGCAAGAATTTGCAAGCTTTGTGAAGGCCAGTACACACTCCGGGAACAGAAACATCACACTTTCCAAACACAAGAGCTGCAGAGGTACAAGAAACAGGATTTGTTGTTTGTTTAGTTACCAAGGAGCTGAGGAGGGAACCCAGAACCCTCAGCCTCTACCACTGAGCGAAACCCTAGCCCCTCACTGGGGAGTTCTAGACCCGGCCTAGGTAAGTACAGCTGAGCCACGCCCTGTGCCCGTAGATCAGAGGAGGCCCGTGGTGTTGCCCATGGCCTTGCTTGCTTGTAAGAGTCTTTTGTTTACTTCTGCTTGGGTGAGCAGGCTGGCTTGTAAGTCGCAGGTGTTCACCTGTCTCCGCCTGCCTTCTCACAGCAGAGGTTACAGATGTGAGCGCCCCCTGCTGCATCTGACTTATTTGTGCGTTTTAGGGGGTCTGAGCTGAGTTTATCACATTTGCGCAGCCACCACAGCTCCATTTCCCCAGCCTCTCCCCCTCCCTTCCCTCCCTGTCCTCCCCCTCCCTCCCTGTCCTCCTCCCTCCTCCCCCTCCTCTCCTCCTCCCTCTCTGTTCTCCTCCCTCCCCCCCCTTTCCTCCTCTCCTCTCTATCCCTCCCTCCACCCCCTCTCCCTCCACACCCCCCCTCTCCCTCCCTCCCTGTGTCGTGTCCCCCCCCCTCCCCGTGTACCACAGTTAGCATGTGGAGGTCAGAGGACAACTTAGAGAAGTTAGTTTCTCTTTCCACCATGTGGTTCCCAAGGAAAGAACTTGTCCTTGTCTTGGAGTCAAACATCTTCACACAGCCCTCATCTTTTCTTTTCTTCTCTTTTCTTCTCTTTCTCCCTCCCTCTCTTTGTTTTCTTTCTTTCTTTTTTGAGACAGGGTCTCACTATGTAGCCCTGGCCAGCCTGGAACTCTGTAGACCTGGCTGGCCTGAGTTTACAGAGATCCGCCCACCTCTGCCACCCGTGTGCTGCCATAACTGTCCACCCTTATTTTTTTCTTTTTTTTTTTATTACATTTTTAAAAATTTGACAAAAATGGTTGTTAGCACAGTTGATCATACAATACCGGGTCTCCTGACATTTCCATACATGTCTGCCATGCACTTTTCACTCCCTTTCCCCCTCCCACTGCCCCCTTCCCCTTCCCAACGAGGGAGGGGGCCGCCTTGGACTTTCAAGTTGAAGTGGTAAATTTGGGTTGCTTTTAGGAGCAGGGATGGAGTTAAAGGCTCATAGACACCTTCTCAGTGGCTCCACCACTGGGGAAAATGTCTCTTCCTCTGGCAGCAACTATTAACTGTCCAGAAGACATCAGCTAGAGGCCACTTCATGAGTCCCTCTATTTTATTTATTTATTTATTTATTTATTGGTGTTGGTTTGAGACAGAGTCTCATACTATAGCTCAAACCAACTTGGAACTCACTGTGTAACCCAGGCTGGCATGGAACTTGTGGCAATCCTTCCACCTTAGCCCTCCACATGCTGGGATGACAGGTGTGGTTACCCTGCCTGGCCACTCTCATTGTCTCCTGAAGGCTGTAGACTTTCTTCTGTGTGTTTGGAACAATGTGTCCCATCCATACACCCCTCAGCTCTCTGCAGCTGTGGGCACGGTGGTCATGTGTGTTCTACCTCACAGTACAAAGGGTTGACAATAAACTAATCTACTGCCTGCAGTGTATGGGCCTTTGAGTAATCCAAGGTAGAGGTGAGGCCTTGACCTCAGACACTCATCCCTAGTTCAGGTGGGGACTGGAGGCCATGCCCAGCTCCTATCCTCCTATCACTCAGCCACCCCAGACTCTGCCCAGACACCCGGGAATAGGCCAAAGCCCCGAGGTCACAGTCACACACACCTCTCCTGGGCTGGGCTGACTGTGTGTTCAAAGGTTTCTGAATAGATTAAATAAAGTATGTAAAGATTTTTTCTAGTGTGGCTGGCACTCAGAAAGCATGGGTGTTTAAGATGACATGGTGATACCTGAGTGGAAAAAGAAATGAAAAAGGAAGGACATAGTTGCTCCTGGGTGTGGTGGAGGAGGTTTATTGTAGATAATAGGGAGAGCACAGCCAGAGGCAGAGACACTGAGAGAGTCCAGAGGTGCAGCCTGGGCCAAAAGACTGGCCAAGAGGCCAGGAGAGTAAAGGGTAGACAAAAAGGGGCAGGTAACCAAAATGGCAGGGTTATATAGGAAAGGACAGCTCAGGGAAGGGAAGCCAACACCTGGGCTGGAGAAATTTAGGGTTGAGGGTGGGGTATGCCAGTCAGAAAGACCCTGTAACACAATGGTTCTCAACCTATGGATAGCAACCCCTTTGGGGGTCTAACGACCCTTTCACAGGGGTCACATATCAGAAATCCTGCATATCAGACATTTACATTACAAAATTACAGTTATGAAGTAGCAGCATAATAATTTTTTTTGAGACAGGGTTTCTCTGTTTAACAGCCTAGCTGTCCTGGAACTCACTCTGTAGAACAGGCTGGCCTTGAACTCACAGAGATCTACCAGACTCTGCCTCCTGAGTTCTGGGATCACAGGTGTGCGCCACCACTGCCCAGCTGCAACAAAATACTTTTGTGCTTGGGGGTCACGGTATTAAAGGGTCACCTCATTAGGAGTTTGAGAATCACTGCTGTAACAGGTAAGAACTGAGGGGTGCTGGGACAAACTGGTGGCCAGGTCTGCTCTGATATGTTAAATAGCACCTCAGTTAGCTATTTGCCCTGGGTTTGAGACCTAACATTGTCTATGGCACGTGGCAAGATTGTGAAAGGAAGGTAGGGTGTGTGGTGCTGGCTTATTAAGCACCAAGGCTGCCAATTCTCCACCAGTCTGTTTCTTCCTGTTTCTTAAACAGGGTCATTTAATCAGGCCTCAAACTCACAGAGATCTGCCTGCCTCTGCCTCCCAAGTGCTGGGATTAAAGTTGTTCGCCCAAGGCCCAGCTCCATCTAGTTTTTGTTCCCCTCTCTCTGCCTTGTAAGGTAAGTCATGACATTGCTCCCAGCTCACAGTATACTGAATCAGAGAAAAAAGTCAACATACTTGGAATCCAACAGTCAATCAGGGGCAGCACCTGTCTTGAACCCAACTTCTGGGGGCGTGGGCCAGTGGTCTGATCCCCCCACATACACTCTTCATCTTGACAGCCTCAGGGCTGCTGTGTTTGGGGGGCTGCTGGCTCCATCCTGTGTCCTGCAGGATCCTGAACTTGTCCCAGCCTCCACCCCTAAATGCTAGAACATTCCCATGGAACCCCAAACACTTAGGACAACCTGCGTCCCACCTCTGCCCCACCCAGCCTTTCCGATCTGGCTTTGTGGTCTGGTAGGTGGCTTTTGACCCCTCTCCCCCACCAAGATAACAGGCAGACAAGGCACTGTACCAGCAAGTCAGTTGGAAACTATGTATGCTTTTGAATTGCATCATTTGGCCATGAGAAGTGACACTCAAAACATCCCAAGTGCATAACTTCAGGAGATTGTACCACATTTACTAACAGTCAAGGAAGCTAGCTTGGGTAGTCAAGGCTAAGGCAGGAGGATTGCCTTGAGTTCAAGGCAATCTGGGCTATAAAGCCAGATCCTATGCCAAAAAAGTTGAACCAAACCAGGCCAGAATTATGTCTCAGTCGGTAGAGTGATTGATTGCCTGGCTTTAGTCCTCCACATTGAGTAAACGGGGCATGGTAGAGACAGGAGAATCTGGAGGCCATCCTTGGCCATGTACATAGTGAGCTTGAGGCCAGCCTGGACTGCATGAGATGCTGTCTCCAAATACTAACAGCCTGGGATGGTAGCACACACTATCAATTCCAGGATTTGATATTCAGAGGCAATCAGCAAATCAAAATAGCAATAGTAATAGTCCAATAATAGTCAGGGGTGAGTTCAAACACCCCACAAGTATTGTTTATCATACCCTGAACAAAACGGCAACAAAACAGAATACTGCTAATTCCAAGTGTTGGCAAGGATACAGAGCAACGGGGACTCCCACAGTCCTTAAAGGCTTGAAAAGTGTGACAATACCACATGGTTCTGGAGATGGAGCCCTGGGCCTTGCACAGTGTTGAGGGTACTCTACACCCTCGGCACCCAGTCCTTTAACTTCAGACAAGGTCTTGCTAAGTTCCCCAGGCTCTCATCAATCTGGAGATCCTCTTGCCTTGGCCTTTCAGGTACTGGGATGACTAAATTACTACCCTGCACCAAGGAGAATCCATCTGGTCCACAGATCACTTCAGAGGCAAAACTCAGGGTAGTTTTGCCCCCCAGTGAAACTTGAGGCCATGCTGGGTAGTTCTGTGTGCATTGTGGGATAGTAGTATAGCTCGATGCAGAGGACTTTTGGAGACAGGTGGGAGACGGAAGAAGCGGGGAAGGAAAGAGAAGGGAGAGAATGGCTAATGGAATATGACATGGTACAGCAGACAGAATAAAGTGGATTGTGCTGCAGGAACAAGCAAGTCTTAACCGGAGAGTCATCCAGCAGTGCAGACAGGCCTCCTCTTGCTGGTCCCTATCACATGAGCTGAGGCTATGAGCTCACTTGCTGAGCCCGGACTGAAACTTACCTTCTTGGAATATTGCCTCCAGTTATTGAGTGGAGCAAAAACTGAGCTCTTCCTCCTGGCCCACACCTTCTGGGTGGCACTGTGAAAAACCTCAGTCATTCACCCTTACACAGGGAATGAGGATTTTATAAGTGATTGTTACCACAGTGCTGCTAAGAACATTCTAGAACAGGGCTGTCAAGCTACTTCTGAACTCATATGGGTTGTTCTTCAGGCACCATCTACTTTAAAAAAAATTATTATTATTTTGTGTGTGTCCACGATGTGGTGTGTGTGTGTAGCATGCCAAGGAGGGAATGTGGAGGTCAGATGACAGCTTTGTGAAATCTGTTTTCTCCTTCCAATTTTGCTTCTATGGATCAAGGTCAGGGCTCCAAGTTAAAGCTTTCGTGACAAACACTTTTACACACTCAGTGGTCTGTCTTGCTGCCGCTCTGCCTCCCTTGTTTTAAGACAAGGTCTCTCACTCACCTGGAGCTGACTGAGTAGACCAGGCTGTCTGGCCAGTGAGCCCAGGGACCCAACCATCTCTGCATCCTCAGTGGGGTTTTTGCATGCACCACCATGCCCAGGTGCTTTGCTTATGGGTGTTGGGGATCAAACTTGGGTCTTTATGCTGTGAGGCCAGCACTTTACAGAGCCATCACATCAGCTCCTAACACAGCTCTTTTAACAGCATTGACTGAATGAATGTGACTAGCTGTCAATAAACCTTTATTGACACAAATATGTGATCCACCAGATCTGGCCCTTGGTTTGCAGCTTTACAGCCTTGTAGCACAGCAGTTGTAACAAATATTCACTGTAGACCTGTGACCCAACTCTCCCTAGAGGACTGGGGCAGGGCTTAAAAAGGGCTCAGCACTATTCAACACCATCAAGGCAGTCCTAAGGTAAGCAAGGGGCCCTTCCTGTAAGCACCCCTTTTGGTTTTTATTTTCCTTTAAATAAGCTGAGATGTTAGAGGCTGGATGAATTGATTTCCAATCAGTGTTCATCAGACCCTTCCTTGGAACCCAGAACTAGAGTTACAGATGGTCGTAAGCTGCTGCATGGGTGCTGAGAACTCTAGCCTGCACCCTCTGCAAGGTCAGCAAGTGTTCTTAACCACGGAACTATGTCTCAAGTCCCACATAGCTGCAGAATGTTTAACTATGCAAAGATGAGCCAGGCGTTGGTGGCGCACACCTTTAATCCCAGCACTCGGGAGGCAGAGGCAGGCGGATCTCTGTGAATTCAAGACCAGCCTGGTCTACAAGAGCTCCAGGACAGCCTCCAAAGCCACAGAGAAACCCTATCTCGAAAAACCAAAAAAAAAAAAAAAAAAGTTTAACTAGGTAAAGATATGTTGCACTTGTTTAACTTGGTAAAGATGTGTTGCTGTTTTACCTTTCCTGCTTAGGTACCTGATTAATAGTGAGGGAGGAAGTATAGGCGGGACTTCCTGACAGGGAGAGTAAGTAGGAGGAGGAATTTGGCTTGGAAAGAAAGAAAAAAGAGATGCCAGGGTCAGCCAGCCAGACATGAAGGAAGCAGAAAAGTAGGACATACAGAATGAAAGAAAGGTAAAAAGGTAAAAAGCCTGGAGGCAAAATGAAGACGAATTGAAACAGGTTAAGTTAAAATAGCTAGTAGGACAAGCATAAACTAAGTCCAAGCATTCATAACCAATAATAAGTCTCTGTGTCTTTATTTGGGAACTGGTTGGTAGCACAGAGAAAATTCCAACTATAACATCCAGTTTTTAAAGTATGTGATCTGGGGCTAGGTGGTGGTGGCCCACGCCTTTAATCCAGCATGAAGGAGGCAGAGGCAGGTGGATCTCTGTGAGTTCGAGGCCAGCCTGGTCTCCAGAGTGAGTTCCAGGACAGGCTCCAAAGCTACACAGAGAAACCCTGTCTTGAAAAACAACAACAACAAAACAAACAAACAAACAAAAAACAAAAGGAATCTGGGCAAAGACTTTCCTGAGCCATCTTCCCAGTTCCCCAGCACCCTGTCATACCCGCCCTTTGTGGCAGGATCTGGATACAGAGGCCTGTCTGGTCCCGCTCAAGAGTATGCCCACCATGCTGGTTCAACCCATGCCCTGAGGACATCTCCACCTCCCTGTGGTGACCCCATTAGACTCAAGAAAGGTTTTCTCAAATGATCTTTCCTTGCCTACCTTTTTTTTTTTTTTTGCCTACTTTTAATTATTAACTGGAGTGAGCTGAGCTGGTGAGTAGGCCTCAGTGACAGTACTACGGTGGCCCAGGCAGTGTCACCAGAGGAAGGAGGGCATCTGAAGGACCTCAGATAGCAGCCAGGGGCTGAGGTGGGGAGCAGAGAAGATGCGCAGAGGTGGTGGAGATGATGAAGCATGGTGGAAGCAATAGAAGTCTGCCGAGAGCTGGGGAGATGACTCAGTGGATAAGAACACTTGTGCAAGCATGAGGACCAGAGTTCAAATCCCAGCACCTACCCCCTTCCCAAAAGCCAGGAATGGTGGTGCCAGTGATTACAGATGATCTCAGCACTGGGGCAGAGATAAGTTCCTGGCAGCTCACTTGACAGCCAGCCTGGTCAGAAGCAGGAGGTATGTCACAAGAGAATAAGATGGAGAACCATAGAGAAAGACTAAGTGTCCGTGCACACAGCTGAGTATGTGCACCTGCACATTCAAAAACACTCGCGCGTGCACACATGCATATAATCTGTAAAGAGCTGAAGATGAAGGCTGTGGTACCCTGCTACCAGAAGAGTTCTAGGGCTCAGGCTCTTTCTACCCAGAGCTCCAGAGCTGTGACAGTCATTAGGAACCATAGGTCCAGCACTGATGACTCTGTAGTGCTTGCTGCTACTGGGAGCTGAGGTCATGAGCTGCCAAGAGGTGTAGGTCACAGATGTCACTGCTCTAGGCTATGACCATCTAGACTCTTAGCTGAAAGCTGTTGTGGGGTATCCACCAGAGAAGACTGCTCCAACATGGGTTCAAGCCAATAGAAAATCTTTACTAGCCAGCCGGCGACTACACTGGGTGTTCAGGATCCCAGTGTAGCCCTGGGCTTTTCTCAGGATGAGCTTTTAAGCAAAAAACCATGTTCTGGGTTGATATACTTCAGTTAACAAGAACAGTTAGCTGAGACCAGCCTGCTCTAACAAAACGAGTTCCAGGGCAGACAGTTACAGTCTCAGAAACAACCAACCAACCAACCAACCAACGAACCAACCAAAAACCAAGAACAGTTAGTCAGAGGCAGAACTACAGAAGCTAAAAAGCAAGGTTAGAACATTTTGAGACTTCCCCAGAACTATGGAGCTTTGATGGATTAGGTCTTTGTTTTAGTTTTGGCAGGTGGTGCCGTCTACCTGCTGAGTTTTTCAGCCTGCATGGCACTTCCATCATGGAGTCAGTTGTGCGAAGGTCTTGGGGCTGCTACAGAAGCCTCTGAGCTTGGAGCCATTGATTTCTACCTCTCATCACCCAGAGCCATCAACCTCTGGTTTTGGTCTACTCCAAGGATCCTTGTCACTGGAGAGCCCAGGATGTCCAACATCAAGGAATGCAACCTTTTTTCATGTCTGTTAGTATTCAGGCATCTGTACTGGCCTGCCTTGGGGTTCTGACAGGATATGCTCTCAGCTGCAGCCACTAAGAACACCACCTGTGCACATTCACTATGTTCCCTTTTAAAAGGCCCCCCCACCTCCCATCTTTCTCTCCCTCTCCCTCTCCCTCTCTCTTTCTTTCTCTTTCTTTCCACCACTCTTTTCCCCAGGGACTGGTCTCTGCCCCACTCTCTGCTCTTTTTACTGCCCTTTCTCTCTCCTCTTCCAATAAACCTCCTATGTAAGTCCTGTTGTATGGTGTGACTTCTCTTCCAGGCATTTTAAAAAATTACAATGTCTGTTTGCTAGTTTTACTTCCTCCCTTCCTCCCTCCCTCCCTCCCTCCCTCCCTCCCTCCCTTCCTTCCTTTCTTCCCTTCTTCTTTCCTTCCCCATCTTTCTCTTCTTCTTCTGTTTGTTTGTAGCCCAGGCTGGCCTCTAATTCCATGTACCTTGAACTGACCCCTCTGCCTCCACCTCCGTGTGCCAGTGCCAAATGGCAGGCGTGAGCCACCACACCCGGGTAATGCAGCTATGGAACTGGAACCCATGGCCCTCCCTGTGCACGCCAGACAAATGTCCTGCCCACTGAAACACATCCTGCCCCCTTCAAGCTTCCACATGGGTAGAATAAACGAACCCTGACCAGTTTTGTTAAATGAAGGAAGCCAGGGTCAAGCCTGTAACTCCGCTGTCTGCAGACATTGCCTGGAGTGCATGGAGGAACATGAGAGTTGAAAATTACTGGCAGGGCGTGGCAGTTACACCTGTAATTACAGCATTTAGGAGTTCAGGGCAGGGGTGTGGGTTTGAGGTTAGCCTGGTCTATATATCAAGTTCTAGGTCAACCAGGGCTACATGGCGAGACTTTAGAAATTAATAGGCAAAAATTACTTAAATAGCTCCAAGACCAGGGGTGGTCTGCATGCCCATCATCTCAGCACTGGGGAAGAGAGACAGAGGTGGGGTGAGAGGCTCCTGGCTGCTGTTGTGGAGTCAGGGCATTGGGCCATAGTGGCTCAGAGGGCAAGACAGGGTCAGTATTCCTGACCAGGGTTCTCAACACAGAGACAGGGTTCCTCTGTGTAGCCCTGGCTGTCCTGGAACTTGCTCTGTAGTCCAGGTTGGCCTCGAACTCAGGGACCTGCTTGCCTCTGCCTCCCAAGGATTAAAGATGTGTATCACCACTGATAGGCCAACTGTGATCTTCTAACTGAGAACCAAGATGCTGGAGCAGCTCAAAGGAGACAGATGTTATTTCAAAACAGAGATTTTCACTTTGTGCCTGGAACCAGGGTATCACTCTGAACAATGTCCCAGATGGTGTACTCTAGTGAGGGTTCTTAGGGGATATCCATACATAAAACATTGATTTTATCCAGGAACAAAGAAACTGAGGCAGAGGGTTGCTGTGGATCTCTAGGCCAATCTGGGCTACATAGTGATCTTCAGGCAAGCCTGGGCTACAGAGTGAGATCCTATCTCAAAGGAAGAATATAGTTGGTTTTGGCCAGGTTTGGTGATGCAGGCCTTTAATCCCAGCACTTGCTAAGCTGAGGCAGGAGAATGAATTCAAGTTCAAGGCCAGCCTAGGTTACATATTGAGCAGCAGTATCCACTGACTTGAGACTGCACAAGATCCTTCCCAGCATTCCTGCTAACCACAGAAATGATGTCGCTGCCCACAGAGACGGCTCAGAGGGTAAAGGAGCTTGCCATCAAGGATGATTGCATTAGATTCCCTAGACTCATATGGTGGAAGGACAGACCAGACCCCCTCAAGTTGTCCTCTGACCTCCTCATGTGAGGTGTGACATGTGCCCCATCCAGTAAATAAAAACATGGGAAGCATTTTTAAACTTTATAAAAGCTCTAAGTGCTTCTGTGTCATTGGTGGGTGGCAACGGGAGGCTGCCGACCCCAGCAGGTCCTGTTTCTGATGATGACAGCTCAGTCGCTTGCAAACAGAACCGACTACCCAGCTTCTCTTCTGCAGCTACAGGTTTTCATTCACAGCTCATTTGGTGCAAATAATTAACTGTTTTTTCCTCAGCACACATATAACAAGCACATTGGTCTGTGGGATCCTCTGGTCTGCGGGATATCCCTTGGTAACAAGGGGTTAATGACCAATGTTCATGGAATAATGACAGTCCTGAGTTGAAAAACTGCAAACGTGGGAGGGGATGGCTTTTAATGGGCTTGAAGGTGCCAGATTGTGACGAAAGGTAGCAGCATAGGCTAGAGCTTCCAAATTCCATCGCTTTATAAGAAACTTGTTTTTTATTTCATCTGTGTGAGTGTTTTTCCTGCATGTATGTCTATGCACCATGTTCATGCCTGGTGTCTGCTGAGGCCAGAAGAGGGCATCAGATCTCCTGGGACTTTGGGCGGTTACAGATGATCGGGAGTCACCATGTGGGTGCTGGGAACTGAACCTGGGTCCTATGCAAGAATAAGAAGTTCTAAACCACTGAGCCATCTCTGCAGCTCCTCAAACTTCCACTTATTTTTAGAAAAGGTCTCATGTAGTCCAGAATGACCTTAACTCCTGACTCTTCTGCTTCTCTTTCCCAAGTGCTGGGTGACTGGTATACATCACCACGCCCTATTCATACGGTGCTGGGGATGAAACCCCGGAGCCTTCTGCATGGCAGGCAAGCAAGCTACCAACTGAGCTATGCCCCCAGCCCTCAAACATCTATCTTGAGTGTACTTTGGTTTCTGGTTCTCAGACTTAGCATAGTCATTAGAAGGATGTGAGTTCAAATCCCAGTTGTGATGAACAGTTGGTTCTTTCTACGTTGTCATTAACTTTCCTGCCACATGTGACTAAGTACTTACTTCATGCCAGACCCTGTCCACGATGTGGTGGTTCCAACAACTGAGAATTTCCCCTGGTCAGGGGTGGTGGCGAACACCTTCAATCCCAGCACTCAGGAGGCAGAGACAGGTGGTCTACATAGAGAGTTTCAGGTCAGCCAGACCTACACCATGAGATCTTTTGGGAGATCACGCTTTCCTAAGGAAGATTGGCAGGTGTTGAGAACTAGTTGCAGAGAGAGGCTGGTGTGTGACCCAGGGCTCAGTGCAGAGGTTCAGAAGAGTCACTTTGGGCTTCTTAGAGGAAGGGGAAGGTCGCTGAAAGTTGGAGAGAAGAGGAAGCCTGGCAAAGGAAACTGCTTATTTAGAGATGAGCATATTCCCGACACCAGGAGGAAGGGCCAGGGTAGTGCTGGGTACTGGGGAGCTGTATTCAGAAGGCAGGATCAATCGTGGCTATAGAAAGACTTGGTAATGGAGGCAGGGCAGAAGGGAAGATATGGAGGCTGAAACCCAGGAAGGAGACTCTTGAATTGAAGCTGTGAGGAGCAGAGAGGGGAAGACAGCAGCAGGTATAGCTGTTTGCTAGGCTGGGCAGAAAGCAAGCAGAACCCATCGTGCCCTTGCGGCCAGTCCACTACCTGCCAGGCTGACACCGGTGCTGGAGAGGAATGGGCAGGTTCATATCAGAGAGATTGTCTGGGAGATGGCTGGGGCCTGGGCTCAGAACTCAAAGGGTTAATGCCTCTGTGGTCTGGAGAAGAGGGGCTTTCGGGTTGGGACAGGCAGGTGCTTGGTTCAGTAAACACTCATTACTGGGCAGGCAGCCATCTCCACCCTTGCTAGTTAATTTCATTCTCTCCTTGGTCCTTGCCCCACTCCATTAGTGGGAAGGTTGTGGTTTCCCGTAATAATTCATCTCTGTCTTCTCAAGGGACAGGTCTGTGCCCCCACCCCACTTCCAATACCCTGCCCCAAGATTTGTAGAACATTCCTTAAGGACAAAAATGAAGGCCATCCATTCTGCCAACATGGTGGCCACAAGCCTCATTGGTGGACTGGGAATCATCAATCAATACCCTCCCCTGGCTGGCCTGGAACTCACCATCATATGGATCAGACTGACCTTGAACTCATAGAGATCCTTCTGCCTAAGTTTACTGGGACTGAAAGTATGTGCCACTATGCCTGGCTGGAATCTTTCATTTCATTTCATTTTAATTCATTTAAATTTAAGGGCCACCAAGATGGCTCAATGGGTAAAAATGCTTGCAGTACAGGCTTTGATTTGATCCCCAGGATCCACATAAAGACGGAAGGAGAGAACAGACTACATAGAGTTGTCTTCTGACTTCCACATGCACAAAACAAAACAAAACAACAAACAAACCAAAGCCCCACCAAGGGCTGGGGAAATGGCGCGATGGTTAGAGCACACTCACTGCTCTTGTAGAGGATTCAGGCTTGGTTCCCACACTGTGGCTCACAACCATCTGTAATTCCAGTTTCAGGGGATCTGACTCCGTCTTCTGGCTTCTGCGGGTAGCAGACATGTGTGTAGTGCACAGACATACAAGCAGGCAAAGCCTCATACACAAAAGAAAGACAAACAGCATATGGTTTTCATCATACACAGAACCTAAATTTAAAAAAACAAACAAACATGAAATCTGAGGGGGAATTACTAGAGGAAGGGGCAGGGAAGGGGTCAGTGGGTGGGAGAGGAGAACAGGAGAAGGTAAGGGCTGAAAATGTTACACTGAAACCTGATGAGAGACTGGGGCCACAGGCTCAGTCGGTAGGGGGCTTGCCGAGCATGCTAGAAGCCCTGGGTTCCTTCCCCAGCACTGCAGAAGCCATGGCATGGACATGCATGGCAGTCATTTTGGTGCTTGGGAAGGTGGAGGGATGAGGATCAGGAGTTCAGTGTCATTGTTGGCTACATGGAGAGTTTAAGGGAAAGACTAACATGAGACCCTGCTGGGAAAGGGGTGGAGGGATTGTTCCAGGAGGGTACCCAGGATTCCTTTCTGAGACTGTTACTGCTCCTGAGTAACAGTGGAGATGGGTACAGTACTGGGAGTGGCAGGGAAGGACCTACAGGTGGGCTGGAACCGGAGAGGGACTTGGCACAGCCGCCCCTGTGTCTGCAGCTGCTGTCATGTTATTTGGTAATTATACGCCTGCCTTATCCACACACTCCATCTGCACTCCATCCTTAGGCTAGAGCTACAGACTCTGCTCAGTTTCATATATTTTGCACTTGACAGTATGTTTTCAAGAAGTCTCCAGCAGCCAGGCGTTGGTGGAGCACGCCTTTAATCCCAAAACTTGGGAGACAGAGGCAGGCAGATCTCTGTGAGTTCAAAACCAGCCTGGTCTACAAGAGCTAGCTCCAGGACAGGCTCCAAAGCCACAGAGAAGCCCTGTCTTGAAGAAACAAAAACAAAAAAGAAGTCTCTGGGGGACCGGAGAGATGGCTCAGAGGTTAAAAGCACCGACTGCCCTTCCAGAGGTCCTGAGTTCAATTCCCAGCAACCACATGGTGGCTCACAACCATCCCTAATGAGATCTGGTGCCTCTTCTGATGTGCAGATATACTATGGAAGCAGAATGTATACATAATAAATAAATAAAATCTTTAAAACAAAAGTCTCCAGGGAACTACATGGAATTCCAACACTTTCTATTGTTCACTAACTCATTTTAGAGTATTGGAGATTGAACCCAAAGCCTCTGACATGAAAGCCAGGCACCCTAGTACTGAGCCACACCCCAGCCCCTCACTGGGGAATTCTAGGCAGGTTCTCTACTGCTGAACCAGGCCCAAAGCCTTCTTTATACTTTCCATTTTGAGACAGGAACTCACTAAGTTACCTGCCCTTGAACTCTCTCTGTAGCCCAGGCAGGAATCAAACTTAGGCTCCTGCTTCACCTTCCCAAGTAGCTAGGACAACATCCTTTGACACATGTTCAACTAATGACGGATGGCTTCTAGAACATGGTGAGCAAAGCTTATTTTTTTATGTTTTTCGAGACAAGGTCTCTGACTGTCCAAGATGATCTCAAACTTATTGTGTAGACCGAGGCTAGCTTCAAACTCCTGGTCTTCCTGCCTCCACCTCTGGAGTGCTGGGATGACAGATGACCTCACATGTGACATCTATTTCATTATATCAGTTCCCCACAGAGCTGAACCCAAGCTGTCTCCTCACCCACAAAGCTGCTTGAAAGCTGCTGCAGTGTCCCAAAGTCCCCCCTTTGGCGCTTGGAAGTGGCACTGGCAGGTCCTGGAACGTGGGCATAGTTCATGCTCTCGTTGCCTCCTGTTGTTTATGGTGAATTTTGAAACCTTAGCAACATTCCGCCACAGAGAAGGGTGGAGGAGGGGCCAGCCAGCCCCAAAGGCCAATAGTCCATGGTATGTCCCTCTAACAGTCCATGGTGTGTCCCAGGGATGTAGAATGACAGGTGAACCTCTGGAAGGGAGGGAACCTCCCCATACTGATTGGCTCAATTTACAGTGTTATTTTTCTTTTCTTCCTTAGAATGAGACAATATTGCAGGCAGCAGTTAAACAACACCTATTAAGATCTTAACTGCCTGTGTTCTTTGACCCAGCTTCAGGATCGTTTTATGTATAAGGACATAGGAAGTAGGGTGTTCACCATACTGCCGTTTGTCAAGAAAATGGAATGAGGAAAAGCCACTCCCAGCTCCTCCCAGGTGAGAGACACTGATGGAAAAGGACAATGGTCATGGAATACTATGCAAGTGTGAAAGAGGTGAAGGTGAGTGTGAAAAGTCTCTTAAGGTATGTTGCTAAACAGGAAGGACAAATTAGAATTCCTTGTGTCAAATATGCTATTTCCTAGGGAGTAGCCACAATTTTATATGCATATACATATATCCTATTTCCATGAGCAAAAATCCTAAGGAGGGTTGAGGAGATGGCTTTAGTCTCTGCAATGCTTGCCAAAAATCAAAAGCTGGGCATGGCAGTTTGTGCCTGTAGCCCCAATGTTGGGGAGCACTAGTGTTGGCGAGCAGAGACAGCCAAATCTTGGGGGCTCCATGGCCAGCTAGACTAGCCTAATCAGGAAACTGCATGTTCAGAGACCCCTGTCACAAAACAAAACAAGACTCAGGCAGTGGAGAGATGGCTCAGTGGTTAAAAGCACACATTGCTCTTACAGTGGACCCGAGTTCAGTTCCCAGCACCCACATTGGGCATCTCACAACTGCCTTAACCATAGATCCAGGTGATCCAGTGCCTTCTTCTGGCCTAGATGGGCACTGTGTGTGTAAGGATGTGCAAGGGGGGGCGGGCTGGAGAGCGTTCACATCTGCTTCTCTCTGCTCTTAACTAATAAAACATCCTGATGAAAAGCAAAAACATCCATGCTACTTGCTTCTTCTTGCTCACCTAGTTTCCATCACTCAGACAGTCCAGGAAGGATGCATGCCTAGGGAATAGTGCCACCCATAATGGGCACGTCTTCCTTCATTAGTTAACAAACAAGGCAATCCCCTGCCGACCAACCTCATCTGGACAATTCCTCAACTGAGACGTTCATCTTACGAGATTCTCGCTTGTGATTATAAACTAAGCATCATGTGGCAGTAAAGTGAGGACTGAACCACAGGGAGGCTGGTGAGGGAATGTATTTGAGGTAACAGGAACAGCCTATGCAAAGCCCCTGAGTAGGGAAGGTGCGTGCAAGGGGGAGCTACAAGGAGGCCTGTGTGCTCACGGTAGAGACAGTGTGGGGAAGATGGAAGAGGTGAACTTGGAGTGGCACAGTGGACCCAAATCCAGAAGGGCCCTGTGATCTGTTTTTTTGCTTTATTTTTTGTTTGTTTGTTTTTCAAAACAGGGTTTCTCTGTATAGCTTTGGAGCCTATCCTGGCACTTGCTCTGTAGACCAGGCTGGCCTCAAACTCACAGAGATCCGCCTGCCTCTGCCTCCCGAGTGCTGGGATCAAAGGCGTGCGCCACCACTGCTGGGTTTGGGCCCTGTGATCTGACTGGAGACTCTGAGGATGACAGAAGCAGCAGGAGGACCCTGAGCAATCAGAGTATGACGTGACTTGGGTTCCGACAAGACAGCTCTGGCTGCTGTGTAGGAACAGGCGTGGCCAAAGGCACTTGCAGGAGGCGATGGTGGGCTGCAGGATGCGTGCTGCTGCTCATGACAAGCAAGCCCAAGTGTGGCCATGGTGAAGGTCATCTGGAAGGCATTTGTTGATGGATGGACATAGGGACTGAGGTGTTTAACAAACAGCAAGAGTTACAGGAAGGGCTTGAGTTCTAAGATTCCAGAGTCTCGGTTCCTTTTCTTTTGCTATAACACATGATCACAGACTGGGTGAATCAAAGAGAAAGGTTTTTGTCATGTAGTTCCAGAAGGCAGGAAGCCAAGTATCAAGGTACTGACTGGCTTCAGTGATGTCGTTACCCACACCATGGTACACAGTGCTCCACAGAGGAGCCAAGGCATGCTGGGAAAGAGCTATGTTATAGTATGTCACCTCCCTCATGGACTAAATCTGCTCTCAGGAGATGACTCCAAGATGTCCAGTCTGGATACACAATCCACTCCAAACTCTTGAAAAAAGTAGTCTTTATAGAGGATAATTACGTCACTCCCAAGATGATTTATCTGCTCCTCTAATTATTAGCCTAGATTATCCACATAGTCTCCTCAGAAGATAATCGGCCTACTCCTTTGATCAGTATGATCCTGAGATAAATAGCCTAGTCCCTCTAGAAATAGCTCACTCTTGTGACGGTACATATTCCTCCAAGAGCAAGTGTACTCAAGTGATATTCCCTGCTCTCCAGGTACCGGACTACGTACTGGTGATAACCTATACCTGTGAGTGTGGCTCTTGAGTGCCTCCTAATATTCTCAATGAATAAGATTATTTCTATTTCAGCTAGGGGCCAGCAGGGTGGCTCAAGTAATGGTGCTTGCCTGCAAGTCTGACAAACTGAGTTTGATGCCCGGGATCCGTAGGGTGGGAAGGAGAGAACAGAATGGCTAGAGACGTCCTCTGACTACCGCAAACGTGTGCACACACATAAATAAGGAAAAGCAACAAAAATTAAATAAGGGGCCAGAAAGAATCCCTAGTGGTTAAGAGCACTGTCTGCTCTTCCGGAGGATCCAAGTGTGACTCCCAGCGCCTACATGGCTTACATCTATCTCTAACTCCAGCCCCAGGAGATCTATCAGCATCTTCTGGCCTCCACAGGCACTGGGCACATATGTAGTAAACAGATATGCATGCAGGCAAAGCACCACACTCATTAAAAAGAAATCTTTAAACCTGGTGTTGGTGGCTCATGCCTTTAATCCCAGCACTCAGGAGGAAGAGGCAGGTAGATCTTTGTGAGTTGGAGACCAGCCTGGTCTACAAGAGCTGGTTCCAGGACAGCCTCCAAAGCCACAGAGAAACCCTGTCTTGAAAAACAAAACAAAAAAACCCAAAAACAAACAAAAAAAGAAATCTTTAAAAACACTAAGCTTCATCCTGGATTTTGGAGGGGAAAGTGAAACCATAGCACCCAGGCATGAGCCCCAGAGCTGCTCATCTAGCCCCTCTGGGGAGTGTTCCGGAGCTGGGCTTGTATTCACATAGGCTACCACCACTAATCTGCTCTGGGTCCTCGCCTCTAAGTGCAGAGCCACAGGAGTCTTAGAACTCTGGTTTCTATGCCAGCCCTGCCACTCCACCTAAGAAGGTTGATTCGTGCCTTATGTTTCCTCACCAGCATCCTTGCTTCCTGTGTTATAGGAGCCTTCATGCACTAGCTCCAGAGCGCCTGTGAGCCTGCTCCAGGATATAAAATATTTAAGACAGTGCCTGCACTCAGGATCTCCCAGTGAAGGAGGGTTATAACCAGCTTGCTCTGCCTAAGATAGTCAACAACAAATCCACACCAAAATGCTATCAGTGGTCCATCTTACTGGAGAAGTGAGATGGATGGTGTTGATCTTACCTAGGCATAGCTGGGTTAACAGAGTGCCTGCATAGGTTGCCTCATTGATCAAGGATGGTTTGGCTTTGTTTTCCTTTTTATTTGTCTGACTTTTGATTTTATATCCTACTTTGTAGCGTAGGCTGGCTTGGAACTTTTGATCCTTCTGCCTCCTGAGTTTTGGGGACTCCTCCTGAGTTTTGGGGACTAAAGGTGTACACCACTACCTCAGACTAAAACTGTTTTAATTAAAAAAAAAAAGGAAGTGGTACTGGGAGATGCTGAGTGGGGAAAGCACACACCTTTTGACTGTGAGAAACTCATTCCAGATCCTTCAGCACCCATGTGTCCAGCCAGTCTGTTAGTCCAGCGCCTAGGAGATGGAGGCAGGAGGATCAGAATTTCAGTCATATAAAGCAAGTTTGAGGCCAACCTATGCTACATGAGACTTTGTCTCATTAAACCGAACCAGTTGAACCATAAAAATAAGATCAGGGCGAAGGGTACCAGGTCCTCTGGAACGAGCAGATACTCAGGGAAGTCTCCACTGGAAAAGGAAGGAGAGGGGCACATCCTGGGGGGAGAAGGCAGGTTCAGAGGCCCGAACAGGACAGAGGTTTGGGGTGTGTGAGAAAACTGGCTGGAGCAGAGTATGTGTTGTAGTTTGCTTTCTGTTGTGCTGTCATAAAACACTGACCAAAAACAACCTGGAAGAAGAAAGGATTTGTTTGGCTTACAGTTCCATGTTACAATCCATCATGAAAGGAAGTCAGGGCAGGAACTCAAGGCAGGAACCTAGAGGCAGGAGCTGATGGAGAGGTCATGGGGGGTGCAGCTTACTGGTTTGCTTCGAATGCCTGGCTCATCATGATTTCTTGTACAAGTCAGGAGCACCCGCCCAGTGGTAGCACCACCCACAGTGAGCTGAGTCCTCCCAAGGCAATCATTAATCAAGAAAATTCCCCATAGGCCTATGTGACAGATACAATCACACTACTGGAGTTCCCTTTTCCCACGTGGCTCAAGTTGACAACAAACAGCCAGTAAAGAGAGGATGAGAGGTGACTCCAGAGAAGATGAGGGGGCCGGACAGCACTTGGTGGCCCCCAGTGAAAACCCTATTTGCCCTCTCAGTGTGATCAGATATGCCCCTAGGTATGGAGCTTGAGTGGGAGATGAACAGGATGTGACTGGGGTGACCTGCGTCTTGATGCCTCCTGGGTAGTCAGATTAACAAATCTTTATCCCTGCCATCATCTGAGAGTCCAAGACTGGACTTTCCAACCTATAGCCTGAGGGCCAGTCACTCTGTGTGTGTTAATAAAGCTTTATTAGAACATGACCTCATCCATACCCCTCAGGTTTGAAATGGGGGGCTGGGCAGTGTTAGCCAGATCCTGGTTAAAGCAGAGAAGTTTCTGCTGTCTAGCTTTGTGCAGGAGATCTAGCCAGCCCCTACCTGGAACAACACCCAGCACACAGTAGGCACTCTGTAAATATTTCTCTTTGCAGAGCACAGCCTGCTACTTGTCCATGAATCACAGGAAGCTGCCAACTTTCTCTGGCCCTGGGGCTACTTCCAGCCCAGAGTCACACGGACCAGAACAACAGCCAACAACACAACAGTGACCAAAAATAATGCTGGCATCATCTGAGCCTTTGCCACAGAGAAAATACACAGGTGGAATTACAAGCCAGCCCTGGGGACCCTGTACCCAAGCTCCCCCTTTGTTCTGTAGACTCCAAGGTCACCCAATTTTTGTGCTCACTCAAAAAAGTCTCCTATAACATGGGGCAACTGCCCATCCCTGACTTCCCATCTCTCTTTCCAACTTCAGGTTCTGTGTGTGTGGGGGGCTCTATCAGTTCATGTATCTATTTTTATGTTTTTGTTTCAAAATTAAAATTAAAATTGAAAGGGGATGGGTATTAACCCATGATATTTATCAGGAATGTTTGGAATGTGCTTTTGCATATCCAAACTTGTGAGTCTCTCTTGGTTTTTCTTGCCTTCCTGGATCCCCTCCATCCCCTCACAGAGACAGACCATGTGGGTCCCAGGATAGAATTCAGGTCATCAGGCTGGGCAATAACACTTTTACTTGCTGAACCATGTCACCTTCCCTTCTCTTCATTTCTTGAGACAGGGTCTTTCGCTGAACCTGGAGCTTGCTGATGTGGCTTGCCTGGCTGATTAGTGAGCCCCAGGGAATTCTCCTGTGTCCGCCTGCACAGCACTGGGGTTACCACTACACCTGACTTATGGCATGGGTGCTAGGGATACCAAAATTCAGTTCCTTGTGTTCACATGGCAAGCACTTTACTGACTGCACCAACTTCTCAGCTCTTCTTTCCTTTTTTTCTTGTCTTTTCTTTCATTGTTTGAGGCAGGGTCTCACTATTTAGCTCTAGCTGTCCTAGAACTCACTCTGTAGACCAGGCTGGCCTCGAACTCAGAGATCCACCTGCCTCTGCCTCCCCAGTTCAGGGATTAAAGGTGTTTGCCAAGATGCTCAGATTCTTTTCTTTTTAGAGACACTATCTCACATAGCCCAGGCTGACCCATAACTTCCTTGTAGCCCAGGCTGGCCTTGACCTAAAGGTCCTCCTGCCTTCACCTCACAAGTGCTGGATGGCAGGCGTGAGCCACCATGCCTGAGCCACCATGCCTGAGCCCCTTCTACTCTTTGTGCCATATATAGTGAAACATATCACATATGACTGCTATTTATAACATAGTTTAATCTAGAGTCTACTTCTGAGATCAAGCATGCAGTATGTGTCCATTCTAGGCTGTCTGAGCTCGTTTTGCATACAGATTTCCAGTCCCATCTATCCTACTGCAGAGGACACGATTCCTCTTCACAGCCGAATAAAGGTTCATTGTGTCTGTCCCGAGTTCTTTTATCTATTCATCTGTTGATGGGCATGGAGGCTGCTTCTGCTTCTTGGGCTTTGTGACTAGGGAAGCAGTGAGCACAGATGAGCAGGCGTGTCTGTGGTGTGATGCCTCAGAGTCCCGTAGGTGGTAGAGCTGATGATATAGTAGTTCTAGTTCGGGCTTAGTCATTGTTTCACATCACTTTGTTATTTTACAAAGTTGTGTGGATGTTTTGTCTGCTTATAAAATTACTTTATTATTTTGCATGGTTCAGCTGCATGCATACATGTACACTACCTAAGTGCCTGGTGTCTGCAGAGACCAGGAAAAGGTATCGAATACCCTGGAGTTGGAGTTACAGATGACTGTGTGTATCCATGTGGGTGCTACCACAGAACCTGTATTCATTGCAATAACAGCCAGTGCTCTTAGCCGATAGGCTATCTCTCCAGCCCCTGCCTTTTGTTTTTAGGATTATTTATTTTTTAATTTTTTTTGGGGGGTGGTTGAGACAAGTTTCCTCCATTTGACAGTCCTGGCTGTCCTGGAACTCACTTTGTGGACCAGGTTGGCCTCAATCCACCTCCACACAGCTGTCATGTCTTGGAGCTGAGTCACAGGCAGTTGTGAGCTGCCTGATGTGGTGCTGGAATTGAACTCTGATTATGGGGATGATCACCATGTGCTCTTAAGCACACAGTCTTCTCTCCAGCTGCTTTTAGTCTTAAAAACAGATTTATCGGTGGGGAGGTGTGTTGGTGCAGGACACCTACAGCAGGGCAGAGGGCAACTTCCAGGAGTCAGTCCTGTCCTTTTACTGTGGATCCTGAGGCTCCAACTCAGATCATCAGGGTTGCCAGCAGGCACCTTTCCCAACTGAGTGTCCCCACAGTGCCCCCCTCCTATGTGTGTGTGCATGCATGGGGTGAACGTTGCCATGGCACATTATAGAGGTGTCAGAGAGAGAGAGAGAGAGAGAGAGAGAGAGAGAGAGAGAGAGAGAGAGAGAGAGAGAGGTGTCCCAGGGATGGAACTCAAGTAGTCAGACTTGGTGGCAAGTGCCTTTACCTTGTGGCCATCTCTCATCCTAATTTGTTTTTCTGATATGGTTTCAGTGTGTAGTCCTATCTGGCCCAGAACTCACTATGCAGACCAAGCTGGTCTTACTGGTAGTGGTCCTCTCCAGCTTTGGCATCCTGATGTGGGCTCAGAGGGTTGAACTTAGCTTATGGGGCTTGGTGGCAAGCACTTTTCCCCTGACAAATCATCTTGCTGGCCTGGTGTTTGTTTTCTTGATTGTGGTGATATATTGTTTGTGATCTGATAAAGCTTGCCTGGAGATCAGAATGCAAAGCTAGCCACAGCCATAGAAACTGAAAGGTGGTGGTGGCACACGTCTTTAATCCCAGGACTCAGGAGACAGAGGCAGATGGATCTCTGTGAGTTCAAGGCCACCCAGGGCTACGGGAGAGTGAATCAGTCTAGAGGAGAAACAGAGCTCACACTTTTAATGCCTGCACTAGAGAGGTATGTGAGCTCAGGGTCTCATGAGGGATTCAGCATTCAGTCACAGGGCAATTAGTCTCTAGACACGTTGAGGACAGGATTGCCCCAGCCTTGGTAAAGGTAAGAGCTCTCCAGTGGCTTGCTGCTTTGCTTTTCTGATCTTCAGCTTGAACCCCAATATCTGTCTCTGGGGCTTATTATTAGTACTACAATTGATGGTCATTCTGACTGGGTGCTGGAATTACAGGTCTGCATCACTTCACCTTGTTTATGTGATGCTGGGGACTGTGCCCAGGGTGTCTTGCATGCTGTCTACCAACTGAGCTTCAACCCCAGACAAAACCAGGTGTTATCTTAGCTCCTCTCTTGTTTTCCCCACTCCTTCCAGCCTTTTTGCTCAAGTTCTGTGGGCTCAAGTCATACTGAGAGCTAGGATTCAGGAAGTTTTCATGTTCTGTTCCTTCTTTCTGGCCACACATGTTTGGTGTTCCATCCCTCTTTACCACTGATTTCCCTCTCTGGTGCAGCTTCAGTGACATTATGTAGTGGAAACGCTTTACACAGCTGTGAGCATACAGCAGGCACTCAATAAATGACAACTCTGACCCATGCAGTCGCCATCCGCCTGCATAGGGCCTGCTCACAGTATGCGTTCTACAAAAGCGCCATCTCCTTGGTGCGTGTCCGCGCGCGGGCTCCCTAGGGACCCAGACATTCCGGCCTCCTGCTGCCCTGTACGTGCGCGCACAAAAGCATCCATTCATGCCTGTGTACAAAGCGGCCCATTCAACGGGTCCCCTTCAACCAGCGGCTCCCGGCCGCTCCCCAAGCCTCTTTACTGGTGCCTCCCGCTGGCCATCAGCCCCGAGCCCCGCCAACGGCCGCGCACCCTCGGCCAGGTTCTTTTCCCACGCCTGGCACGCTTCGCCAACTTCTGATTGGCACGGCGCACCGGCCGCTCTTTTTGATTGGGCAGCGCTGAGCCTCAGGGGCGGGGTCGGAACGGGCCGCAGGGAGCGCTGATTTGGGCGGGGCCGTCCAGCGTAGGTCCCTCCCCCTTTCTGCCCCGGCCGAGGCCTCTAGACCGCCCAGGGTGCCGGTGAGTGCCGGGCCCCCCGCAGTGCGTACGGGGCCGGGGCCGGGGGGTAGGGCGGCCAGGCCAGGGGAGGCCGGAGCCTGTGGACTGTGATGGGAGTCATGGGGAAGCGCGGGGCGGGATACTCACAGTGGGTGCAAGCAAGCCCGGGGGTGAGGAGGGGAGTGGGGTGCAGTCACCCAGCCCCGGTTCTCACCGCGTGCCAGAAAGCCTGGGGTCCTCTCTGAAGGCGTCACCCGGTTTGTCCTGCAGAAGAGGAACTGAGGCAGTGTTTGGACAGTGTGTGATAGAACACCTGAGTCATGGTTTCCAGTCCCCTGCTCCCGGGACGAAAGCTGCAGGCCAGAGAGAGGAGGGGTCGCGACAGACAGGGCCAGGGGCCGGGAAGGATGTATTTGTCTGGGTGTCCAGTTTGTTTTGTTTTGACTTGGTTCAGTTAATTTCTTTTTTTGAGACAGGTTTTCACTCTGTAGTCTAGCTAGTCTGGAACTCACTGTGTAGACCAAGTTGATCTCAACTCCTAACCTTCCTCCCTGAGCCTCTCAAGTGCTGAGATGACAGCGGTGCTCCTCCAAACTGGGGCACTTTACAACTAAAATCCTCCTCCGCAGAGAATAGATTTGAGGTAATCCTCTTCCGCAGAGAATAGATTTGAGGTAATTTGTGTGGCTCCCATTTCACAGGGAGGGAAAGGTGGGCCGTGGTGGGGGATTGGAGGGACCTGGTGTACCTGGCCATGCGCCCCCCTCTTTTAATAATGCCACAGTAGTAATCAGTGGTTCGAGACCAGCCTCAGCTACATGATGAGTTCCAGGCCAGCCTATGCTGCATAAATCTGTATCCGAAAAAAATAAATAAATAAAAATAAATTGTTCTCTAAGTCAGAACTCTTAACATCTTCTAAAGAGAAAACCATAAGCTAATGGCAGACACGCCCACCCTATGTCTCCTCTTCAGTTCACCTTGAAAAGACCCAAGCCCCCGAAACTGACATAGCATTTTGACATCCTTCCTGAGGATTGGGGTATCCCACTTCCAGGGTTGGGGAAACTTTGGTTGAGCGATATAAGAAATGATAAAGCAGCCATCTAGGTCCCTTTTTCCACAGGATTTTTATTGATTTCATGAGCCTCAATTCCTAGAGAGGAAAGCACAGGTCCAGAAGTCTGGGGAGGGATTCGAACCCTAGGCGTCCGCAGACCGACTCTGTGCCCGACCTTCACCTTTGTCCAGAGCCGCCACCTGGCAACAGGTTCTACCTCTGGGGCTGCCGTGCCAGGCTCCGCCCCTTCACCCAGCCCGGCAGGTGTCCGGTGATGTCAGAGACCGGTCCTGCCTCCTGACGCGAGAGGCCCCGCCCCTTGCTGGACCGCCGAGCCGGCCTTACCTGAGTGCTGGGAAGGATCTGGACTCCAAGGCCTCCCCATCTCTCCACCACCAGGCGCCCAGGTAGCCTCGGGATCCACAGGATACAGGAGGCAGGCCACCGGGGCGCTTGGCCAGGAGGAGAGGGTGTTAGGATCCATCTGGGCTTCCGAAGGTACACGGGCCAGGTACCCCGAGTCAGAAGGAGGAAGCTGAGACTGTACCCCGGTGTCTGAGAGAGGAGGGCTGAGGTCTGTACTCCTGTGTTTGAAGGAGGAGGCTGGGGTCTGGACCCCTGGGTCTGAGGGAAGAGACTGGGGTCAAGACCCCTAGGCCTGAGAGAGGAGACTGGGGACTGGACCACTGAGTCTGAGGGAGGAGAGCTGGGGTCAGGACCCCTAGGCCTGAGAGAGGAGACTGGGGACTGGACCACTGAGTCTGAGGGAGGAGGCTGGGGTCAGGACCCCTGTGTATGAGGGAGGAGGCTGGGGTCAGGACCCCTGGGTCTGAGGGAGGAGGCTGGGGCCTGGATTCCTGGGTTTGAAGGAGGAGGACTGTGGTCAGGACTCGGGTCTGAGGGAGGAGAGGTGAGGTCAGAACCCCTCAGCCTGGGGGAGGAGGCTGGGATCTGGACCCCTGGCTCTGAGGGAGAAGGCTGGAACAGGCTGGGGTCTCACCCATAGGCTGAGGTCATAAGCTTGGTAGTGTCTCAGCCCCTGCCGGGTCGGGCGGAGCCCTGGCTGCTTTCCTTTTCCACACAGCTCTGTCTGCCCCTCCCAGGTGCTCTCACCTGCCTAAGTGACACTAATGAGTCCTGGCACCACATTCCTGCTGCCTAAGGGAGGGGTGTGTGGCTGGGGCGCAGCCATTGGGGCCAGGTCCTCTCCACTTCTAACCCTGGCTGCAGTAAGGCTCTAGACAACACCTGTGTCCAGCGGAGACGAGGCTGGAGATTGGGTCAGAAGCGACTGAGGCTGCTCTTCTAGCTCTTGGGGGGAGTAATGGGGCGGGGAGATACAAAGCCACCAAACCCTTCCTGGTCAAAGGCCACCAGGCTGGAGAGGAAGCAGGTGGGTGGGGTGGGGTGAAGTCCCTGGGACGGGGCTTGGCTCTGGGTGTATCTTTGCCACACTGGAGCCTTGGGTGATCCTTGGCCCTTTGGGGCTCACCATTTGCAGGCAACGTGACTGGGAACCAGGCTATTGGTGCTGGTGGGTGGGTGGGGGGGTGTGGACAGAGGAAGTTCGCATATGAGAGGCTCCTGGGGCAAGCTTGGGAGGACAAGATATGGGAGGACACCACTTGAGAAAGCTGAGTGCTTGGATGGATGTCCCCAAGGGGTGTGCTGGGCATGAGGGTGGCCTGGTCACAGCGGTGAAATGGAAGACAGGGATGTGGGTATCATCAGGTGTGCTTTGATTGGGGATGGCGAGACGAGGTGATAGGACCGTGGGGCTGCTTCCTGCAGGAGAGACCAGTGTGGGGCATTTTCTGTGGGATATTGGACAGCCCTGAAATTGCTGTGTTCCCTAGTCAGTGGCGTGGGAGGGTGGGAAGGTGACCAGACACCCTGGCTACCTCCTGGAAGCCTCTGTTAAAAAAAAAAAAATCCCAAACTCAGCTGGGTCCACACCCTAAGACCTGCTCAAAGGCAGGCGGGCCCCCGGCGACTCATGACAGATCCCCTGTGCCTCTGAGAATGTCCAATAAATGTAAGAAAGATTGAATGGATTCAGCCAGAGAGGATGGGGATTGGTGAGCATCCTGTAATTATGGGGCAGGCAGGACCAGAGGTGCCCAGGAAACTTGGTGACAAACATCAGATCTGTGCCCTACCTGGGCCCCCTCTGAGTGTAAAGTGTGGTGACCTTTGTTGTCCTTGCAGTAACACATTAGGAAAGGCTTCTCCAGTCAGTCCAGTTAAAATGAAAGCACAGCCTGGGCACCGGCGTCACCCTTTCTCCTGCTCTGTACCTCTGACAGTCATTTATCACCATTTAAACCATTTACATGTTTATGACGGTTTATTTTTAACTGCCTCCTGAGATTAGAACAGTGCCATCCAATATAAACAGAATGTAAGGCAAGTGTGTATTTACAATTTTATGGTACCATATTTGTGGGGAGGGGCCCTGGAAAGGTGGCCCAGCAGTTAAGAGTGCTGGCCACTCTTGCAGAGGACCTCTGTGCAACTTGCAGCACCCCCATGGCGGTTCAGAATCGTCTGTAACTACAGTTCCTGAGTATCCAACTCCCTCTTCTGGCCTCCATGGGTGCTGCATGTATGTGGTATAGACATACATGCCGGCAAAACACCCTTTAAATATAAACCCTGTTCTTGTTTTGAAGGGGGATGCACAGGTGGCTCAGTGTTTTGTAGCACTGACTGCTCTCGCAGAGAACTGCTCTTTGGTTCTCAGCATCTGCATCCCATCACTCCAGCTCCAGGGAGTTATGCCATCTTCTGGCCTCTGAGAGAACTTGCATACATGTGGTACACATAAACTCACCAAGCACGCACATATATACATAAAAACAAATCTTTTACAAGAAGATGTATTTATATTACTTTAGTTATGTGTGTGGGGGGGTGCGAATGTGAAGCCTCTGACTTCACAGGCAGTTGTGAACCCCTGACACAGGTTCTGGAAACCAAACTCAGATCCTCCGAAAGAACAATGCACACTTTCAACTTCTGAAATGTCTCTCCAGCCCCATAATAAATGGATTTATTTATTTTTTATCTTTTTTTTGAGACGGGGTTTCTCTGTGTAGCCCTGGCTGTCCTGGAACTTGCTTTGTAGACCAGGCTAGCCTCAAACTCAGAGATCTGCTTGTCTCTGCCTCCCTAGTGCTGGGATTAAAGGCGTTAACCCTTACACTCAGCTCAAATTAATTTTTTTAAAAAGTAAAGGTGGACCAGGTGACAGTCTTATTATCCCAGTCCCAACTGACGCGTCCACTCTCTTGCCACAGACCATGGCTGCAGTGACCCTGTCCGTGCCTGGGAGGAAAGTGGCTGCCAGGGCAGGCCCTGTGCCTGAGGCAGCCCAACCATTCCTGTTCACACCCCGAACACCAAATGTGGGTGGCCCTGGAGGGCCGCAGGTGGAGTGGACAGCGCGACGCCTGGTGTGGGTCCCCTCAGAACTGCATGGATTCGAGGCTGCAGCCCTACGCGACGAAGGGGAGGAGGAGGCGGAAGTGGAGCTGGCGGAGAGTGGACGGCGCCTGCGGCTGCCCCGGGACCAAATCCAGCGCATGAACCCACCCAAGTTCAGCAAGGCAGAGGACATGGCTGAGCTCACCTGCCTCAATGAGGCCTCTGTCCTGCACAACTTGCGAGAGCGCTACTACTCCGGGCTCATTTATGTGAGTGACATTCCCCGGGTGGGGTGCCAGATGTCATCAACCCGACCTGGATTGACAGGGAGTGGCCTAGAGTATTTTTCGCCCATGTCCTGTGACTATCCTCCAACTAGTCCAAAATTATAATGCTTTATTTTTATGGAATAGGAGGTTAGACAGGTACTCTAACCCTGAGCCACACCCCCAGCACCTCACTGGGGGATTCTAGGCAGGGCTTCTACTGCTGAGCCACGCCCCCAGCCCACTTTTTGTTTTGTTTGCCTTGAAGTGGGGTCTCCCTTGTAACCGAGGCTAGCCTTTAACCTAGGCTCTTGCTGCCCCATCCTTCAGAGTAGCTGGAATGACAGGCTTGCAGCCCTAAGACTGGCCCAACTTGTACATTATCGGATGACTGGAGCCTGCTTCCACCGGGCTGGGTGTCCTGTATGGGGGGCACCCTGTATCATTTTGTAATAATAAAGAGTGAAAATTAATGAATCCTGAGCCTCCAGGACTCCCAGTAGTTCATTTAATTCTGTTCAGCAAGGCAGCGGCCATTATTAACCCCATTTTACTAAGAGAACAAGAGAAAGAAACAAAAATAAAACCCACCATGTAACCAGAAGAGAGAAGAGAGGAGGATCTTTAAAAAAAAAGATTACATTTATTTATTTGGGGGTGGGGCATATGTGGAGTCAGAACACAACTTGCTGGATTGGTTCTCTTCTTCTACAAGAAGAGAGTCTTGGGGTGCAAACTCAGGTCATCAGGATTTATATCAAGCACCTTTGCTTGCTGAACCATCTCACCACCTCCTGGCAGAAGGATCTTGACTTTGAGGCCAGCTGGGTTGTTGAGTGATATCCTGGCTCAAAACAACAGAATAAAACAAAATAGTGTAATGGGATTGATGGTATCCAGGTTGATTAAGGTTGTCTGCTAAACTCTGTGATCCATTTTTGATGTCTACATAGCACCTAAGGTAAGGATATTGCACACAGAAAGCTGTTCAGTACCACAAGTGGTTCCACATCCTGGCTTCATGTTAGAATCATGTGAGGAGGTCTCTAGAATGCCTACTCACTGCCTTACACCACTACTGCCAACATGGAATGATGGGGTGGGGGTGGGGGTGACATGCACATAGACTTTTTTTTCTTCTTTTAAATAAGCTTGCAGGGTGTGTCTCATGGACAGTCAAGGTGTGATTAACTCTATTTAAAAGAGAGCAAACAGGATTATAGAGTTTAACAAAGAATGTTTCAGCTATAATGAAAAAAAAAAAAAACCCTGAGAATAATGACTGGTAAATATTTATCAAGTACTTATGCTGTACTGGGCACTGTTCTGAGTGCTGTTGTTGAGTTATTGGCTGGCTTCTTTGCTGGGAACTGTTGATGTCACTGACATTCCAGAATGTTAAGTGACTCGGGCCCAGGGCCCACGGCCACTGAGGAATCTGTGGAAGCCCGGCCATCCCTGATAATAACCATTAATGTGGATACACACAGCTTTCTCTGCTAGGCTCAGTTCTGAGTTCCTTTCCCAGGGAATCTTGTTGCCTCCCCGCCCAAACCATGCATACCAGGCTGTGAGGTATGGACCATCCTCTCCTTTTTCCCTCAGCTTGGCCTAACACAGGTGGATAATGGTGATGGTAGCAAACAGGCACAGTGTTGCAGATAGGAGCTGAGTGCCCAGTAAACCACATGAACTTGTGATAGGCTCCCAGCCATGCCAGGTGGGAAGAACAACCCTTGTCTCCATTGATGGAGACAGTGATACCTAGAGGGGTTGCTTGCTCAGGACAACCAATAGGAAATTGGCAGCACCAAGATTTAGGCTCCATTCCTGTCTGATGTCCGTTGCATAATCTGTGTTTGCTGAGTAACTGGTGGCAAGATCAGTGAAAGGTGAGGTCCCAGGGGCCTTGACTTGGCAAGGGGATCGATCCCTTCAGTAGGACTATAGAGGTAGAGAAAACAGGGTAGAGTCAATGACTATGTAAGGGACTCTGCTCCATGTGACATAGGACAGTATGTCACTGTTAGAGCCTTTCTAGGAAGAGGCTGTAAGTCCCATTATCCAGAGCTCAACTTTTAGGCCTTTTTCCTACAGTATTGGGGATCAAACTCAGAGCCTTGCTCATGGTGAGCTTTACCTCTAGCCCCTCCCTGGGGGATTCTAGGCAGGGGCTCTACCACTGAGCCACATCTTTAGATCTCTTTTTGCTTTGAGACAAATTCTCACTAGGTTGCCTATGGTAGCATTCTGATCCTCCTGCCTCAGTCTCCAGAGTAGTTATGATGGCAGGCCTGTGCTACCTGGCTGTTCACTGAGCCTTTAAGGGGGTCCATCCTTCCTGGAAGGTGAACACAGCTGGGAACCTCAGCCTCTGGCTTCCAGCCCTAGACAGATAGAGCCCAGGCAGCTTTGGCTCCAGGTGTGTCTGTAACCTGAGCATCCCAGACTACTGTTTGGAAAGGGAGGTGGGGCCACGTTGGCTGGCTGAATTCATTCTCTCTTAATCCCTGGGCCTTTGCAATGAGACAGGGTATCACCCTCTTCCAGACAGGGGAATATTGTTGAATTGTATGTGTGGATGTGGAGGGTGAGGAGGACCAGGCCTGCTTTTAGAGCCCTCTGGGCTAGGCAGCCCTTCCAGACCCTTCCATGGACCCTCTAGGAACTGAGGCCCCTTCCATTTCTCCCTGGCCCTGCAAGCCAGCTCGAGTTTCCATCCTGGGTGTTACCCAAGCTGTGTCTGGCCCAAGGGGCTGGCATGGGGAGTGGGCTCTGGCGCCAGCAGCCATGAGATACCCTCCCAGGGAATGTGGTCCAGCCGCCCCACCCTGAGACCTCTGGGAGCAGCCTGGGAGATAGATAGATACTAGGCTGACCGGTTCTTCTGCTTGTGGCCAGCTGCCCGCCTCCTCTATGAAGAGGTGGCACCAGGCTGCCTGGTGGCCACACCTTGCCACAGCCAGGCAGGAGGGGAGAGCAAGTACCCACTAGAGAGCCAGCAATTGGCTGACTGGCCTAACTAATAAGCAGCTGTGACCCTGAGTGACGAGCTCTCTGGCTCGTTCAGCCGGCTTGTTCCAGTGAATTAGGCTAGTTAGCTGTCTGGCTGAATTAGCTAAGGGACTAACTAGTTCTGGACAACCTAGCCACATCCATGGGTGGTGAGTGTTTACTGATGATCTTGTGAATGCAATAGAATCTCAGTCAGAAGCGCAGGTGGCCCGGCACTCATAGCAAACCTCTTGCTTCAGTTTCCCTAGTGCAGTGTTACAGATGTACACTATTGCTTCCACGGCTTCATTTGTAGCCTTGAAGCTTTAACAGAGGGTCAGTCACATGTGTCCCTTCCATGTGTCCTTCAGAGAAGCCAGAGGCCTGTGACTTGGGGCTGCCATCATTAGTCTCACTTGTGGTGAATCTTCCCCTGTGGATACCTCGGTTCAGTCTGGGAAGGTTCAATGGTGTTAGCTTAACTAATAAGTAACATTCATGTTAGGCAAAGTGGCTCACTCCTGTAATCCTGTCACTTGCTCATGAAGAGGACCCGTCTTCACTCTCCTGCTTCTTTCTGCACGGCAGCTCACAGCCATCTCTCCATCCGGAGACCCAGTGTTCCCTTCTGACCTCCATGGGTCTGCACTCATGTGGTACACAGACATACATGCAGGCAAAACACCCCCTCCCACCCCCCACTCTCTCTCACACACACACATACACACACATACACACATACACATATACACATATACACACAGCCATACACACACACATACACACACATATACATACACACACACATATACACACACACATACACACACATACACACATACACATATACACACAGCCATACACACACACATACACACACATATACACACATACACACACATACACACAGAGACATACACACACACAGAGACATACACACACACACACACACACACACACACATATACACACAGCCATACACACACACATACACACACACACATATACACACAGCCATACACACACACATACACACACATACACACACACATACACACACACACAGAGGGAGAGAGAGAGAAAGAGTCAGGCATGGTAACACACTCACAATCTCGGCAGAGGCAGGAGGATTCATGTAAGTGTTAATCCAACCAAGGCCACAGAGTAAGACCCTTAGTAACACAAAATAAGCAAAACATTAACTACAAAATTTAACTTTATATTGTCAGGGTGTAGATACACCTTATGCCATGTACAGGTTTCCTCTTGGCATGTACAACCCTACCCAGTTCTCCACTACAGCTCTGTCCCTCTGCTGTGGGCAGCCACCTGACACACTCTCCTCTCTTGTCCGTCATAGACCTACTCTGGCCTTTTCTGTGTGGTCATCAACCCATACAAGCAGTTGCCCATCTATACGGAGGCCATTGTGGAAATGTACCGGGGCAAGAAGCGCCATGAGGTGCCGCCGCACGTGTATGCTGTAACTGAGGGCGCCTACCGTAGCATGCTTCAGGGTGAGTGTATGGGCAGCCCTGTGGGGGGAGCCAGACTGGGTCCTGGGTGCTGCGGGGAACTGGGGCCAGGCTTGAAGGATGGTTTGGGAACATACTGGAAAGTGGGCTGGGCTCCAGTTCTTATCATGCAGGCCTTTGAAAAAATCTGCCTGTGTGTTCATGACAGTATTGTTTTTGAAAGGCAATTGATGCTGGCTTCTATAGAGGTTTTCCAGAGAGACAGTAAATGTGTAGCATGGCACATCTGTTTCACAGTAGGTGCTTGTGTTGGGTCATGGGTGATAATGAGTTAGGGTTATGTGATCTCATTCCTTCCTTGGTTTTTTATTTTTGTCTTTTTCCAATTTTTTTTTTTTTTGTGTGTGTGTGTGTGTGTGTGTGTGTGTGTACAGCGCCAATGGGAACCAGAAGAGGGTATTAGATCCTCTGGAACTGGAGTTAGAGGCGGTTGTGAGCTGCCTGATGTAGGTGCTGGGAACCTCAGACCTGGAGGTTGTCTCTGCCTCCCGAGCACTGGGATTATAGCTGTGCCCACCCATGTCCAGCTTCTTGTGTGGGTGCTGGAGACTGGGCTCAGGCCCTCTGGATCACTAACACTTTATCAGTCAAGCATCTCTCCAGCCCCTCCCCCTGTCTTTCTGTTGTTAGTTTCTGATTAGCTCAGGGCGAACCATTTTGCCTTTGGTGTTTGCTCTTCACTGTGTGAATGTGGTCCGTCTGTCTGTGGTAGTCCCCTGGGCTTGGGAAGCAAGCTTCTGCGGTCATTGTGCCATTGAGTAACTGCTGGATCACTCAGGGTCAGTGTTGTTGGTTCTGTTTGTTTAGTTTCTACTCTGTTGGGAGGCCCATTACACAGCTCCCAGATAAATCACAGAGAGTCTTATTACTACTTATAAAAGCCTGGCCTTACCTTGCTTGTTTCTAGCCAGCTTTTCTTTAATAATTGTTGCTGGACTTTCTTGCCTCGCCAGGTCCCACTGCCACTTCAGCCCCAAATAAACACATGGAGACCTATATTAATTACTAAACCGTTAGCCGATGTCTAGGGCTCTTATTGACTAGCTCTGTCTTAATTATTAACCCATAACTACTAATCTATGTATTTCTACATGGTCTTATATTACCAGAGAATGCCTGGCGCATCCTCTCTTGTTGGTCTCTACATGGCATTCCCTCGCAGCGCCTCTTTGCCTACCTTTTCCAGAATTCTTCTTGTTTCCTAGTCCTGCCTGTCTTCCTGCCTCTATTGGCCAAACAGTGTTTTATTCATCAACCAAGAAGAGAAACATGTATATGGAAGGACATCCCCATCAAATTACGCCATCTACTTTTTTGCCTCTGGGCTTTTACCTTTTTCTATTTCTGTATATCTTTCTTCACTTCTTACTCTGTGGCTGGCTGTGTAGCTGGTTGGCTGGCCCCTGGAGTCCTCTCTTCTCTTCTTGTTCCTATATCCTCTTCTCTGTTTTCCTCCTATTTATACTCTCTGCCTGCCAGTCCCACCTATCCTTTCTCCTGCCCTGCTATTGGCCACCAGTGCTTTATTAGACCAATCAGGTGTTTTAGACAGGCAAAGTAACACACTTCACAGAATTAAACAAGTGCAACATAAAAGAATGCAACACATCTTTGCATCATTAAACAAATGTTCTATAGCACAAACAAATGTAACACACCTTAAATTAATATTCCACAACAGGTCAGTCCATTTCTGTACAAGGTATAGAAGTGTCCTCTAGGACTGTCTCTTGGCTACATCATTTAACCTTGTAATAGTCCTGTGGTGTAGTTTCTTTTATTAGCACTCATTTCCAGATGGGGAAACTGAGGCACAGAGCAGTACAGTTATTGCCCATGGCCACACTGAAGAGTATGTGCTGAAGTATGACTTGCACCCAGTGTCTGGCCACTGCCTCCCCATGTGGCCCACTCTGAATTTCATTTTCATTCTGTACTGGGTATTGCATTGGAAGTTTTTGTTTTGGGGATGATCTCATGTAGCCCAGGCTGGCGCCTAGCTGCTGTGTAGTTAAGGGTGGTTTTGATTCCAGGACCTCCCGCTGAGATTATGGGTATGGGACCACTTTATTACACCTGTTTCTCGTGGTGCTGAGAATGAACTTTGTGCATGCCAGGCAAGTGCCTGTGAGTGGCTGTGTCACCATTTCACCATCATTTAGGTCCTAGGACTCAAACTCAGGCCAGCAAGCCTGGTAGCAGGTGCCTTCACTCACTGAGCTATCTAAATCTTGCTTTTTAAAAAAAGATTTGTGTATTTCATTTGGGGGGGGAATGGATGTTTTTCCTGCATGTATGTATCTACACTACTTACATGTCTGATGCCTGCTGAGGCCAGAAGAGGGCATTGGATCCCCTGAAACTGAAGTTATGAGCTACTGCAGTTGTGAGCTGCCATGTGGGTGCTGGGAACAGAGCCTAAGTCCCCTGCAGGAGCTGCCAGTGCTCTTGTTCACCGAGCCACCTCTCCAGACCATGTTGAATGTGTGACTACGGCCTTGTTAGACAAGGGCCTGTATTGAACCCACTTTAGATAGGGAGATGGAGGTGCAGAGCAACTCAGAGAGGAGACTGTATCACAGACCTGGTCTTTAGTTCGGACCTGGCACGTTGTCACGGCATACATCACAGCAAGTTTGATGGGGGCCCTTGTGTCGGGTACCTGATTAGCTGTCACAGAACCGACACCCTCATCCTTTACCTATCCACAGGGTCTTTATCCCATGAGAGCACAGGTCATGTAATTACAATGAAGTCAACTAACTGTCTGGCTGAAGGGTTTCAAAGACTTATACTGTGGCTCTGTCCTAAATGACACCTCCCCTGAGAAGGAACCAGAGGTTCCCCCATCCTCTAGTCACTGCCTGTGGCCCCAGATTTTCTGTCTTAACTCTGTCATTCAGTTTTCCTTTTCATGTTGATAACAGGACCTGGCACTTACTAGATGGTCAGACTGCATGGTGAGGTGGTGGTGTCAGGCCCAGGGTGGCCATCAGGATAGACATCTGGTGTCTAAGCTACTTCCAGGACCCAGGACCTCATTTGCCTATCCTTGAGTCTCTGGTGCCCAGCCTGAGGTGGCTGGCGCACAGTAGGGACTTAAATCAAGTTGACAGGTGAATTGTAGTCTGTATAGTTGGGGCTCCTTGTCTCCACCTTACTGATGAGGAAATACAGACCCAGAGAGGGACAGCTACCTTTGTAGAGTCACTCAGCAAGCGGGAGGTAGGGTCAGGACAGAGTGTTTGAACCCAGAAGGGCTGTGCATCGCAACCCTGCCATATCCTTGTGTCTGGAAAGATTTTGAGATGCAGAGGGGCCAGGGGACTAGAGACCCATGTGGGTAACATGCCATTCCCTTCTGTCCCTGCAGATCGTGAGGACCAGTCCATTCTCTGCACGTGAGTCACCCGAAAGGGCTTCAGAGGCAGAGCACACAGAATATGGCTGTGCACAGATGGGAAGGGGACCAGTGGGTGTGGCAGAGTGCCAGTGGGCGTGACTCTGCATAAATGCGGAGGGGCTGTCTGGTCTCCTTACCCACCCCACCTCCCCTTGCTGCCCCCACAGAGGGGAGTCTGGAGCTGGGAAGACGGAGAACACCAAGAAGGTCATCCAGTATCTGGCCCACGTGGCGTCGTCTCCCAAGGGCAGGAAGGAGCCTGGTGTCCCTGTAAGCCATGCAGCCTTGGGACACCCCAGACCTGTCACCAGTAGCACCTCTTGTCTTGGGCTGCACTCCACATCCACAGGTGGTGCAGGGCTCTATTTCTGCCTGTACCATCTGAGCACCTACTGTGTGCTCATCATAGAGCCAGGAACAAACAGATTGGATCTAGGAGGCTGCTTCTTAGCCTTGTTGGTTCTAGAATAGTGCTGGATGCAATGTAGGTGCTTGTTTTGAGGCTTGGTTTTAGGTGCCCCGTGTCTAGATTTGGAGGGCTGTGGAGGTGTCCCCAGTCTCAACCCTCAGTCATGGTGGGTGAGTCACGGTGGGGCAGAGGGAGTGGTACAGTGGGATTTAAGCCTGGGCGCATCATCCCTGAGGGTTCCCTGCACCACACTCCCATTTCCCCAGCCCCTCAGCCCCAGCTCTGCCCTAAGGCCTCCTGTTCACCCACGTGTCTGTCCATGTTCCATGTGCCGTGTCCTGGTCCATGTCTCCTGTCCTGTGACTTCCTCAGGCCTCCATCAGCACCATGTCTTATGTGAGTAGCAGGGAATCCCCTTGCCACCCCAATGTCACCCAGTGTTACTCAGGGTTGCCAGCCCACAGACATTTGGGAGACAGGGCCCAAGAATGGCATACCAACACCCCCGGGACCCACAAGGCCACTGTTGGCAGTCCTACTATGCACATGCCAGGACTACATGGCCATCTAACTTAGACATAATGTGTGCTTGAAGCCAAGGTCCCCTACCACTGTCCATGCAGCCCTACTGTGTTCAAGCAATCCCATAGAAAGTTCTATTATGTGCACACAACCTGACTCGCCCTGTGGTTCATGGCAGCCCTGGCATGCGTGTGTACTTCCCAGGCCCCACAGTCTCACTATGCACAAATACAGCTCTCCCTCATTATCTGTGCCAGCCCTACTGTGTACACAGGCTGCATTTACTGTGTGCATGTGGCCAAGCCCCCCTGTCATTCATACCACCTCTACTCTGCCCACATGCCTAGATCCCATGCTGTCACATAGTATATTCCTACTATATGCATGTAGTTACCTCCCCCAGGATTCATGCACACAAAGCAAGGGTCCCCACCGTCATTCATGGTGACCCTATTATGTGCACATGCCCAGATCCCATGTTACTTTTAGTGCAGTCCTACTGTTTGCATAGAGTCATGAACCCATCATTGTTTATGGAATCCCTACTGTGTGCATGCAACTAAGTCCCCACTGCAGAGAAGCCATACTGTGTGTATACTCCACTCCTACTCTAATTGTGCAGCCTCAGCCTGTATTGCCTGCCATGTGTACAGAGAGAGGTCACAGATGCCATCATACAATAACCCCGACACCTGAGCCACCCCTCCCAGGAGGGCTGGAGAAATAAGCTCTCATATGTCCAGCCATGTGAGACTCACTTTCCACATCATCTTTTTTGTTTATTTTATTTATTTTTTTTCTGAGATAGGCTCTTACTTTGTAGCCCAGGCTGGTCCTGAATTGGCTCTGTAGCACATGTAGGGCTTGAACACCTGTCAGTTCTCCTACCTTGACATTCCCAAGTGCTGAGGTTACAAGTGTGAGCACCAGGCCTGGTTGCACTTTTGTTGTTCATTTGACAAAGCCACCAACTGATGTAGACTGAGAAAACACATGTAGGCTACCCTTCATTGAGCACCTACTGTGTGCCTGGCTCTGACACTGGAGGAGCTGGAAGCAAGTTCAGATTAAGAATCCTAGCATGAAACCACTATTTATTCAATGCCTCCTGTGCACTTTCCATGGGTAGTGTGTGTGTACATATATATATTATATTTCTCTTGTTTTAGCAAGTAATGTACCTTTGAGCTACAGCAACAAACATGTCAGCAGAGTGTGGTCAACAGTTTGGTGTGCACCCTGCAGACCTCTCCCCCTATGTCTGCCACCATGTGTGTCTGTAGACATAACCATGTTTTTGTGCTGTAGCTTCTAACCTTTGTTTCTTATTAATGGGAACATGAGTGGTTCTACAACATTTTCCCCTTTGTTCGGTTGTTTCACTTCCACTCATCAAATCTCCCAAAACTCTCTCTACTCCCCCCACCACACACATGGCAGGCAACACCCCTCTGCCCCACACCAAGGCCCACCCAGAGAAGGACAGCCTGAAGCTCTGGCCCCTCGAGGAGGGCTTCTCCCGCTTTTTCATTGATGCACCGTCTCCCATACCCTGCAGGGGGAGCTAGAGCGGCAGCTTCTTCAAGCCAACCCCATCCTGGAGGCTTTTGGCAATGCCAAGACGGTGAAGAACGACAACTCTTCCCGATTTGTGAGTAAGGGGACTATGCGTGTGGCAATCTGGGAGACTGGGGCCCGATTTGGGGGTAAGGTAGAAGAGCGGAGGGAGGAGGCAGAAGTCTAGATTCCTGGGATTTGAGAGAGAAGGTCTGCAACAGCTGGTGTGAGCTTGAGGTGAAAGGAGGAGGTATGGATTTAGGGAGATCCTTCGACTTAAACCCTGCACCATTTTTGCTCCAGGGTAAATTCATCCGCATCAACTTTGATGTTGCTGGCTACATCGTGGGCGCCAATATCGAGACATGTATCCTTCTAGGGACCCTGGGAGGCATGGGGTAGCAGCCAAGGAGGACAACCCTTCTGAACCATCAACCCAGAAAAGATACCCCTGGGTAGTCCTTCAAGAGACCCCATGGTGACGCGCAGCTGGGGACCATGCAGCCTTATACATGTATGATGGGTCTAGATCTCCACACTCATGCATTTCTCATATCCCACTCGGCCTGTGGTCAGAACCTTGGCTGTGCTTTATGGGAGTAGGGGCACATGAGTCCAGGGAGAGACAGAAGAGGCTGGTCCTAGGAAAGCCGTGTGAGCATCCAGAGTGTCCTCTCATTGGCATTGTATAGGATATGCCTGACTGTCTAAACAACACAACACGATGGGACACACTCAGGGAAGAGTCCCAGGAAAGTTAGGCAGAGCCTCAGGGCTCAGCGCTGTACGAGGGCCAGCTCTGCTGCTTGCCGAGTCTCAGACCTCACCCTCCTGGAACGGTACATACCAGGTACATACTGAAGCAGTGTACAGGAGGGCATGCCTGCCATTCTTCTCAAGACCCTGTATCAAAATACCAATAAATAAATAAGTAAGTAAATGGGGGGCTGGGGGCTAAAGAGATGGCTCTCCATGTGGGTCCTGGGAATTGAACTCAGATCTTCAGGCTTGGTGGCAAGCACCTTACCCACTGAACCATATTGCAGTTTCCCATTGATTTAAATTTGTTTTATTCCATTGTTTTGTATGTGTGGGTGTTTTTTTGCCTGTTTATATGTCTATGTATCATGTCCCTGGTGCTGTCAGAGACCAGAAAAGGGCATTTGATCTCCTGGAACAGAGTTACAGATGGTTGTGAGCCATCATGTGGGTGCTGGGGATTGAACTTCTGTCCTCTGTTTAAGAACAGCTTATGAGCCTTGCAGTGGTGGCACATGCCTTTAATTCCAGCACTTGGGAGGCAGAGGCAGGCAGATCTCTGTGAGTTTGAGACCAGCCTGGTCTACAAAGTGAGTTCCAGGATAGCCTCCAAAGCCACAGAGAAACCCTGTCTCGAAACCACCCCCCCCAAAATAAAATAAAACAGTCTGTGGTTTTTGTTGTTTGTTTTGTTTTAGGGTTTTTGTTGTTGTTGTTTGTTTGTTTTGCTTTTTTCTGAGATGGTTTATCTGGGTAACTACCCTGGCTGTCCTGGAACTCCTTCTGTAGAACAGGCTGATCCTGAACTCACAGAGATCTTGCCTGTCTTTGCCTCCTGAGTGCTGGGATTAAAGGCATGCTTCACCCGGCTAGCTAGAACACTAGGCATGCTTCTTGTGTTCCTAACCGCTGACCCATCCTGCCAGCTCTGTATCATTTTATTTTAATTAATTAGTTAATTTTTGAGGCAGGGTCTCACATTATAGGTCATGTTGGTCTGGAACTCACGACAATCCTTCTGCCTCTGCATTCCAAATACTGAGATCCCATTGCAGCCTATTTGCTCCTTGACTTGACTTCCCTCCCAGATCTTCTGGAGAAGTCCCGGGCCATCAGACAGGCCAAGGACGAATGCAGCTTTCATATCTTCTATCAGCTGCTAGGGGGCGCTGGGGAGCAGCTAAAAGGTCAGTGTCTCTCTTCCCAGCCTGCTTTGCCCCGGGAGATTGGGTGGGAGACATAAGGTCTCCCTCTCCTCCACATTCTCAGCGGGAGCCCCATCCTAAGAACAGAGTCACTGTGTCCGGTCGCACCACTCCTGTGGTGTGTGGGAACAGCGACTTGCCCTGCTGTGCAGCCCTGGGCTCCTGGAGTGGATTCTGTCTGCTGGCCTCCAGCCCCCGCTTTCCACCCTCTGCTTCCAGCAGCCTCCTGGCTCTCGCTCCTGCCTGTCTGCTCCATTCCTGCAGCCCTGTTCCTCCTGGCCCTGTGGTGACTGCCTTGCTGTGGCCTCTGGCAACTCCGTGTTTCCAGTTGATCCTACTGTGTGCTGTTGCCTCTCAAGCTGCCCTCTGTTGTGGTTCCTGCCAGCACCGCGCGCCTGTTCTTCCTGTGGTTCCCAGCTCCTGTCCTTGCAGCTACAAGTGTGCCCTCTTGTCTCCTTTTTTTTTTTTTTTTTTTTTTGAGACAAGATCTTGTGTAGCCCAGGCTAGTCTGGAGCTCACAGCAATCCCCTCCTGCCTCGGTCTCCTAAGTGCTAGAATGACAGGCAAATGCCTGACTTTGTAGCTCCTCAGCTCTTTTCTCCCTCCTGGCTCCTGCATTGCTCCTCTGACACCTTGGTTCCCACTCTGTGCCTTTGGCAGCACACGTATCCCCAAGTGCTGTCTCTGCCATCTTGGTCACCAGACTGGAAGAGCCAAAAGGAACAGCCTGTTCTTCTGCCAGCCCCAGGCTCATCCATCACTCCTGTCATGGCATACATGACCCCAGCACGTTCGCCCTGACCTGGTTTCTGCTCTCTCCCTACAGCTGATCTCCTTCTGGAGCCCTGCTCCCATTACCGATTTCTGACCAATGGGCCCTCGTCATCCCCTGGCCAGGAGAGGGAGCTATTCCAGGAGACGCTGGAGTCCCTGCGTGTGCTGGGCTTCCTCCCAGATGAGATCACAGGTGAGTGGGCCTGAGCTACTGGGACACAGCCACTACTCCTTTGGCCACTGTGTTCAAGCATCTGTTTGCTTATTTGTTTTTGTGTGCATGAACATATTCAGTGTGTTTAGATGGACAAGTGTATGCAGATGTGGTGTGGGCGTGTGCAACTGTGTGTGCGTGAGCATGTGTGCGTGTGTGTATGGAGGCCAGAGGTCAATCCTGAATGTTCCTTAGCAGCTGATCCATTTACCTTGATCTCAAAGATTTTTGTTTGATTAGTTTTAAAGTTTAATTTTATTTGTTATTTTTAAAAAATGCATTACAACTAGGTGTGGTAGTATGCATCTTTAATCCTGGTAGAAGAAGGTGGATCTTGAATTTGAGGCAGCCTAGTCTACATAGCAAATTCCAGGCCAGCTAGGGCTATAACTTTTTATTAAATTTTTATTTATTTGTATGGACACACATATGGCACAGCATGTTTGTGAAAATCAGAGGACAGTTTGAGGGAGTCCGTTTTCTCTATTATGTGGGTCCAGAGGATGTAAGTCAACTCAGGTCATCAGACTTGGCAGGGAGTTTACCAGCTGAGCCACACTACCAGCCCTTAATTATTATGAGTGTGTTATGAGGGTGTCTGTGTGTGTGTGTGTGTGTGTGTGTGTGTGTGTGTGTGTGTAGGTACCAGTTCCCCTGCCTCTGTTGGATCTGGGGATTGAATTCAGCCATCAGTCACACGTGGTAAGCACACTTATGGACTGAGCCATCTCTTCATCGTCACAGCTTTTGGACTGGTCCACCTCACAGGCTGTTTAAGAAGTTATTGAGTATCTGCTGTGTATGAAGGGCTAGAGCTCTCCAGGGGAGGAGTGGGCAGATATCCCCTCCTCACCTTGGGGAGGCAAAGGAAGTGAGATCAGCCAGCCATATAAATGACAGCATCTACTAGAAGCTGGTCAGAGTCCAGAGGGGCACAGAGCAGATAACTGTGGGGTGGGAGTTGGGGTACAATTCCACACAGGTAGTCAGGAACGGTGTTTGGACAGAGGCCTTCGATAAGGGGCAAGCCCTGGCGAAGGTGACAGAGAGAACACTCTGCATCTGGGATGGTCTGTGTAAAGGCCCTGGGGCAGGGAAAGTGTGGCATGTTTGAGAGATTAAAGCTTCCCAAGTGTGAGGTGGGTCCTCTTTGAAGCTCCTTTGACATTTTCTATTGTGATAGTAAGAAGAACCCTTGGGGACAAGCAGGAAAGGAAAAGTTATGCTTTAACAGTGATGACAAGGGATGGAGTCTCCTGGTTAGTTTTGTTGTCAAATTGACACAACCTTGACCCCCCCTGGGAAGAGGGACCTCAGCTGGAGACTTCTGTGATCAGATAGGCCTGTGGTCTTGACTGATGTTGGAGGGCCCGCCACTGAGGGTGGGGCCATTCCTAGGTGGTCATGAGCTATGTAAGAAAGCAGGCTAGGCATAAGAATCAGAGCAAGGCAGGCCTTGTTCATGGTTTCTGTTTCACTTCCTGTTGAGTTCCTGCCTTGACTTCCCTCAGTCATGACTTGTGATGTGTAAGTGTAAACCAAGTGAGCCTTTCTTCCCTATGTTGCTTTTGGTCAGATGTCCCCCTCCTCCCCCCCTCCCCCGCCCCTTTGATTTTTCAAGACAGGGTTTCTCTGTGTAGCCCTGGCCGCCCGGGAACTCTGTACACTAGGCTGGTGTTGAACTCACAGAGATCCTCTGTCCCCTGAGTGATGGGATTAAAGGCACAGGCCACCAGTGCCTGGCTTTGGTCAGAGGCTTTTATCACAGCAACCAACAGAAAGCAACTATATCAGAAACTGAGATAGGGTCCTGGCTGCCCAAAAATTCCCTGTATAGCCAAGGATGATTTTAAACTCCTAGTTCTCCTGCCTCTACCTCCTGAGTGCTTGGGGACAGGTGTGCACCAACATGGCCTGGTTGATGTGGTGCTGGGGATGGAACACAGGACCTCACACATGCTAGTCAGGCACTCTGCCAACTGAACTACATTTAACCCGTTATAATAATAACTATTATCATAACTATTATTATTATCATCATCATCATCATCATCATTATTTGGTTTGTTTGGTTCAGACAGAGTCCCATACTGTGGCCCAGGGGATGCCCAGGAACTCACTATACTGTAGCTCAGGCTGGCCAGGATTTCACTATATAGATAATGCAGGCCTGCAGCTCATTGCCATTTGAGTGTCTCAGCCTACAAAGTGCTGTGACGGCAGGCACCCGGCCCCCAGCCCCTTTCCTGAGCTGGGCTGTGCTCTCAGAGATCAGAGAGCCCCCCCCCCCGTGTGGGGATCAGCTGGGCCCCACCTCACAGTCTGATTCTCCCCAGGAGTTCCTGTTGGCTCCAGGGCCCAGTCCAGAGTGCCGAGTACTCGACCGTGTGCCCGCCCGTGCCCACTCCCACACCCACAGCCAGGCTTCCCAACCATGGTTTTGTAATTCTCAAGACTGAGACTCTCCCACCCCAGGCCACCAGCCTCTTGAGACCAGATGGCCCATGTTGCCCTCCTGCTGGTGACCTGCTGTGTAGAAGGGCCAATGACAGATGGGAGTTTTCCATTTTGCACACTAAATTTTCAGAGTTTGGATGTGCTTACAGCCTACTCTTGGATCACCACAGTAAGGTACACTTACACCTTCCAGAGATAGAACCACAGTGTGGTCGTCATCATCCTGACACCCTACGGCCTGGCTCTGGAGTCCCACTCTCCTCCTAGACACATTCAGCTTAATTCATTGACTTGTTTTAGTGTTGGGAGTTGAATGTATTCAAGTGCACTACCACTGTGCCACGTCCGCAGACCCTCACTGCCAGCGGCTAGCCATACCCTAATCTTGGTTGGTTTTAGCTGTGAGGAGCCATGTCACCACCATCCACAAGGTGGCCCCAGTTCCCCACTCCCCAGCTCTGGACCTGCCTGTCCTACATCCCTCTAGGAAGGAAGTTTGTATACTGTTGCAGGAATGGCAGGCAGACTCCTTGTGTTCCGTTTGTATGGAGTAGAGCCTACCATCTTTGCATAGACTCAGCTCAAGAATGAATCAGAAGGCCCCACCTCCCTTCAGAAAGGGACAGCAGAGTGGATGTGGACCTCATAACCCATTGCCAGAAGTGCAGATGGACACTTGTGTGCCCACTTTCATGCTACCTGAGGGCAGCCCGGGGCGGGCAGCATTTGGGACTCATCAGGACAGGACCTCTGTGCACCTCCTCACTTTGCATTGCTCCCTGCCAACCTTAGGTACTGTAAATGCCAGGCTGCTAAGCTGAACAACAAACAGTTAGCAGCCACGGGAACCTGGTAGTCTCTATGAGCAGGACTCATGACAGTCCTCCTGCCACAGCCTCCCAGTTTTCAGAACTATAGATATGAGCCACTATATCCAGCTGCATTTCATGCAGAAAAGGTCCGTGGAGTCCTGATCGTGGGGCCATTCGCTGAGGATGTATCACAGGGTCAGAGTGACCAGACACGGAATTGTAAATTGTTCTGTTTTGTTTATTTATATCACATTGGACGGGGCAGCCCCAAAGAATCACAACTGTTTTTATGTCACAGATGGGGACACTGGGGCCCCTCTTCCTTCCTGCAGGCTTGGTTGTCACCCCCAGATGAGTTGAGACTGGTGTCCAACCCTGCCCTGCCTGGTCCCAGCAGCACCCTCTTTTTGCTGGTCCCGAGAGTCCCCCACACAGAGGGGAGCTGCCTAGCACAGGATTTCCCAGTGCTCACTCAGCAGGGGGGGACTTCTGCCTCTGGCTCTTGGCTCTCATACATGCCGGGCCTCAGCTCTGGGACCCAGGACCTCTTGTGAAATGGCTTGTGTCAGCTGCAAAACTCTCAGAATTCCTGGATTTCCTTTATTTCTTCCCTTGCCCTCACCATCTTCCACTCTGAGTGGGTCCAACAAGGGGCCAGTGAGTCCAGCCCCTTCATACTGTCCAGCTGGGGAAACTGAGGCCCACATGGATATTTAGTAAATTATTTTTTAATCTAGAAAATTAGTAAATTAATTTACTAATTTAGTAAATTAACTTTTAATCTTAGTAATTATTTAAAATCTTGTTTAAATTTAAACAAATTTAAACAAATTTGTTTATTTGTGGGTATGGATGTTTTGCCTGCATGTATACCTGTGCAACAAGGATGCCAGAAGAGGGTGTTGGATCCCCTGAAACTGTAGTCACCATGTGGGTGGTGAGATTTGAACCCAGGTCCTCTGTAAGGGTAGCAGCCAGTACTCTTAACCACTTGAGCCACCTCTCCAGCCTCCATCCAATAAATCCTATCTCTCAATACTGGGCTTCTGTTGAAATATTTGCTGTTTTGTTTTGTTTTATTCTTTTTTCACGTTTATTTACATAGTGTTTGTGTATGCATGTGTGTGTGCTTGGAGGTCAGGGAACAACTTTGTGAAGTTGATTCTTGCCTTCCACATTGTAGGTCTGGGAATTGAACTCAGGTAATCAGGCTTGGTGGCAAGAGCCTTCTCCAGCTGAGCCATCTTGTCAACCTTGGATTGCTTGTTGTTGTTGAGATAGTCTGCAGCCCAAGCTGGCTTTGAACTCTTGATCTTCCTGCCTCTACTTCCCAAGCAAGTGCTACCACAGTGTGTGTGTGTGTGTGTGTGTGTGTGTGTGTGTGTGTGTGTGTACTTATCTGCATTCCACCTTATTGTATAATGGACAGGAACAGTTACTCAATCCCAGCTGGATTCTGACTCTGCCAGGTTATGAATTGAGTGATCCTGAGTTTGTGAATCACTTGCCTCAGTTTCCCTACTTGTCACATTGGGATCATGGGTGTGAGGGCCCACCTCCTAGAGCTGCTTTTGAAGGTCAGGTGCTTGGAACCGATGTGATATGGGGAAGAGAAAATACTCCATGTTTGTTGACTGGGTAAACATTGGAAACTGAACAGCTGGGGGTGGGGCAGTGCATGCTGTTTTAATCCTTAATGTTACCAGGGAGACGACCGTCGCAAACAGCTGCAGCAGCCCATCATTGCCCTCAGACGGCAGAGTGTCTCAGAAGGGTGACCAAGTTCTGATAGAACTGAGCCAAACCAGCAGCTGAAACTGAGAGATGGCTCAGTGGTTAGGAGCATGGGCTGCTCTCCCAGAGGGTCCGAGCTTGAGTCCCAACTCCCACATAACCGCTCCTGTGCTTCTGTAACTGCAGTTCCAGGGGCTCTGACACCCTGTCTGCCCTCTGTGGGCATGGTGCACATGCGGGCAAAACGCCCATGCACATAAAATAAACAATGAAGGGAACAGCAACCACAAAAGGGGATAGCAACAGTTCCCAAGGTGACACAGTGGCTGTCCTCCACCCCTGCCCCATGCCAAACACCTGTGTGATCGCGGTGGTATAACCTTGAGTCACAGGCTGAGCTGTTCCTCTACAGTGCCCCGGGTGTCCTCCAGGGGGCAGCACAACCCCGGTTCTCCAAGTACCTAGAAAAAACAGCACCCCTGGTTTAAGGCATTTGCAAAATCAAAGTCACTTTCTCTCTACATCTGTTTGTAACCCCAAATCTTACTGTGGTCAGAGGTCTCTGAGGTCTGTGGCTGGACACCTTACATAAAAACAGGGAGGTAGAAGCTGGGTTTGGGGCCCAGCTGGTAGAGCCTTCATGTCGTGCATGGAGTCCTGGACTCTATCACTGGAACTGATAAACCAGGCCAGGCATGGCGCAGTCTTGCCATCCCAACACTGGGGAAGTGGAGGCAGGAGGTCACCTTCAGTTATGTCGAAATTCTGGTACAGGCTAGCCTGGCACACATGAGGCCAGTCTCAAACACTCAAATAGAAAACCTAGGAAATAGAAATTGGGATGGGAATAGGTTTATGTAAAGGATAGAAGAATCCTTGATTCCACTCTGCCAGGAAATGGACCAACTAGACAGCCCAATAAGAAAAGACATTTGCTGCCAAGCCTTCCAACTTGAGTTCAGCTCTTAAAATCTACTTGGTGGGAAGGGAGAAGCGACTCCTCTGACCTCCACATATGTGCTCTGCTGTGGACACACTCACACAAACCACAATAAACAATAATAAACAACTGTGAAAAAAGCTTGTGTGGTGGTGCACACCCTTGATCCCAGCACTCAGGAGACAGAGGCAGGCAGGTCTTGGAGTTTGAGGCCAGCCTGGTTTACATAGGGAGTTCCAGGTCAGCCAGGACTATGGAATTGGACCCTGTCTCAACACCTCCCTCCAAGAGAGGGACAGAGAGGCGGAGACCACCAGCCAGGAAACACATGTGCAGATCAAACTGTGAGGTGACTTAGCACAGCTTTCTGGGGTGTCCCCACCAGCTGCCAGAATTTTGGGGTATTCAGCCCTTGCAGGGAATTTCCTATAGAAATCTCAGCCTCTATGTTCTGTTCTTTCGGAGTCCCCAATTGTGAGATTCAGCAGAGCAGTGTGATCAGGCTCTAAGAACCATCAGCCAGGGCTGGAGAGATGGCTCAGTGGTTAAGAACACCGACTGCTCTTCCAGAGGTCCTGAGTTCAGTTCCCAGCAACCACATGGTGGCTCACAACCATCCATTACGAGATCTGGTGCCTTCTTCTGGTGTTCAGATATACATGGAAGCAGAATGTTGTATACATAATAAATAAATAAATCTTAAAAAAAAAAAAGAACCATCAGCCAGCGTGAAAGCAAGATGCTTAGCCATGTCACTTCAGACTAGTGTCATTTCTGGGGTTTACTTGGTTCCCTATCTTAATGTGTTTGGGATTTTAAAAAAGATTTATTCGTGTGTGTGTGTGTGTGTGTGTGTCTGTGTGTGTGTGTGTGTGTGTGTGTCTGTGTGTGTCTGTGTGTGTCTGTGTGTGTCTGTGTGTGTCTGTGTGTGTCTGTGTGTGTCTGTGTGTGTCTGTGTCTGTGTGTCTGTGTGTTATGTGCGTGTGAGTGCAGTGCCTACAGAAACCAGGAGAGGGCAGAAGATCTCCTGGAGCTGGAGTTATATGGGTACTTGAAACAGAATTTGGGGTCCTTTGGAAGAGCAGCAAGTACTCTTAACCATGGAGCAGTTCTTGGCATGTAAAATGCCCTGCAGTACAGGGCTGGAGCAAAGAGGCTTTGTTAACCAAAGAGGCTTTGTTAACAATTGTGAGACTCACTTCACTGTGGCATTGACTTTAATACCCTTGACCACACGCTCTGTATTAGAATCAGCAATGGGACTGGGGAGATGGCTTAGTTGGAAGAGTGCCTGCTGTCAATCATGAGGACCTGAGTTCCAGTCCCCAATACTCATGTAAAGGGTTGGGCATGGGGCTGACAAGATTGCTTCATGGGTAAAGGGGCTTGCTGCCAAGCCTAATGACCTCAGTTTTGAAACTGGTTCACTCACTGAACCTGGAGCTTGACAATTTGGCTAGGCTGGCTGGTTACTGAGCCTCAAGGGTTCCCCTGTCTCTGTCTCCTTAGTACTGGGGTTACAGATGTTCACCACTGCACCCAGCTTTTTATGTGGGTGCTGAGGAATCAAACTCAGGTCCTCAACCTTGTACAGAGTGCTTTGCTAACTGAGTGATCTCCCCAGCCCAACATCTGGCTCATTTAGAATCCTGTATACGTCATATCTCTGTTCATAGGAAGACAGAACAAAGCAAAGCTTGAACACAGAAAGCTGAGTGTATTGATCTGTTGTTTGTTTAAAGATTGAATTATGTATACAGTGTTCTGACTGCATGTATGCCTGTAGGTCAGAAGAGGGCACCAGATCTTGTCATAGATGGCTGTGAGCCACCATGTTGTTGCTGGGAATTGAACTGGAAAAGCAGCCAGTGCTCTTAATCTCTGAGCCATTTTTTAAAGCCTAGTTGAGGTCACAGATGAGCTTTCAGCTCTGGGGTACTGAACACAACTTTGGGGTTTCCTACAGCATGATTAAGACTAGATTTCCCAGCCCATATGACTTCCACTCTGCCCCACAGCCATGCTGCGCACTGTCTCGGCTGTCCTCCAGTTTGGCAACATTGTCCTGAAGAGAGAGCGTAACACAGACCAAGCCACCATGCCTGACAACACAGGTACGACCCTGGCCAATATCCTCTGCATGCTCCTTGCCAGACTGTCCCCTCTATCCTTTCTTTGCCCTCTATCCAGGACTGCTCTGACTTCTGCATTTTGCAGAGACCTTAAGGGCCCAGAGTGCAGTGGCCAGGTTTCCTCCACTTTGGAGGAGGAGCCCTGCTGGAGACAACCCAGTCATTGCAGGAAATTATCAGAGTCCCCACCGTGCCTAAGTAGTGCCCCTCCTCCAGGTTGCAGGCCTGTGCCACTACACCCAGGCTCATATCCCTCTCCTTGTTTTTGCTAAATAATGAAAATCACCAATTTTCTCCTCTGCTTCCTGTTCATGTTTTGGTACTTGGTCATTTAACCCAGGATGGCCTTGAACTACTGATCTCCTTTTTTGTTGTTGTTGTTGTTTGTTTTTTTGAGACAGGGTTTCTTTGTGGCTTTGGAGGCTGTCCTGGAACTTGCTTTGTAGACCAGGCTGGTCTTGAACTCACAGAGATCCACCTGCCTCTGTCCATCCCACATGCTGGGATCAAAGGTGTGCACCACCACTGCCCAGTGAGCATCTACCTCTTAAATGCTGGGATAACAGGCCCATCCCACCACACTCAACTGAAGTAGCTATTTCTTTGAGCCCTTGGGTAGACAGGGAAACTGAGGCTTGTTGCTTAAATGACCTGTCCATTTCCGATCATCCAGTGAATAGCATCAGCTGTGAGCTAGGAGCAGCTCCATGGCATCTTGGTGTACAGGAAAAGGGTGTGGCAGAGGGTTCCCTTCCCCACTCCTGTCCTCTGTGCAGTCTTTTTTTTTTTTTAATGTAGACTAGACTGGCCTTGAATTTACAGAGATCCAACTACTTCTGCCTCCTGAATGCTGATACTAAAAGCGTGCACCACCATACCCAGCCTTTTTGTTTTATGTTCTGTGAGACAGGGTGTCACTGTAGCCCATGTTGACCTCGAACCCGCAGCCACTCCCCCAGTGTTGGGATTTGGTTGTAAAGGAAGGAGAAAATTGCCCACAATCAGACCCCTGAGATGTCTGCACCCTAGGGTGTCTCCCCTGGGGTTTCCCTACCTTGTGCTTGTGTAGCTGGAGGTCTAGACAGAAATAGAGTTGTCTGGCTCCCTCTGGACTTCTGAAACTCTCTGTCCTGGTTATAAAACCCTCCAGCTCACTCTCAAACTCTGCACAGGTCCGAAAATCTGGGGAACTGGAGCACTGCTCCCTACTCACCCAGCCCTGCAGTGCCCACTGTGACCACTGAGGGCGCCATTCACCAACCTGGCACTGCCCTGGCCTGGCACACCTGTTTGCTTTTCTTAATTAAGGGCAGACATTACAAGCCTTTTTGGTTAGGTAGAGTGGAAGGGGGTCAAGACAGGCTTTCTCTGTGAAGTCCTGGCTGTCCTGGAACTCACTCTGTAAACCAGGCTGGTCTTGAACTCACAGAGATCCACCTGCCTCTGCCTCCTGAGTGCTGGGATTAAAGGCGTGCGCCACCATGCCTTGCTACAAGCCTTTCTGAAACCTGCTTTTTCCCCCCTCAATGCCTTGAGGAGTAGCTTTATGTGTTGTTAACTAGCACCCTACGGTTGGGAGTATTGAGTTCAGACAGGATCTCATGCTGGCCCAACTAGCTCCCTTTGTAGTTGAGGATGACCTTGAATTCCTGATCCTTCTGCCTCAAACTCTGAGACACTGGGCTGGCAGTATATGCCACCGTGCCTGACTCTGGCGCCTTTTCAACGAATTTCTTTCTAGGCTTCTTGTCTTCCCTCTGTGGAGCTGAGCATGTAGAGTAAGCACCCAGTCAGCGATGCTGGCGGGTGCCTGGAAACAAGTCTTGGTTCAGGGTTTAATTCAGGGCAGAAAGGGAAACTCCTCCCACGCAGCCTTGCAAAGCTCCACCACAAACATCCACCCATTTAACATTTTAGTGTTGAGCTTCTTGTCATGCTAGTTTTTCTTATTGAAGATATGCATTGCTCCAGGCCGGGTGGCACAGGCCTGTCAACCCAGCACTTGGGGCGCTCAGGATGCTGCTACCAGAAACAAAACAAAACAAAACAAAACGAAACAAAAAAACCCTTCATCTCTTTTCTCAGCCAGGGCTGTGGTGCCCCTCCCACAAGCCCCCCCCCATTTTCCTGTGCTAACGCCTGTCACTCCTCTCTCCTTCAGCTGCCCAGAAGCTCTGCCGCCTCTTGGGACTCGGGGTGACCGACTTTTCCAGAGCTCTTCTCACACCCCGAATCAAAGTCGGCCGAGATTATGTCCAGAAAGCACAGACCAAGGAGCAGGTAGGCGGGAATCCAGCTGTGCAGGTGCAGGAAAAACTGGCTTGTGATTTGTGATCCTGGGCTTTTAGGTTATTGTCATTACCTTTGTTTGTTTGTTTGTTTGTTGTTTGTTTGTTTGTTTATTGGGGGGTTATGCACACACCACAGAATGCCTGCTGAAACCAAAAGACAGCTAACAGAAGTTAGTTCTGTCCTCCCACCGTGTGGGTTGGCATTGGCACCTTTACCCGCTGAGCCCTCTCACTAGATCTGTAAACATCTTATTCCTTCTCAGCAGGCGTGCCTGCCCCTACTCTGTCACCAGCCCTGGAAAACAAAAGCAGTGACCAAAACACAGGTCAAGGGCTGGGGGGGGGGTGGCTCCCTCAGCAAGTGCCTGCCTTCCAAGCATGAGGACCCAACTTTGACCCCCCAGAACCTGTGTAAAAGGCTGGGGAGGTAGAATCAGAAAGATTTCTGGCTCTCACTGGTCAGCCATTCTAACTAAATACATAAGCTCTGGGTTCAGAGAGAGACCCTGTCTCAAAGAACAGGATGTCGAGTGACTCCTTCTGAGGAGTGACTCCTGAGCTTGACCTGTGCTCTACACACTCATGTGTGCTCATATGTGCACAAAAACAAAAATAAAGGCACTTACCTCAAGGGGCAGTGGTTCTCAGCCTTCCTAATGCTGGACCCTAATACAGCTGCTCATGTTGTGGGGACCCCCAACCATAAAATTGTCTTATTTGCTACTTCATAACTGTAATTTTGCTACTGTTATGAATTGTAATTTAAATGTCTGATAGGTGACCCTGGGGGGTGGGGGGTTGTGACCTACAGGTTGAGAAGCACCGTGCTAGGGAAATGGAGACTAAACAGATGAATGAAAAGGGTGGTTCCATTCAGCGATTCTTCTATGAAGGAGGTTTAGCTATGTCAAGACAAGCAAGGCAGAGGGTTGCCGAAGCCACGATCAGTAGGTGACAGATCATATGAGGTCTTAGGAACCACAGGAAGGAGGTGCTGTGGACGGCTGGAAAGAGATTTGATGTCATTTGTCCTTTATGTGAAGATCCTCTTGGCCACTGCAACAATTGGCTCCTTGAGCTACATATATAGGCAAGGAAACTCAGGGCTACTGTCATAATCCAGACAAAGATGGTAGCTCAGGCACAGTAGTGACAGAGAGGTGACCGACTACAAGTTGGAACCACTGGGACAGGAAGGAACTTGGTAACCTCTGGCTTGTTCTCTAACACCACTAGAGAAACTGAGGCATGGAGAGGTTTATTCAAGGGCTTCAGATCACACAGCCTCTGAGTAGCTGCACTGGATTTGAACACAGACTCTTGGATCTGGTGCTCACACTGTACTTTAGAAATTGATTTAAGAGGTGGAGGAAGGTGGGAGCCTGAGGCACTAGGATTTCAGTAATGGCAGAGTGTTGTTTGTGTGGTCCTGTATGGTGTTTACACTCAAGAACAAGTTCAGGGACGCCCTGCTTGATCCACACACAGTGTCACATGGGCTGGGCCTTGCTGTGCATCTTACCCTGCAGGCTGACTTCGCCCTGGAGGCTCTGGCCAAAGCTACCTACGAGCGCCTCTTCCGCTGGCTGGTTCTGCGGCTCAACCGCGCCCTGGACAGAAGCCCACGGCAAGGTGCCTCCTTCCTGGGCATCCTGGATATCGCCGGCTTTGAGATCTTCCAGGTGTGGACCTTTGCCTTGCAGTCCCTCTTTCCAGTCGCGGTGCCTCTGTCCCCGCTCTGTCCCCGCTCTGTCTCCGCTCACCGCCCTATCTCACAATTCTCTTGTAGCTGAACTCCTTCGAGCAGCTGTGTATAAACTACACAAATGAGAAGCTGCAGCAGCTCTTCAACCACACCATGTTCGTGCTGGAGCAGGAGGAGTACCAGCGAGAGGGCATCCCCTGGACCTTCTTAGATTTTGGCTTGGACCTGCAGCCTTGCATTGATCTCATCGAGCGGCCGGTGAGGGGCCCGGACCAATGAGCCTGCAGCTCAGACCCTCAGTGCTCAGTCCCGCCCACCACTAGACTCACACTATTCGGCGCTGTCCACTGCCCAGACTCTTGAAGCTCAGTCTGGTCCACTGGCCAGACCCAGAAAGCTTGGCTCCACCCACTACCCAATTTTGCCCCACTCTGCCCCACCCACCTGTGAGAATGCTCCTTCTTCGCCTGCCTCAGCGCCTTCCACGGACCCAAAGAGGAAATGTCCCACTAGCTGCCCCATCCCTGTGACCAGCTGCAAGTCCCACTTGAGTTCCTGGCTCCAGACAACCGGTCAGTGTGTGGCTCGGTGCTGGTGATGAAAACTAGCGCCTTGCACATGCTAGGCGAGCTAGGTTAAGCTAGCGAGCTAGGCATTCTAGGCAATGCTAGGTTGAGCCACCCCAAGTCCCTCAACCTCGAGTCACTTCTTACCTCTGACAGCTAACAGCAGTCTGTGCCCACACGTGGGGAATCTGACTTCTGTTTCTCCACTTGCTGGCCAGGCCAACCCTCCAGGTCTCCTGGCTCTCCTGGACGAGGAGTGCTGGTTCCCCAAGGCCACGGACAAATCTTTCGTGGAGAAGGTAGCCCAGGAGCAGGGCAGTCACCCCAAGTTTCAGCGCCCCAGGCACCTGCGGGATCAGGCGGACTTCAGTGTCCTGCACTACGCAGGCAAGGTGAGGGCTAGGCTGACTGTGGGCCCCCACTCAAGGATTCAGGGATCTTCACTTGGTCCAGGGGTACATAGGCTCAGGTGACACAGGGAGCACAAGACCAAGTTAACCACCTGTCAAATTCCAGAGTCTCATGCTTGTGGCCCTTGTGGGAATAGACTGTGTTTGAGAACTGAGGAGCCTGTGTGGCACAGAACAGAATGAGCCACAAGAATGTTGTGGTTATGGAGGACAAAGGTGTGGGCTACAGGCGGATGGGGGGTGTAGAGGGCCATGCAAGGGAAGTGCAGTTCAGAGGATGGACACACGCTGACGCCAGTGTTCCAGTCCATGTCACATGTCATCTGCCTGGTTCCATTAGGTTGACTACAAAGCCAGTGAGTGGCTGATGAAGAACATGGACCCGTTGAATGACAACGTGGCTGCCTTGCTTCACCAGAGCACAGATCGCCTCACAGCTGAGATCTGGAAGGATGGTAAGGGTGCCCTTCCCAGGGTCTGTCCTCAGAGTCTGTGCTCTGAAGTGGCTGATGGGTGGGGTAGACGCGTGGAGGAGTGGGTTGGTGGATGAGGTGCATGGGCAGGTCAGTAGGTGTTTAGATGGACGATAGATAGATAGAAGGCTAGATGGGTCGAGGGGTGGGTTGGTGGGTGGATGGATGGATGCATGGATGTGTCAGTATCTTAAATTAGCATCTTACACAAGGATAAGAAATAAGACATATTACTGTCAATCATTGCTTTTAGTAATAGTCTCCTATGCAATCAGACTAGAAAGATAAGGCAGTCGTCCTTGAGACCCACAGGACATTGCACCACTCAAAGACTTATATAAGATACCATAGTATTCACATTCGACACGCACATCTTCCCATATACTTTTTTCCCTTTCTCCATATAGGTTGAGTCATCCCTTACCCTCTTTATTTAACACAATGCAAATGATATGTAAATAGCTGTTACACTATTACTAGAGACTATGGCAGGAAAAAGCCCGTTCTGTGTTCGGTATAGACTCTTTTTCTTAGAATATTTTTAATTAGTTGTTCAATTACAAGTTGCAGAGCCTGGATATATGCAAAGCTGACTTTATATAGATATTTGTAGCCAGGCATGGTGGTGCAAGCCTTTAATCCCGGCACTCAAGGAAGAGAAGCAAATGGATCTCTGTGAGTTTGAGCCCAGTCTGATCTACATCATGAGTTCTAGGACATCCAGGCTACAGAGAGACCCTGTCTCAAAAAAGAAACAACAACAACAACACACACACACACACAACACACACACCACAAACACACATACACCACACCACATACACACACCACACCACACATACCACACCACACAAACACACACCCCACACCCCACAACCCCCCCCACACCACCCACACAACACACCACACAAACACACACACACCACCCCACACACACACACATACCACACCACACAAACACACACCCCACACCCCACAACCCCCACACACCACCCACACACCACACAAACACACACACACCACCCCCCCACACACACACATACCACACCACACAAACACACACCCCACACCCCACAACCCCCACACACCACCCACACACCACACAAACACACACACACCACCCCCCCACACACACATACCACACCACACACACATACAAACACACACACACCATACAAAAGGAAAAAGAAAGAAAAAAAATAAACAAGTTGAGCCATTCCCACCTTTTAAAAAGCTGTATTGGGGCGGAGAAATGGTCAATGGTTAAGAGCAGACTCACTCTTGCAGGGAGCCCAGGTTCAGCTGCCAGTACCCATGTCAGGTGGCTCACAGCCACTTGTAACCACTCTAACTCCAGAAGATCCAGCACCCTGGGGTCTACAGGCACCTGCACTCATAGGCACTTATGTACACACATTATTAAAAATAAATCATGTTTTTAAATCTGCATAGGTGGTGGTGCAGGCCTTTAGTCCCAGCACTCAGGAGGCAAAGGCAGGAGGATCTCTGAGTTCTAGACCAGCCTGGTCTACAAAAGCTAGTTCCAGGACAGCTTCCAAAACCACAGAGAAACACTATCTTGAAAAAAAAAAATTCTGCATAGTTCCAGCACATGCCTTTAATCCCGGCACTCAGAAGGTAGAGGTGGTCAGATCTCTGTGAGTCTTGAGGACATCCTGGTCTACAAAGAGAGTTCCAGGATAGCCAGGGATACATGGAGAAATCATGTTTTGAAAAACCAAAAAAAAAAAAAAAAACAGTAACAATCTGCATAGTTCATGGGCAATGGCCCATCCCCACCTGCCCATCCGTCTGGCTCTGAGCCACAGCCCTGGTCTTCTGAGCAGGTGCTAACTCACTTTTCTCCCCAGTGCCCACTAACAAAGCTGCCTCAATGCACAGGAGAAAGAGAAGGGTAGGGAATTGGGCCTTTTTATATCCATCTCACTTAGGACTGTCTTGATCCCAGAACTGGCCACCCTGCATCCTAGCAGCCAAGGGAGAGGGTGGATGAAACGCTCCCCTAGAGGTGGAGTGGGTATATCAATTTGATTATTGAGCTTCCTGGCACGCAGGGCAGATAAGACTAAAAACAAATGTAGACTTAGCTCTTGAGACATTCTGTATTACTAAATTTTCAAAAATGACTTTAGTGCACTGATGTAAAGTGAACAGGTCACAGGCAATATCTGGGCCCCCTGCCATCCTGCTGTGTGCTAACTAATGCTCTTTCTTTCTCTTCCTCTCACCTTCTCTCCCTCCCATCTCCACACATCTCTCCCACCACTGCCATCTCCCCTACCCTTCATCTGTCCATCCCCAGAACAAGGGGGCCTCCAACAGTTCACTTTACTTGGCTCATTCCCATCGTCACCCCCTGGACCTGCAGGGACACTCAGCTCTGGTGCTCCTCCGCCAGGGGGTGGGTTTCTCTGTGCACCCACGGGTGAGGCTTGTAGAACACAGTTGGGGGGGCTGTGGGGGGCCCTGGCTGGACATGTTGGTCCCCACTCCTCTCTGCATGAGGTCTCTCCCTCCTGCTGAGCCCTTGGTGGTTCTAGAGCTTTCTAGCTATACCATGTATTAAAAATGCACAGAAGGGGCCAGCAAGATGGCTTCACAAGTAAAAGTGTGTGCTGCCAAGACTGAGTGGATCTCCCGGGACCCACATAGTGGAAGGAGAGAACCTACTCTCACAAGTTGTCCTCTGTCCTCCCCACGTGCCTTATACAATACACAGAGACACACGCGCGCACGCGCACACACACACACACATACACACAATCACACACAGAGGCGCGCGCTCTCTCTGTCTCTCTGTCTGTCTGTCTGTCTCTCTCTCTGTCTCTCTCTCTCTCTCTCTCTCTCTCTCTCTCTCTCACACACACACACACACACACACAGAGTGTAATAACATTTTAAGAGAGGCATTCCCTGAGCACCTAATGTGCAAATAAGAAAGCAAGCCCAGCTGGGCAATGGTGGTGCACACCTTTAATCCCAGCACAAGGGAGGCAGAGGCAGGCGGATCTCTGTGAGTTCAAGGCCAGCCTGGTCTATAGAGTGAGTTTCAGGACAGCAGGCACAACACAGAGAAACCCTGTCCTGAGAAACAAAATCAATCAAACAAAAACAAAACAAGAAGATGAAGAAGAAAACAAACAGAAGTTATGTAGCTTTCTCGAGATCACACAACCTGTAAGTGGTAGAGTAGAGATTTGAACCCAGAAACTTAGCTCTTCCTTATGCTTTAGGAACATAATCAACGATATCTGTTGTTTTGAAAATGACTGACAGCATAGGGGCACCAGAGAGAGTTGAACTTGGGGAGTGCCAGTAATGGCAGGTCACATGAAGACTCTCTGCCAGGTTCTGGCCCCGGGTTTCTGGTTTCTGAGCTATGTGACCTTGAGGCCAGTTGCTGCATTTCTGGCCCTGTCTGCCTGTCAAATGCACAGGCCAAGGAGCAATGTTATGTATGACATGCCAGGTCCTATAAATCAGAAGATATTCCACCTTGGCCAGCCCCATTCCTTATAGCTGATTCTAAGAAACTGGGTGTGGGGGCTCAAGCCTGGAGGCTGAGGGAGGAGGATGGCATGAATTCATAGCTGGCTGATCTTGATCCTTTTCATACACCGGTTTGTCCCTCCACAGTGGAGGGCATTGTGGGGCTGGAGCAGGTGAGCAGCCTCGGGGATGGTCCTCCGGGAGGTCGCCCCCGCCGTGGGATGTTCCGGACTGTGGGGCAGCTCTACAAGGAATCGCTGAGCCGCCTCATGGCCACACTCAGCAATACCAACCCCAGTTTCGTCCGCTGCATCGTCCCCAATCACGAGAAGAGGGTGAGTAGGAAGTGTCCAATCAGCTTGTTGCACTCTCTGAGTGGGTACAAGTGGCTGCCATGTCTGGGTTCTCTGCTTCTCTGACCTAAACATTTTGAGTGTCCACTGTGGCAGAGACAGGACTTAGGGACATGGTGGCAAAGAGGTGAGCCTGTGCCAGTTGCTTCTGTGTCTGCAGGGAGCTAACAGTTACAGGGCAAAAGAAGTACTTACTTCATAAAACACACATTCAGCTAACCACCCAAAGTGAATGTCAGGTGAACCTGAAGGGCTGAGAAGGGTCAGACTAGATTTTACCTAGCCAGGGAGTCAGAGGAGGCTCCCTGGAGGGGAGGTAACTGAGCTGTTCAGCCTAAGCTGTTTTCCAAGCAGAGATAGCTTGTGCCCAGAGACAGGTAGGGGCATTGTGAGAATAAGGAATGGGAAGGGCTGCTGGGATACAGGCCAGGCCTGTCAGTCCTGCACTAGGAACAACGAGATAGAAAAGGTATTAAGTTCAGGGCCAATCTCACCTACAGTACCAGTTCAAAGCCAGCCTGGGCAACTTAATAACCCTTGTTTCAAATAAAAAAGGAAAAAGAGGCCTGGGGGTGTTGCTCAGTGGTAAAACATTTGCCACAGCCCTGATTGTGGCACCCCTGGTGGCTTCCACTGACCCTGCTGTCACTCCTGCAGGCTGGGAAGTTGGAGCCCCGCCTGGTGCTGGACCAGCTCCGTTGTAATGGGGTCCTTGAGGGTATCCGCATCTGCCGCCAGGGCTTCCCCAACCGCATCCTCTTCCAGGAGTTCCGGCAGCGGTGAGCAAAGGGCTCCAGGGGGCTGGGCAGGATGGGAGTCAAATCCCTTGGGGCTTGAAGCCAGGTTTCTGAGTCTCACTTTCCCTTCTGTGGTGTTTAAGAGGGGAAGGAAAAAGGGTCCTGGAGTGCCAGCCGAACTTTGAAAATTGAAATTGCATGCCTTTAATCCCAGCACTCAGGAGGCAGAGGCAGGCAAATCACTGTGACTTTAAGACCAGCCTGGTCTACAAGAGCTAGTTCCAGGACAGCCTCCAAAGCCACAGAGAAACCCTGCCTCAAACCCCGCCCCCCAAAATAAATACATACATAAATAAATAAAACTGAAGTTGAAGCTGGGCATAGCGGTACATGCCTTTAATCCCAGCAGTGAGGAAGTAGATACAGGAAGATCTCTTGAGTTTGAGGCCAACCTGGTCTACATAGAGAGTTCTAGACCAACCAGAGCTACATAGTGACATCCTGACTCAAAAAAATTTCCAAAACTGTCTGAGTGGTGTGGTTAGCATCCCTATCTCTACCAAGCCTTATTCATATGGTCTCATGATGCTGTGCTCCTCTTCCCTCCTCCTCCCCTCTGGCTGCAGCTATGAGATCCTCACCCCAAACGCCATTCCCAAGGGCTTCATGGATGGCAAGCAGGCCTGTGAAAAGATGGTGGGTAGGGGCAAGGGCCTATGGGAGCCAGGGCCTGTGGAGGGGTAGGGTTTTGCGATCTGAGGCGAGCCTGCTCAGTGGGTGGGCCTATGGCTAAGGGTGCTTTGGCTGGGGGCGGAGCCTGTAGATGGGGGTGTTACTAACAGCCTGGGCAGGGCCTTTGGTGTTGGATATATGGGAAATGTTGACCTGCTAAAAGATGTTGCATGGGGCCTGTGAGGTGGGGGGGGGGCGTGGGAGCCTGGGAGCGGGGTCTGGGGCAGGTGTAGCGCCTGGACAGGGAATCCAGGTGGTGGGGGACTCCCCATTGTCCTTCTTGATACTGTTTCCTTTTCTCCATCTCATTCTCCTTCCCACTCTAACCCTCCAGATCCAGGCCCTGGAGCTAGACCCCAACCTATACCGTGTTGGCCAAAGCAAGATCTTCTTCCGTGCTGGAGTCCTGGCCCAGCTGGAGGAAGAGCGGGACCTGAAGGTCACGGACATCATAGTATCTTTCCAGGCAGCAGCACGGGGATACCTGGCCCGCAGGTGAGGGAAGCCAGGCTGTGCCACGAGTGATGGGCCGAGGCTGGGCAGAGGCCTGCGGACACCCAAAGGGAGCTGGAGTCCTGCAGGACATGCTTGTGTTTAGGACCCCAGCTAGAGGAGTGACGTGTCCTGATAGAGGCTAACTGGGTCCGAGAGAATGGAAGGCTGGTTTGTGTAAGGGCCTGGGGCAGGGCACCTGGCCTGTCTCAGGCTGCAGGCAGATGTAGAGCAGTTTCTCCTCCCCTCAGAACAAACAGCCAGTAGAAGGGATGCTGCAACCCCAGGCTGAGGGCTGTGACCTTGCCTAGGGGTCCTGGGGAGCTGTGGAGGACTGTGAGCCAAGAACAGGGTCAGTGTGTTGGGGTGGGCTGAGGGGAAGGGAGGGAGGCTGAGGGCTGGAGGACAGAGCCAAGAGCAGGATGTGTAAGACTCATAAAGTCTGCCGTGATGGAACTTCAGCTCAGCGGGCACAGGGCTCACCTAGCAGGAAGCCCCCATCATCCCTGCCTGCACTGACGAGGCGGAGAAAGGAGGATGGGCTTCCAAGTTAGCCTGAGCTACGTGAGAGCCCGTCTGAGAAGTAACTAAGTCTGCAATGGCTGCTCCTACTGTCATCCGTGTGCCCACAGGGCCTTCCAGAGAAGGCAGCAGCAGCAGAGCGCCCTGCGGGTGATGCAGAGGAACTGTGCCGCCTATCTCAAGCTGAGGAACTGGCAGTGGTGGAGACTGTTCATCAAGGTGAGTGAGCCTGAGCCCGTGTTCCCCATGTTTGTGAACCAGAGCCACCTGTTACCAGGATGACGGTCCTCCTTCCCCTCCTCCTCCTCCTCCTCCTCCTCTTCCTTTTTTCGAGATAGGGTTTCTCTGTGTAGCCCTAGCTGTCCTGGAACTCACTCTGGAGACCAGGCTGGCCTTGAACTCACAGAGATCCACCTGCCTCTGCCTCCTGAGTGTTGGGATTAAAGCTTGCGCCACTACCGCCAGTTGACCCAGGATTCTTTAGATGATAAGTGATTTAAACTAGTCTGATGCAGGACACTGGGGTGGGGTGGGGTGGGGTGAGGCCTGCCTGGAATCCCCAAACTGGGGAGGATGGGTTGAGGCCTTAGCTGAGGCTGTACCTTGGTTGGTAGGGCGTGTTTGCTCAACAGCACAAAGCTGTCATCCCAGAACTCACAAAGCTGGAGAATTAGGGGCTCTAAGTCATCTTTGGCTACATATAGAGTTTGATGCTAGCTTGAGCTACATAAGATCTTGTCTCAGAAAAAAAGGAGGGGCAGGGTAATAACATGGCTTGGCAGATTAAGGGTGCTTGCTGCCAGTCCCCAGGGCCCACACTGTGGAAGGAGACTTCCACAGGTTGTCCTCTGACCTCCAAATGTTCACGTGTAAGCATGTATAGACAGTAAATAAATGTGTGTGGGGAGGTACGAATTGAGCCATCATGGCTTACATATGAGAGCCTGTCTCAAAACTGCCAAACAAACCAAAACAAAAGCATATGAAGCTTCAGGTACAGCTGGATCCAGAAGGAGCCAGGGTCCCCAGACCCCCTCAGGATAGCTCACGTCCCAAAGGTGACAGGAACTACCATGTTCTCCCCAAGGTGAAGCCCCTGCTGCAGGTGACTCGACAGGATGAGGTGCTGCAGGCGCGTGCCCAGGAGCTGCAGAAAGTCCAGGAGCTGCAGCAGCAGAGCGCACGTGAAGTGGGGGAGCTGCAGAGCCGCGTGGCACAGGTGCGGGAGCAAGTCCTGTGACTTGAGTGAGGCCTATCCATGGAGCGGATCTGTGTGGGCGTGGCCATGGTGTGAGGGGCGGTTCTTTTGGATTGAGCCTGTATGTGAAGGATGGGAGCCAGGGAATGGGGTGTGGGGCAGTGGGTGGGCATAAGGCCATGGTGGAGTTAGTGAGGAGTGTGGCTGGCGGGGCTGGGGGGTGGGGGGAGCAGTATATGAAGGGCAAAATGAAGAGGATGAGGAGGGCAAGGTCTGGAGGACAAGAGGTAGGGCTGCTGGGCCGGGCCTGTGTGATGACAGGATTCCGATGGTGAGGGGCAGCGGCAGAGGTGGGGCTTAATGTTGGTTTGGGATAGAGCTTTGGGACAAACAGTAAGGTGGAGAGGGTGGGGGGTGGAGTGGTGAGTGGGTCTTTGGATGGAACTGTGGCAGGGCTGTGTAGGTGACAGGGTGGGTCAGGGCTTGAGGGACAGTGTCTGGCTGTGCCCAGCTGGGCAGAGAGACCTTGATGGGTGCATGGTGGGAGGTAAGAGGGGTTATTAGAGGATGTGGGGACAGCCTGAGTGGAGGCCCCTGACTGGTACCCGCCACCCGCAGCTAGAGGAGGAGCGCTCACGCCTGGCTGAACAGCTGCGTGCAGAAGCAGAGCTATGCTCTGAGGCCGAGGAGACTCGGGCGCGATTGTCCGCCCGGAAGCAGGAGCTGGAGCTGGTGGTGTCAGAGCTTGAGGCACGAGTGGGCGAGGAAGAGGAATGCAGCCGACAGCTGCAGGGCGAGAAGAAGCGGCTGCAGCAGCACATACAGGTGTGGGGAACCGAGGCACCCTGTCCATGTCCACCCCAAACCTCAGCTCTGGGGATCCAAAGCACAGAGACTGTATAGACTTCATTCACGTGGTGGTGGGGCTAGGCTGTGTGCGCTTCAGGTCCTGCTGGAGCTAGCCCTTCAAGTCTCCTCTTCAGGGTTCAGCCCATGTCTCCTGGCTCTGAAGGCATCTGTCTTGAGCCCCTTCCCCACCCGACCCCTGGGTAGGACACTATCCTGTGGCTATTCCCCCAAGTCTGTGCACTGGGGGAACATGTGAGTTCTTATGCTGGGACAAAGATTGTTACCCATGTTCAGGGTATACACTAGGCACTCAAAAAGTGCTTGTCAAGCCAAGGAATGGAAAGGGAAGACCAGGAAAGGCTTGATGCTTCCCAGTGTCACCCAGGGTGTGGACCTTTGTAAAGCCACAGACCCTGGGGTCCCCTCTGCCCCTCCCCAGGAGCTGGAGAGCCACCTGGAAGCCGAGGAGGGTGCCCGGCAGAAGCTACAGCTGGAGAAGGTGACCACGGAGGCCAAGATGAAGAAGTTTGAGGAGGACCTGCTGCTCCTGGAGGACCAGAATGCCAAGCTGAGCAAGGTGGGGGCCACAGGCACACCAAGGCAGAACCTGGCCCACTGAACCAGTGGGGTGATGGGAGGAACAGCCTGCGGTGTTGTTCATGAGAGTGGCTCTGTCCTTGTGTGCTGGTGGCTTGATGCTGTTGGGTGAGCACCTGTGAGGTGGGCTGGGCCCAGATCCTGGGATGGAGAGGAGGGAAGGGTGGACAGAGGGGCAGGGCAGGGCAGGGCAGGGCAGGATGCTGGTGAGACGGCAGGGAGGCCGAGGATCCTGAACCTCCTCTGTCCCCAGGAGCGGAGGCTGCTGGAGGAGCGCCTGTCCGAGTTCTCCTCACAGGCGGCCGAAGAGGAGGAGAAAGTCAAGAGCCTCAACAAGCTGAGGCTCAAATATGAAGCCACAATAGCAGACATGGAGGGTGAGCAGCCAGGAGCCAGGGTGGGCTGTGTGCCTGTGGGTAGAGGGTCCGAGGGAGAGGTGGGTGGTGTCTGACCCTAGTGTGCAGCCCTCACCTGCCCTGGTGCCCACAGACCGGCTGAAGAAGGAGGAGAAAGGCCGCCAGGAACTGGAGAAGCTGAAGCGGCGGCTGGATGGGGAGAGCTCTGAGCTGCAAGAACAGATGGTGGAACAGAAGCAGCGGGCAGAAGAGCTGCTTGCACAGCTGGGCCGCAAGGAGGACGAGCTGCAGGCGGCCCTGGTCAGGTGATTTCCCCCAGCGACAGCTGGGGCATGTGGGAACCTTACGTGTGATGGCTCCGAGAACTTATTGAGCCACTACTGTATATAAGCTATGGTGCCTATTTGAAATGCATTGACCATATTGCATGTGAGGCCTTCCAAGGAACCTTGGCTTGTGAGTGTAGCTCCATTTCAGAGGTGTGAAAATGTGAATTGGAAAGCCTGGGACAGCTTCGTAGTTACGAACACTGGCTGCTCTTGCCGAGTACCCAGATTCAGTTCCCAGCACCCACATGGAGGCTCACAGCCATCTGTGCGTGCAGTCCTATGGGAAACAACTCTCCTCTGGCCTCCATGGACTCTGCACATGTGGTGGGAACACCTCCATGCAGGAGAACACTCATTCACATGAAATAAGAATGAGTCTTAAAAAAATTAAGATGGAGAAGTGATTTGAGGAAGATGCCTCTGGCCTCCACTTGTACATATACATAGAAGTTAAAATGGCCCAGCATGGTGGCACATGCTTGTCATCCCAGCACCTGGGAGGCTGAGACAAGAACATTGCTATGAGTTTAAGGCTTTCCTGAGCTACTTAGAAAACAATTGCAAATCCCCAAAGAAGACATGGCAGGAGCCCAGTGTCACCCTGGAGAACTGGGTAGCATTCTACTGCACACCCAGAAGTATAAAGAATTTGGCAGCAAGAATCACATGACCAAAGACAGAGCCAGGACTTGAACCTACATCTGATCTCTCCAGCCCCTGAACTTCACCCTCAGCTCTGTCTTCCTGAATGCCAATCCCTCCCTTGCCTTGTCACACCCCCAGGGCAGAGGAGGAGGGTGGTGCCCGTGCCCAGTTGCTCAAATCCCTTCGAGAAGCACAAGCTGGCTTGGCCGAGGCTCAGGAGGACCTGGAGACTGAGCGGGCAGCCAGGGCCAAGGCAGAAAAGCAGCGCCGGGACCTGGGAGAGGAGCTGGAGGCTCTGCGTGGAGAGCTAGAGGACACACTGGATTCCACCAATGCCCAGCAGGAGCTGAGGTAAGGAGGGCGTGGTGGGTGGGACAATCTGGACAGAGACTCTACCCACACAGATACCAACTCTAAAGATGTGAATGCAAGAGTCAGACCCTTGCATTGCCCTCAGCTACCCTCAGTCTCAGAGAAGTTTTGAGAGTCCAGTCAAACCAGACCCAGATCTCAATGAGAGGCTCATAAAGGAACCATTGGGAACACACCAAGTCTTAAGTGAAGTCTGGAGAGTGGAGAGATGGTTCAGTGGTAAAAGCACTGGCTGCTCTTCCAGAGGACCTGAGTTCAGTTCCCAGCACTCACATGGTGGCTCACAACTTCTGGTAGCTCCAGCTTCAGAGATATGATGCCCCTTCTGGCTTCCTTGGGCACTGCAGTCATAGGCGCAAACCCACACACATGTGCCTAAAGGAGATTTACTGCTGGAGAGGTGGCTCACAGGTTAAGAGCACTGGCTGCTCACAACCATCTGTAATGAGATCGGGTGCACAGGGATACATGCAGGCAGAACACTGTATACATAATAAATAAATAAATAAACAATTTTTTAAAAAGCCAGTTTATAAGAGAGACTCTGGGAGGGCATTGCTGAGGAGGGGCCCTTTGAATAGGAGTTCACCCTTAATGATACAATCCCCGTTGGGAAATGTATTTGTTACACAACCAATACCTGGCCAGAGGTGACCTGAGAGGGAAGATTTGCTTTAGCTCATGATTCCATGGCAAGAAAGTGGCTTCTGTGTGGCAGAAGCACTTCCTTTGTGTGGGGGAGCTGGCTCTAATCTTGACAGAACAGTAGCTGGACGTGGGTGGGAACCCAGGCTGGCTGTAACCCTCAGCCTCCCTGTACCAGCATCCCGAGTTCCAAAGATTCTTCGTCCTTTCACAACAGTGTCTCCAGCTGGGCACTGGTGTGTTGGGACACACAAGCCTTTGGGGGAGGGTTCACATCCAGACCCTCACAGGAAGCAGAATGCACCCCGTCCTAGAGGAGAAAGAAGTCACATCCCACAGTCCTCTGCTCTGAATTTCTGTCTCCTCCCCACTTCCACCATCAAAGGTCAAAGAGGGAGCAGGAGGTGACAGAGCTGAAGAAGACTTTGGAAGAGGAGACCCATGCTCACGAGGTGGCCATGCAGGAGTTGAGGCAGAGGCATGGCCAGGCCCTGGGGGAGCTGGCAGAGCAGTTGGAGCAAGCCCGGAGGGTGAGTAGATAGTGGGCCCACCACCCTCTGGGAAACAGCATAAGTGTTAATTGAGTAATTACTTAATTGGTGGGGTTCCTGGTGAAAAGGGAATATTGAACAAAAACCAAGAGAATGAGGGGGTGAGCCATCATGATGTGTGCAAAGGCTCTGAGGTGCGGCCTCAGCAACTCCACCCATCTCCATACAGGGCAAAGGTGTGTGGGAGAAGACTCGGCTAACCCTGGAGGCCGAGGTGACTGAGCTGAGGGCTGAGCTGAGCAGCCTGAGGACCTCAAGACAGGAGGGTGAGCAGAAGAGACGGCGCCTGGAGTCCCAGCTGCAGGAGGTCCAGGGTCGTGCCAGTGATGTGGATCGGGCTCGGACCGAAGCTGCTGAGAAGCTGCAGAGAGCTCAGGTGGGCAGGGTGGGGGTGTCATGTGACTATTTCTGGGGGGACTGTGGATAGTTTCACTTTAAATAGGGCAACAAGGACAAAAAAGACTCCACCCCAATCTAGCTTGGCTCAAGACAGGGTCTCTTACTATGGAGCCCTGGTTATCCTGGAACTCGCTTTGTAGACCAGGCTGACTTGGAACTCACAGAGATTCGCCTGCCTTTGCCTCCTGAGTGCTGGGATTGAAGGCCTGAGGCACCACCCTCAGCTCCCTCACCCCTTTGCATTGCTGCATGGTATTCCCCCGTCTGTATCTGCTATTCACTGCCCACACCAACCTTAAGGGGACATGGCTGTGGCTCCCTCTTCAGATAAGGCTTGAACACAGCCGTGCAATGTCCCCCATGGACACAGGGGCCAGAAATTACTCTCCTTTGGGAACACCTAACTCGTGGTTCCCATGTCAGCACTGTGTTAGATCCTGGCCATGCTGCTGGCTTCCCAACCATGTGTGCAGAGGGATTTGGGATAGAGATACCAACAGGGTCCACCATGTTGAATCACTCTAGCCGACTTCATTACCTCCTCTCCACAGGCTGAACTTGAGAGTGTGTCCACGGCACTGAGCGAGGCTGAGTCCAAGGCCATCAGGCTGGGCAAGGAGCTGAGCAGTGCGGAGTCCCAGCTGCATGACACCCAGGTGACCCTGCGCGTGCCCCACCGCCATCCTCTACCCTGCTGCTGACTCCACCTGACCCCCACCATGTCTTCCACCCACAGGAACTGCTGCAGGAGGAGACTAGGGCAAAGCTGGCCTTGGGGTCCCGTGTTCGTGCCCTGGAGGCTGAGGCGGCCGGGCTTCGGGAACAGATGGAAGAGGAAGTGGTTGCCAGGGAGCGGGCTGGTCGTGAGCTGCAGAGCGCCCAGGCCCAGGTGGGCAGTGAGACCTGCACTGGGGACCGTGGGCCTTACATCATTGTGCCCAGTATCCCGACTCAGACTGGGCCTGGGTGCTGCTCTCACTGGTCACTCTTCTGTGTTCCCACAGCCATGCCTGCCCTTGCCTTCCCTACCCACACGTACACGAACACTCTGGCCTCGTACACTCTGGGCTATCATACCTGCCCCCTTGAAGCTGCTCTCTCCCCAGGGGGCACAAGGGCTGCTCACCATTCCTCTCAGCCTGCTGTGGCTCTCCAGTACCCTGGACAGAGCCTCTACCTGCACTTTCCAGTATTGGATGCAAACCTTCACTCTTCCAGACTTCAGGTCTTCCCTTACTTGTAATCCACAATAAAACCCTCCGTTTCACTCTAGACAAGCTCTGGCTACTTGGGGCAGTGACTATCCTACCCATGTTTCCCCGAAAGATAATGAATCCCTTCAAATAATCCTGGCCCTGTGTGCAGGAAGCCTTAAGAAATGCCAGCCTTCCTCTGGCAGGCTCCTGTGTGTACTTCAAAACCCATCTCCAATGCCGCTTCCTCCATGGAGACTCTTCCCCATTCTGTGGACTCCTCAGATTATGTTGCTCTTCTTCCTCAGCCTATGTCACCTGGTTTTGGTCTTGGGATCCAAGGACAGGTCCCATTTGGACTGAGTGTTGGGTCGTGCTGAAGGTGACAACACCCTGGAAGAGCTGGGTTGATAGTCCTCAGGGTCTCAACTGCCATGAGACAGGAGAGTCCAGTGGTCACTCACAGCTGTGTTCTCCTGCCTACAGCTCTCAGAATGGCGGCGGCGCCAGGAGGAAGAGGCTGGGGCACTGGAGGCTGGTGAGGAGGCTCGGCGCCGTGCAGCCCGGGAAGCAGAGACCCTGGCCCAGCGCCTAGCAGAAAAGACAGAGGCAGTGGAGAGGCTGGAACGAGCTCGGCGGCGGCTGCAGCAGGAGCTGGATGATGCCACTGTGGACCTGGGGCAGCAGAAGCAGCTTTTGAGCACTCTGGAGAAGAAGCAGCGTAAGTTTGACCAGGTAAGTTTGACCAGCTGGCCACCCCAAGGAACCAAAAACCCATTCGAATATTAGGAGAAAACTTGCTGGCAGAGAGGGGGATACTTGAGATATGTTTTGAAGTGTGAATATGAGTGGTATCACAACCAGGTAGGCGTTGCCTCTGCCAAAACACCTATAAAACTGGCCACCCATGTGTCCTGGTTTGTGCCTGTCACATAGTGCCACCCTGTTGCTTGAGTGTCCCGGTTTGAATAATGATATGCAGAGCACCCTCTCTTGTGCCCCTGACGGTGCTCACTTCTTGCTTCATTTGTCCTGCATGTTGCTGTTCCCATCTCAGCCTCAGTTTTTACCCATCTAAAAAATGGGCACCATACCAAGTGTTCCACAGCCTGGGAATTAAAATAAGCAAAGGTTCATGTACCTGTCAGCATTCTGTCACTGTAGCAAACACTGGAGGCAAGTGGCTCAGAAAGTGAGAAGGTTATTTTGCTCATGAGTTTGGAGGTTTTGGTTCATGGCCACAGTGGGTGTGTGTGAGTTGGAACACCATGGCACATGTGGAAGGAGGAAGGAGACGGATGGTAGAGCCCCTTTAAGCAGGCCCAGCCTGCTTCCATTGCTCCCAATGCCCATCAATCACAGATGGAAGTTTCCAGTCCCCACAGTTTCTTTGGCAAAGGTTGCAGTTGCTCTGGGGTCACTCCAGACTGCAACTCTGCTTTTGCTAGTGACAGGGATCAGCTGAAGGCCTGGGCTTCTCGGCTGCCCCTTTATTGTTACACAAAAGGCACCTTTATCAAGTTAACTTCCTCCACCAAAACCTCTTATCTGATGTTGGAGTTAGGTGAAGGGACCAGGACCTAAGCAGTTCTCAGCCACAGGAGACCCTGGTCCATCTCAGACTAGTCATACAAAGCTGTGAGTCCTTCAGGAAGAGCAGCTCAGGCGACAGCCCCTGACTGTTTACAAGGCCTAGGTGACATCATTCCAAATTCATGCCAGATACAATGATCTTCCCATACAGAAGGTCATGTGTCTTTGTAGCTGATTACAAGAGTTTCAGAGGCATGTGGAGGTGGCCTCTGGTTAAACTAAAGACCAGAGTTCGAATACTCCAACATCCATGGGTGGGTGGGTGTGGTGGCCACCTGTAATTCCAGCCTTGGTGTGGCGGCTGGGCATCCCCAGAGCAAGCTGGCTAGCTCTGTTCCTCTCCCTGTCTGTCTCTTGTCTATGTGTCTCTCTCTCCATTTCTGGCTCTCTTTCTCTCTGTCTCTCTCTAGTGTCTCCTTTGTCTCCTCTTCCCTTCTTTACCCTCCTTCCAGTCAAATCATCTCCCCTTGCATCTCTTCCTGTAGCTCCTGGCAGAGGAGAAGGCTGCAGTGCTGCGTGCTGTGGAAGACCGAGAGCGGGTGGAGGCTGAAGGCCGGGAGCGAGAGGCCCGGGCCCTCTCCCTAACAAGGGCCCTGGAAGAGGAGCAGGAGGCTCGGGAGGAGCTGGAGAGGCAGAACCGGGCTCTGCGTGCTGAGCTGGAGGCGCTACTGAGTAGCAAGGATGATGTGGGCAAGAATGTAAGCAAGCTTCAGGCACAATGGCCGTGAGAGACTTGTGATCACATGCATGTGCTCACACAACAGACATTCCATTCACGTGTGCACATAATAGCCAAGAGCTTCACTCACAAAATGCTAAATGGGCATTCTCCACTCACTTGCAGGGTGCGAACAAATCCTCCATATCACACACACACACACACACACACACACACACACACACACAAGTTTTGTTTTGACTTTTTGTTTGTTAATTTGTTTGTTTTTCAAGACAGGGCTTCTCTGTGTAGCCCTGGCTGTCCTGAACTTGCTGTGTCGATCAGGCTGACCTAGAACTTAAGAGTTCTTTCTGCCTCTGCCTCTCAAGTGCTGGGATTAACAGCATGTGCCATCATCACCCAGCGACCTGTGTGTGTGTGTGTTGTGTATGTACATAGGTGTGTGTTGTATGTGTATAAGTGTGTGTGTGTTGTGTGTGTATATGTATGTGTGTGTTGTGTATGTACATATGTGTGTGTTGTAGGTGTATAAGTGTGTGTGTTGTGTATGTATATATATGTGTGTGTGTGTGTGTGTGTGTGTGTGTGTTTATGGTGTTGGCTGCCTCCCCCCCTATTTTTTTTTGGTTTGTTTGTTTAAGACAGGGTTTCTCTATGTAGTCCTGGCTATCCTGCAACTTGCTTTGTAGACCAGGCTGGCTTTCATCTCACAGAGATCCGCCTGTCTCTGGCTCCCGAGTGCTGGGATTAAAGGCGTGCACCACCAACGTCCGGCTGTGGTTTTGTTTTTAAAAATGTATTTATTTTATGTGTACATTTATTTTGCCTGATGTGTATATGTGCATCACATGCATGCAGTGCCCTCAGAGGCCAGAAGAGGGTGCTGGAGCCCTGGGAACTGGAGTTAGAATGGTTGTGAACCACCATATGGGTGCTGGGAATCAAACCTGGGTCCTCTGGAAGAGTAGCCAGTGTGTTCAACGGTAGCCCCTGGGGCATGATTTTGTGATGTTCCATAGCTAGGGTCCATACTGCTTTCCTAATAGCCAGGCCACATGCCAGGGCCTGCATGTGGACATACCCGTTAGGGTTTTTTACTTTTATTGCCCTCCAAAGTGGTTTTCTTTTTAAATTGTGGTTTTTGGGTTAGGAGTTTCTACCTATATAGTGCACATGATCCCAGCTGTGCTTCCGATTCTGCTGCGATGGTGACACCCAGCAAAAGCAACATGCAGGGAGAAAGGATTTATTTGGCTCACAATTCCAGATTCTAGTCCGTGATTGATGGGAGTCGAGACAGGAATGTGAGAAGCAACTGGTCACATTCACAGTCAAGAGCAGGGAGTGAATGCAGGAACCTCCTTTTTAAATATAGTCCAGAACCTAGACCTAGGGTATGGTGCTACCCACAATTGGCATGTTAATTAACATAGTCAAAACAGTCGTCAAACTGATGTAGACAGCCCCTCACTGAGACTTTCTTCCTGGATGACTCTAGATTGTGTCACACAACAATTAAAACCTACCATCACGGGGCTGGAGAGATGGCTCAGAGGTTAAGAGCACCTCTACTCTTCCAGAGGTCCTGAGTTCAATTCCCAGCAACCACATGGTGGCTCACAACCATCCATTATGAGATCCGGTGCCCTCTTCTGGTGTGCAGATATACATGGAAGCAGAATGTTGTATACATAATAAATAAATAAAATCTAAACAAACAAACAAACAAACAAAAAAACCTACCGTCACATCCAGGTTTGTATAACATGTTTCCAGGTAATTTAAGATGACACCTGTAGGTGCTTAGTAAGCAGTGTGAGTGAGGGAATGAACTCATTTAGGCCCTTCTACCAGCTGCCATCTGTTCTCCCTCACAGCCTCTCCTATTCTACTCAGGACGGCATCTTAGTCCTAGCCTGGGACTCAGACTTACTCCCGCATCCCTCCAGGTGCACGAGCTGGAGCGAGCCCGCCGGGTGGCTGAACAGGCAGCCAATGACCTGCGGACACAGGTGACAGAACTGGAGGATGAGCTGACTGCCACAGAGGATGCCAAGTTGCGTCTGGAGGTGACGGTGCAGGCCCTGAAGGCTCAACATGAGCGCGACCTACAGGGCCGCGATGACGCTGGTGAGGAGAGACGGAAGCAGCTGGTCAAACAGGTACTGTCCAGCGAGTGGCTGGGGGCCCCGCACCACCCTGGTGAAAGCATGCACGAGGCACCCATCTCCCGCCCCTCACTGTCAGCCTAAGTGTCTCTAGATTTTTCCTTAGGAAGTTTAAATAGACTTCTTGTCTTAGTTGGGGTTTCTATTGCTGTGAAGAGACATTGTGACCGAGGCAAGTCTTATAAAGGAAAGCATTTAGGCCCAGTGGTGGTGGCACACGCCTTTAAATCCAGCACTCAGGAGGCAGAGGCAAGTGGATCTCTGTGAGTTCAAGGCTGATCTACAGAGTGAGTTCCAGGAGAGCCAGGGCTGTTTCACAGAGAAACCCTGTCTCAAAAAACAAAACAAAGCAAAGCAAAGCAATAAATAAATAAATAAATAAATAAGAGAAAATATTTAATTGGGGAGGCTTAATTAGTTTCAAAGGTTCAGTCCATTATCATCACGGTAGGAAGCATGGCGGCTTGCCGGCAGACCCATTGGTGCTGGAGAAGTAGCTGAGAGTCCTTCATCTTGCAGGCAACAGGAAGTTGCGGTATCCTGAGCATAGGAAACCTCAAAGCACAACCCCACAGTGACACAGTGGGCCACGCCCACTCCAACAAAGCCAAACCTCCTAAGAGTGCTACTCCCTATGAAATCATAGGGGTCAATTACATTCTAACCACCACACTTGAGCTCGTCCTTGACAGAAAGGAGTCAAGTCCAGCATGGTAACCCATCGCAGTGAGGGTAACTCAGACGACTGCCTCATGGCAAAGCTGTTGCAAGCCAGTGCTTACTGCTTGTGTGGCTCAGGGGGGGGGGGAGCTTTTTTTGTTTCTAAGCCCAGCTTCCCTTCAGTGAATGGGTGCCTGGAGGGAATCTGGGTGCCATGCCCTGTAACCTCTGCTATACCTGCCCCCTCCCCCAGCTGAGAGATGCAGAGGTGGAACGGGATGAGGAACGGAAGCAAAGGGCCCTGGCCGTGGCTGCCCGCAAGAAGCTGGAGGCTGAACTGGAGGAGCTGAAGGCTCAGACATCTGCGGCTGGACAGGGCAAGGAAGAGGCGGTGAAGCAACTGAGAAAGATGCAGGTGAGGGCGGAGGCCAGGGATCCAGGCTGGGGGTGTGCTCCTGTCACCTTCACCAGGAGCAGTGGCTGCATTAGGTTGGCATCTGACGTGTTTGTTCTTTTTCTTCTTTGCATCTCATTCAGTTTAGATGTTAGACTTTGAAATCTAAGTTCATTATTTGATTAGATAATAAATTTGGTGCCACTGAGGATGGAACCTAGAACCTTGAACAATGCTAGGCAGGGGTAGCACTGAGCCACATCCCCAGCTGCTCTCTGGGGGATTCTAGACAGGGGTTCTGTCACTGAGCCAGCCCATACTATGATATTTAAAACAGCAGGTGCCTGTGTTATATTCTAAAATGGGGCAGCAGTCAGATGGGCCAGTTCATGCACCTAGAGGAAGGATCCCTTGCTTAACCCTATTGTCAGGCATGTGATAGTAACAGTAACTGTTTTCCCATTGCAGCTGGCCTTTTTTCTCACTGGCTCCCCTTGGGAGGAGAGAACTGTGTTGGCCTCTCCTCACACACCCAGGCAGTGCCCACAGAAACACCGGGCTAAATATTTTCTCTTCTACCTCACTTTAAGAGAAGGACTGGAATTGGCCCAAGGGCACACAGGCAATGGCTCTGTGCTGGCCCTGCTTGCCCACAATGAGTAACAGCCAGGGTCAAGTTCTTGTGAAGCAGTTCAATTAACCTGCCCCGGGGCTTCCACCCAGGTCCAGATGAAGGAGCTGTGGCGGGAGGTGGAGGAGACACGTAGCTCCCGGGAGGAGATCTTCACCCTGAACAAGGAAAGTGAGAAGAGGCTCAAGGGACTGGAAGCTGAGGTGCTGCGGCTGCAGGAGGTGAGACTGGTATAGGTGGGGCTTAGTGGGCGGCCCCAGCATGGGCGGGGCTTAACTAGAGAGCCTGGAGGAGTGGGAGGGGCTTTACGGGAGGTATAGGAGGTGAGACTTTGGAAGTGGGCGTGGCTCCCAGTGCCTTCTTTCATTGGGAGTGGGGGATCTTTTCCTGGGGGCGATTGGGAGCCAGAGCGGGAGCTGCCAAGGACAGTCTAGGAAGAGAGGAAGAAAGGATCCAGGGAGTCAAGAGCAGGAAGCCGGAGTGAGGGAGGTCTGGGGGCAAGGGGGGATATAGAGGAAGAGCAGGCACAGCTGGGTAGGAGGGAGGGCCTGTGGATGGTGTGCGGACAGGAGGCGGCTTAGTAATGAGAGACATGGAAGAGGAGCAGGGCTGCAGGAGGATACAGCTCAGAAGAGGGAGGAGTGAAGCACTGGTGGCCAGCACTAAGAGAAATCAATCCTCCTATGGTGTGGGGGTGGGGGTCACAGCCAGGAGGAACAGGATGAAAGATAGAGAAGAGTTAATGGCAATATCCTAACCTCCTCGTCCCTCTGCCCTTGACTGGTCCACACAGGAACTGGCTGCCTCAGACCGCGCCCGGAGGCAGGCCCAGCAGGACAGAGATGAGATGGCAGAGGAGGTGGCCACTGGCAACCTTAGCAAGTGAGTGTCCTGGGCTGAGGTGCCGTGGGCTGCGCATGCTCCTCTTGCAGGCCTATCTAGTGAAGCCACCAACACCTTACCTTCTTTAGGACAGCCATCCTGGAGGAGAAGCGGCAGCTGGAGGGGCGGCTCGGGCAGCTGGAAGAGGAGCTGGAGGAAGAGCAGAACAACTCTGAGATACTCAGGGACCATTACCGAAAGCTACTGCTACAGGTGGGCACAGCAGGCCACCCACCAGCCAGATCCACCCCTCCCCCAGGAGAGGAACCCCCTAGGTCAGGAAGGCATGACTCTTGATTCACCTGTAGTTCTGAGGACTCTCAGACGGGTTTGAAATAGAAGTTAAGTGAACTGTCAAGGTGTGGCAGCTAACGTTGTAATCCTAGTACTTTCCAGAGTTAAGGCAGGGGGATTGTTACAGGTTCAAGGCCAGCCAGGGCCACAAAGAGCAAACACTGCTATGTGAATGGATGGCTTCACACATTAATAAAGGAAACTTGTTTGTCGTCATCAGCACAGTCACTGAGGTGGAAGTGTAAGGTGGTATTCTGGCCTTGAAGTCACAGCAATCCCCCTTCACAGTCTTCCCTGTGCTGGAAAAACTGAGCTTAGGTTTGTTTAGCAACACACAGCACTTTTCTTTTCTTTTGCAGTTTTCAGGCAGGGTCTCCTGTAGCTCAGGAATTCTTTTTGTAGCCTGAGAATGACCTTGCTGTCCTGATCGCCCTGCCTCTGTCTGTGACAGACATGTGCCACCAAACTGGATTATGCTGTACTGGGAAACCAGGGCTCCTTTAGTACTAGGCAAGCCCTCTCTACCAACTGAGTCCTAGCCAGCCCCTGTCACCATTTTCTTTTTACAATTAAAATTTCAAAGACTGAAGGAGGGCTGCTGGGCTCATGAATGTGCCCTGGGAGGCGAGATGCAAATGCTTTAATGAGCCTGGTGGAGCCTGCCCTGTGACTTCCAAGCTGAGGGCGTCAAGGTGCTGTTATTAGGGTCAAGGCCGAGCCTACACATCTGTCAGCTGCTGTGAATGGCGGCCTCACTCCTCACAAGACCCCACAGGTCTCTGTTGGCTGTGTTGCTTGGGGCTGGGAGTGTCTGATAGGAGGGGCTGGAGCCTGCTCCTTTTCTTCACAGGCCCCTCAGGTGACCCTGGTGCCAAGGAGAGTGTGAAGGGCCTGAAATAGCCTAGTTCACAGCCACAAATTTAGAGCATTTAAACAAGTTTGTGGCCATCTCTGGGACTCCCTAAAATAGCAGAGCTGAACCTGGTGTGGTGGTGCGTGCCTGTCATCCCAGCATTTGGGAGGTGGAGGCAGGAAGCGCAGGAGTTCTAGGTCATCTTCAGTTTCAGTGTGAGTTCTAGGTCAACCTGGGCTTCATGAGACACTCAGATAAAAATGTTGAGACTAAATTTAAATAGATTTAAATAATTTTGAGTAATTTTAAATAAATTTGAAACATTCTTGTTCATTAAAAAGTAAAAGGTACCATTTGCTGTGGGTTCTTTCCTGAGCGTGTTGAAATGTTGTTGTTGAGTGCTTAAGTACCTCCAGCCTCCCTGCTGTCTCTGTGCTGTGCACTTGGCAGCCATTGGCTCAGCTCATCCCAGGAGGTTGCTTCCTTCTGAGGCTTCACCACAGTGTCCCATCTCCTCTCCTGCTGCAGGTAGAGTCCCTCACTACAGAACTGTCTGCTGAACGCAGTTTCTCAGCCAAGGCCGAGAGCGGGAGGCAGCAGCTGGAACGGCAGATCCAGGAACTGAAGAGTCGCTTGGGTGAAGAGGATGCTGGAGCCCGAGCCCGGCAGAAGATGCTGATTGCCGCTCTTGAGTCCAAACTGGCCCAGGCAGAGGAGCAGCTGGAGCAGGAAAGCAGGTGAGGAGGGGGGTGCTTTGGCCTAGAGGGAACTGCAGCCCATGGAAAGTACAGTTCAGGCAACAGTATTGCAGTTACCTGCTGCTGTGTAACAAAACACCCTAAAACTTAGTGACTTTTTTGGAAGGGGGGTTTCAAGACAGGGTTTCTCTGTGGTTTTAGAGGCTGTCCTGGCACTCGCTCTTTTAGATCAGGCTGGTCTCGAACTCTCAGAGATCCTCCTGCCTCTGCCTCCCCGGCTAAAACTTAGTGACTTTAAAGCAAATTTATTATTGCTTCTGAATTTGGCCCTGGCTGGTAGGTTCTTTTGTGCTGGATTTGGTTGGCCTGTCTGCTGTATCTTTGCTCAACAGAGGTTGACTACATGGTTTTGCTCAGTTGGGCTCAAGCACATGTAAGGCCTTGCCTAGGAAGACTTGACTAACCTGGTTCTGTTCCATGTGGCCTCTCATTCGCCAGGACTGCCTACATGTCCCAAGAATAAGGAACACTGTCAATGGCTTCCAGAGGCTTGGGGCTAACACTGTGCCACTTTATCCCTAAGCAGAGCAAGTCCAGTGACAGCTCAAGTCCACAGTCCAATGTGAGCAGCTGCAGTCACATGCCAAGGGTATAGGAACTGGAAGGAGTGACACTTCAACCCCCCTCCCTCCTCAAACCATCACAAAAAGAGATGTCTTAGTTAAAAGGATACTGGGCTCTGGGTCAATGTCTGTGTATTTCCCTTGTGGTCACAAAATGGCTGCAGTTGTATCTAGCACCATATCCATATATACTTTTATTTAGAGCCAGGAAGCCAGGCTAGACAGATGACACAGCGGGCAAAGTACTTGTGGAGTGTGAGAACTTGAGTTTGAAACCCAGAATCCTCGTGAAAAACGGATATGATAGCAGGTGTCTGTAATCCAGCACTCCTACAGCAAGACAGGAGGCAGAGTCATGAGAATCCTTGAGGTTTACTGGCCAGCTAGCCTTGTGTACATAGCAACAAAGTAGGAGAACCTGCCTCAAACAAGGTAGAAGGTGAGGACTGACACCTGAGGCTGTCCTCTGATCATAGACTCTCTCTCTCTCTCTCTCTCTCTCTCTCTCTCACACACACACACACACACACACACACACACACACACACACACACACGCAACACTCTCTCATACACTCACACACAACTCATACTCACACACAAACACACTCTCACACACACAATCACACACATACTCACATACAAACACACACACACATACAAACACACTTTCACACATACACACACACTCACATTCAATCACACACACATACACACTGTCCTAGTTTTGCTTCTGTTGCTGTAACAAACACCTCTACAAAGGCAACTTAAGGGAGAATAGGTTTATTCAGCTTGCAGTTCCAGATTGCATCCACTATTCTGGGGCAGTCAAGGCAGCAGGGACCCGAAGCAGCGGGTCACATCCACAGCCAATAGCAAAGAGGACGGATGCATGCCTGTGCTCAGCTCAACTTCTATTGTATACAGTCCAGGACCCAAACCCAGGGAAAATGCCACCCACCTGCATTCTGGGTGCTCCCACATCAAGTAACAGTCAAGACAATCCCCAGCCTGATCTAGACAGTCCCTCAGCAAGACTCTTTTTCCAGGTTGTGTCTAGTTAAATTTTTGTAACCATCAAGGGGCTAGGGAGATGGCTCAGAAGTTAAGAGCACTGCCTGCTCTTCCAGAGGTCCTGAGTTCAATTCCCAGCAATTGGTGGCTCACAACCATCTGTAATGAGATCTGGTGTCCTCTCTGGCCTGTAGGAATACATGTAGGTAGAACACTGTATACATAATAAATAAATAGATCTTTTTTCTTTTAAAGTAACCATCAGTTGGGACAGTGGTGATGAATGCCTTTAATCCCAGCACTTGGGAGGCAGAGGCAAGCTGATCTCTGTGAGTTCGAGCCTGGTCTACAGAGTAAGTGCCAAGACAGCCAGGGCTACATGGAGAAATGCTGTGTTGAAAAACTAAACTAGCCAGGCAGTGGTGGTGCACACCTTTAATCCCAGCACTCGGGAGGCAGAGGCAGGAGGATCTCTGTGAGTTTGAGACCAGCCTGGTCTACAAGAGCTAGTTCCAGGACAGCCTCCAAAGCCACAGAGAAACCCTGTCTTGAACACCCCCCCCAAAAAAAAACCCTAAACTAAAAAACCATCAAGCTAGGTGTGTGGTACACACTTTGAACACAGCACTCAGAGGCAAAGGCAGGTGGATCTCTGTGAGTTTTCGGCTAGCCTGATCTATATAGAGAGTTTCAGGTCAGCCAAAGCTGTCCCATAAAACAAAACAAAACCCACCAAACAAACAAAAGTATCAAACAAAAGAAAACATCAACTGAAAACCCAGTGCAGACTGACTTCGGGAGTCTGATGCCAGGTGGTTCATTGCCGGCATATTTAAAACACAGTACAATTTGGCAACGGTTTCCAGGGAAGAATCAGTGCAATCGCTCCCATTCTGATTGCACAATGAAGCTGAAGGTGTGACTTAGAACTCCTTTACAAAGTGTGTGTGACCATGCGGGTGGGTTCCATAGCTGAAAGGCCCAGCATCTCGTGTGGTCCCTGAGATAGCATAGAGATCATCAGCAGGCATAACATACACGTGACATCTTCCTAAGGACGGGTAAGGTCTGGGGAGGGAAGAGTCTGGGGTAATCATTCTGGAGAATTTGGATGAGATCTGCCTCTGAAGCAAAAGGTGGGTGAGGTGTGCTGCCACAGACAGCAACCAGGTCATTACCAACATCCACTCCTAGCCTTCTGGGTGGAGAGGTCCTTGTGTGTTTTAACATTCCTGGTTTCCCTAGTGAGCTGTGGGTGCCGGAACCTTTGTACCCCCAACAATCAACCAGAAGATGTGAGCTTGCCACTAGGTTCTGAATACCACATGGCAGAAGGGGAGAATAACTGAAAATTGTCCTCTGATCTCCAAAGCACATGATATGGCATGCATACGTGCACATACTCGTGTGCACACATGGGCACAAATGAGAGCACACACACACACACACACACACAAATATATATATATATATATGAAGCAAGAAGCAATGGCAACAGAAGTTGAGTTTCCGGTAAATAAACCACCTGTAATACCTCTCAAGAGCTGTGGTGCTCATCAAATTCATCATAAGGAATCTTCCAACGCAGCAGGCATCTCCTGGCTATCGAGACGCCGTGGGCCTGAGCGCCACAGTCTACATCTGTAGGTTCCTGGCTGCCATCTATACTGGTGTGATGCCCATGACCCCTATGTGATGTACAGAAAAACAGATCAGACAGACAGTCTGTCTGGGATTCCTGATCTCCAGTTCATCATCTTCACCTTGGTCTGAGGGAGGTGAAACACTCACACACATACAGAGGCAGGTGGGGCTGGGCCTCACTTGAGCCAGAGTTCTTGACCAGCATGCAGGAAGCCTGGGCTTCATCTCCAGCACCACATAAACTGGGCATGAGGGGGCGTGAAGTGAAGGCAGGAGGATCAGTAGTTAAAGGTCATCCTTGGCTACATAGTGAGTTTGAGACCAGCCTGGGCTACACGCGACCCTGTCTCAAAACCATCAACATCACAGGAGACATTTTTAGGAACATAACTGTCCCGCAGAAGGAAGCCTGGTGCCTATGTCTGGCTGAGTGGGAGGCAGCTAGAAGGTACGAAAGAGGGAAGATACCCAAGGATGGGACAGCACCAAAAATGCTGTGGTGACAGTGTTTCCTGGGCTCTTCTCTTTAGAGAGCGCATTCTCTCTGGCAAGCTGGTGCGCAGAGCTGAGAAGCGACTGAAGGAGGTGGTTCTTCAGGTGGACGAAGAGCGCAGGGTGGCTGACCAGCTCCGGGACCAGGTGAGCTGTTGACATCACCACAAACAGTGGGTAGTGGGATCAAAACAAGATAATGACACTGCTAGCCTGGCCTGGCAGGTGACTCAGTGAGTCATCTCACCTATGGTGGAAGCAAAGACAGGAGGATTGCTATGAGTTTCAGGAGAGCCTTGCTACAGTGGGAGCCCCTTCTCAAACCAACAGCAACAATGAAAAATATCCTGTAGTCTGTAGGTGACAGAGCCTGTATGTGACTTCAGATAGAGTCCCCGTGTCCTTAAGAGCTCTGCTATGCCTTGTCTGCTATTCGTTCCACAAATGATTATTGAGCATGGCCTTTGTGCCAGGCACATTGCTATGCATTAGAAATAAGGTGCTGGGAAGGTTTCAGAAGGTCTTGGCCCTCACAGGGCTCATATTACCAGCCTAGGAAAGGTATTATACATACAACCAAACAAAGATAATGCCAGACTCTGGTGAGGGCTGTGAAAGAAAAGAATGAAGACATAGGTTGAATGGAGAGTCTTGTCCAGGTTGGGTTTTGGAAAGGGTTATGGAGGTGACATTTGAATTAAGACCTGACAGGGGAGGAACAGCCAGGTGGAAAGAGCAGGAGGCTCAAAGGCCCTGAAGAAATGAAGTGAGCAGAAATGAATCAGTATAGCTAGAGGGATACAAGAAATGTAGGGTGGGTGTGGCTCATTTGACACAGTGCTTACCCAACATGCACAAGACACTGGTTTCGATACCCAGCACTGCACTTGGGAGATGAAGGCAGGACCAACAGAAGTTTAAGGTCATCTTTAGCTACATAATGAGTTCAAGACCAGCCTGTACCTCATTAGACAAATGAAGCCACATGATATGTGTTCTTTCCCTGGAGAGAGGTGGCAGTGTCTGGGGAGATCAGGGTGAATTTGGTGTGGTCACTGGGTTCCTCAGAGACATGGGCATGAGGAAGTTTATGTTAGGGCTGGCCCCTTACCCAGCAGTCCTGGGAAGCCAAAGGAGGACTGTAAGGGGAAGGAGCCTGCTCTGAGTGTCCCTCCAGTGCTGTCACAAGACTTACAGGAGCCACATGTTTATACCAGATGGGGTGCTGACAGGCCAAGGAACTAATTCCACGAGGCCAGCTTGGTAAGCCAGTGAGTTTATTGGGGTCACCATGAGTGACTTGAAAACAGGTGCATCACCAAGAAACCTCACCCCATCATGAGTGATGGGCTCACAAACACTGCAGCCCCAGAGGCTTGTTCCTGTCTACTTCCGTCCTGCCTTCTATATGCTCTTGCATCCCAAAGACCACAAGCAATGAAGTGGGGGGGGGATCTCATGGGGAGGACCAGGAGTTCTCTGTTCCATGGATTACTAGGTGCCTGGTCTCAGCTGTCCAACACCCAGATGTCTTCTGCATACTTTGTTGCCATAACTGTGACGGTCTCAGTAGGTCACCACAGCTGCTCTAGGCACTGGGGGACACCATGGGAATGACCTGGTGCCCTCTTTCCACTCAGCTGGAGAAAGGCAACCTCCGGCTGAAGCAGCTCAAGCGACAGCTGGAGGAAGCAGAGGAGGAGGCATCGCGGGCGCAGGCTGGCCGGCGGCGACTGCAACGGGAGCTGGAGGATGTCACAGAGTCTGCCGAGTCCATGAACCGGGAGGTGACCACGCTGAGGAACAGGCTCCGGTAAGCCACCCACATGCTGGTGCCACCCAGAAGAGGAGAGAAGACCTGTCCTGGATGGCCAGCTTGCGGATAAAACCCTGGGGTGGGAAGGAGGCTCTGGCTACCCTGACCTCCCACCTGAGCTTTTTCAGTCTTGCTCAGGTGCTGCCATGCCATCTGCACCTGTTTGACCATTTACCAGCCTTTGATTTTAGCTTCTCTTGTCCTTATCTTTACCTTTCTGCATCTGTGTTCTTATCTCTGTCTGCATCTTTGACCCCCTCTTTCCTGTCACTTGTGCGTTCTTCTCCCACAGGCGTGGCCCACTCACCTTCACCACACGCACAGTGCGCCAGGTGTTCAGGCTGGAGGAAGGCGTGGCTTCTGATGAGGAGGAAGCAGAGGGGGCCGAGCGTGGGCCCGCACCACCCCAGGAGCCTGAGGCTCCGTCCCTTGCCACACCCCAGTGACCCAGTCTGCCCTAGATGTCCCAAGGACAGAGCCTGTCCCAGTGTCCCTCCTGGCTTGCACTTTGAAATGATGCTGCCCGCTGGCACTTTCTGGCGTTGATGAACCCTACTGGAACCCCAGAACTTCCGCCCACGGGGGACTCCAAATCAAGGCCCGAAACCAAGGAGCTAGGTTGCAGGGAGGCAAGGGTGGTCACTCTTGTTGAGGGGACAGAATGAGCTCGGATGGGAAGCATATCCTGTCAGCTCCCGTTTTTCAGGCCTGTCCCCTGCAGAAAGCAGGCAGGCGACCTCCATCCTCTCCCAGTGTCCTGCCCTCTTGTATGGGGGAAGATCTATGTGCCCATCAGGTCCCTCATGCTCCAGGCACTGAAGAAATAAACTGCACCTGACTGGATCCTTCACCATGGCTGTGTTTCTGTTTGGGGGCCAGAGTGTGAGGGGCTTTCTCGGCTGTTGTAATATGTGAGATCCTTCCTAGGGACTGGGTATTTACTGTGCAATGAGAAGTAAAGGATCCTACTATATACTAGGCAAGCCATTGTCTCCTCAGCGCCTTTGAGGGAGTAAAGCACATCTTTCTGGCCCTTTCAAAGTTTAGGAACAGGTTGAGCCACTAGCCTCAGGGTACCCAAACCCCACACAGTCTGGCTTCAGAGCTGGTAATTCACACATGAAAACAGTATCATAAGCACCTTGCATACCCAGGACACTCTCCCTTGGGTTCTAGGACTCAAGTTCACAAACTTGTTGCTCTCTTACATTCTAGTTGGGAAGGCTGTTCATGCTTGTCGTCAAGGAAACCAAGATAGACACTTGTCCCAGTGCCCAAAGAGGCCAAAAGATCAGGTCCCATGGGGGAATTCCAGGCAGGGGCTCTACTATTGAGCCACATCTCAACCCCTTACTGGGGACTCTGGGAAACTTAGTTGTTGCCCAGACCTGCATTACCCAGCCCATCTCCCACCTACTCTTTAAGTTCCCTCTGTGCACCCCAAACCAAATCAAAAGCCACTTCTAAATGAAAAGGAATCATTTATTGGGCTGGGGAGGGGCATGACACTGTTTCTTTGTGGGGGAGGGCTGACATGCGGCAGCTTCTGCGTGGGTGGTTCATGCACCCTGGATGGGCGTGGGGGAGGCTTGGGGGAGGAGCCTGCCGACCCCTCCCTGCCTGCCTGCGGGTGGGTCAGGAAGACCCGCCTGTTAGCACCAGAGTTGCAGACCTCCCCTCCCCCAGACTCAAGACCCGCCCCCATCCCTGAGAGCGCCCCTTGGCCAGCCCCTCCCGCGCCAGGCCAGGCTAGGCCCGTCCGCCCACTAGAAGTAGAGAAACTTATTGCTGTGAGTGTGTGGGGAAGGAGGGGAGCTGCTGAGCTCAGGAAGACCCCCTTACCCCCTGCCAATCATTCCTCCCCATCGCCCCGCCCCCAGCCCGTGCGTCCCCCCACCAGCGCAGGAGGGGTGCGCGACGCATGCGTGTGGGGGGGGCGCGTCATGCAGCGCATGCGTGCAGTTGCAGGCACCCTGGCGGCCGTGGGGAAAAGGGAGACCAGGCTCTGGCTCTCCCTCCCCGAACCCCACACTGTTTGGTAAATTGGGAGATATGAAGGGGCCATAAATCACGTTTTGTAGACATCTATAACGATGGTAGCTTTAAAAAAAAAAAAAAAAGCTTAACTAAAAAGCTGGGTACGTGTGGGAAACTGGAGAGCAGGGGGAGACAGTGGGAAGTGGTTGGTACCTTCAAAAAAGGACTCTTGCCCCCTTTCTCCACCCCATTTGTCTCTTTAAGGGATGGGGGGAAAAATAGGGGCTGTTTGAAGATAAACCCTTTGGCAATATTAGGAGTCCTCACCTCATACCCTGATGTCTGGAGTCCCCTAGCCCTTTGCCCTGCCCCTACCAGATCCCACCCCACCCCCTCAACCCCTGTCTTAGCAGGGTTTAAAGTCCCAAGGGAAGGCTGGAGGTGGTGGTGGTGGGGACTCAAAATGCCCCTTGCATAGGAATCGTTGCATTAAGAATTGGGCCCAAGGACTCTCTCACCGACACTCTGGTGGCAGCGGGAGGGCTCCCTGAGGCTGTGGGAACAAGGGAGAGATTGCTAATTTTGCTGATCACCCTGCTCCAAAGGGGTTTGTTTAGGATTCTGGGACCAGTGTGGTCTCTGGGCTTGGGGGAGGTAGCATACTGGAGCCAAGATGGGAATTGGAGTTTTCCACCGCGAACGTGGAGGGCCAGGACACGGGGGGGGGGGGGGGGAAGATGAGGTCCTAGTTGAGGTGGGCGTGTCTTTTCCCACCACGCGGGCCACAGTTCCTATGATAACTTTGGGACAGTTTCAGGGGAAGAGGGGCTGCCGGAGATTGAACCCCGGGACCTTAGCACATTAGGCAAGCTGTGTGCTTGACTGTCCTTCACTTGCTTTCAATGTGAACACCCAACCGCTGCGCTGCCAGTGCGCACCAGCTGGTCTGCGTTTGTGCCTGGAGCGTACATGTTTTAAACACGTGGTTGTTTGTGTACTCTGCAAACTACAGCACACGAGGGAACAGGAATCCCACGCTCTGGGAAACTCTGTGTTTTGGCACCATCTCGGTGGAAGGGGCTTTGAGGAGGGGGTTGTCTAGACCGAGATGCTGGGTGCGGTGGGAGTTCCCTGGAATCAGACAGGCGGAGCCTGTCGGGGAAGGCCTTACATCAGAGGCGCCTGGGACTGGGGAGTATGACGTCAGGGGGTCAGGGCTGTCTGGGGTTGGAGGAAGCTTGAATGTATATGGGTGTGTCTGGGCAATGTCTGGGTCATGAGGACGGTCAGGTCCTGGAGTCTGGAAGTGAGCTGGTGTGCAAAGGGTCTGGGAGGGTGGAAGAACACCGAGGTGCAGGCAAGGCCAGTGGTGGACGGGTGGAGTGATGGAGTGTGGGGTGTCGGAGTGTGCGGGGATGGGAATGCAGGGTGCCAGGGTCAATCTCCGGAAGTCTAGGATGCTAGTCTCATGTTCTGGGAGTGGGGACAGGGTGCGGTGGAGGATTCTGGGCCTGGAGGGCTAAGTCCATGCAGTGAAGAGAGGGAGCAGATCCCTGGAGGCGGGGCGTAGGTGGAACGCACCAGCTGGAGTCCTCCAAGCCCGGGAGCAGCTGGCAGAACCCCACCCCCCAGCTGAGCTCCTCACGGCTGCGGCTGATAGCCTGCCTTCCTTTCCCTAATGTTCCTAGAGGGATTTGTGTTTGTTTTTCCTGAATCGATAGTGATGAGTGGGTCGCCCTTTTGGTGGGTGATCAGGAAAACCCCTAAAGTGCCATCCCCGACCCCAGAAGCTCCCAGCGGCCTCCCCTCCAACTTTCTGCACGCAGCTCCTGGCGGCTTATTGCTGAAGAGGGGGTCCGGGAGACATGCAAACTGGAGTGGGTGCCCCAAGATGGAATCAGCTTTTAGTTATTTACAGAAGTCGATGGGAGGGGTGTCCTATGGCTCATGGAGACCTGAGGTTTGCTTTTTTTGTTTTTTTTCGGAGGGGAGAGAGTTGGGGGAGAACAGGCTCCGGCTCCGCCCCCTCTATCCTGGGGCGTTCTCTAGTATGTGGGGAGTGAGAGGCCGGGGGTGTCTGCTGGCATCATCATCTCTTTTGCATATTATTAATGACATTTTTTAAAGAACCCTTTCCCCACCCCCCACTCCCAGCTCCTCTCGACCTTCCCATCACCCCCAGTTCCCCCACAGAGGGGAGGGAAGCGCTAGAGGATGGAGGGCAGGGTTGGGGGAGCTCGGCGCGTGGCCCGGGGCGAGCCAGGGGGAGTGGCGAGGGGCGCGAGGCGCAGGGACACCCCGCTCAGGCCCACAATGCTGCTCAGGCTGCGGGACTTCTCGTAACCTGGGGAAGGAGCAGAGACAAGGGTGGGAGGGGGCATGGGGATGGGAGCCAGGGTGAGGGTACAAAGAGACCCCAAACAGGGACACAGAGACAGAGAAAAGGATGGAAAGGGGAGAAACACCCATAGGCGTGATGGGCGGGGCCGAGGAGATGGAGAGAGAGGTGAAGAAATCGCAGTCAGTCAGCATCCACAGAAAAGGTGCAGACACAGGGAAGGGGAAAGACAGGATTAGGAGGCAGGTGGTGCCCACTAAGTCTCCCCACCCAGCCTACCCTCCCCTCTACTCCCCCTCCCCACGGTCCCCTGGTCTGAGGCCCAAAGGCAGCAGTTGGCGAGGTGGGATGGTGGGCGGCAGGGGCCGGGGTGGAGGTAGCAGCTGGTGGAGGGGGCTGCGCAGGGGGGAGATAGGGACCTGGTGCAGGGAGGTGGAGGAGATTCCCTGGGACCTTGTGATAAGAGCTCACTGTGTAGCCCAGGCTGCTCTCAGTCTCACTGTTGCACAAGCTGGCCCAGAACACACTATATAGCTTAGGCTGGACTCAAATTATGTAGCCCAGGTTGGCCTCAATCTCACTATTTAGCTTAGGCTGACTTCAAATTCAGTAGGTAGGTAGCCAGCCTTGGACTACACTCAGCATGGACATCTTTCAAGAGTCCAGGACATGGGATGAGGTGGAGGATTCCAAAATTGGATGGGGTCTGCTGGTGACAGGAAGCAGTAAGGTCACACAGCTCATGGGATCCCACATTAGGACCATTCGGGTGGGTGGGTGGGTTTGTTTGTTTGTTTGTTTTTCTCTGCCAGCATCAGGGCCTGGGTTGACTTCTAAGCACCCCAGGCTGGGAGGTGGCACTCTAACTGCAGAAGAGAGTGCCTGGAGTCGGGAGGACAGAAGCCCGGTGTCTCAGGGACACCCCCTCCCACCATTCCCAGTTGCTAACCTGGGGGGGAGGGACAGGGGGAACCCGAGGGTCTCTCGAGGTCTCAGGCGGTGACAAGAGCTGGGGACAGAAATACAGAGAGTCAAGGATAGGGAATGGGAGGCAGATGGGGGGGGTGCTCCCCAACACAGGCTCACTGTTGGGGGAACGGAGAAATGCCTGGATGTCTTCCTCCTTTCTGGTGTTTTCCAGGGGGTGATGGGAGCGGTGAAATGGGGGCAGCCAGAGACATCAAATATGGAAGGAGCTTCCGGGGTGGCTAGGGGAGGGGGGGACCAAGGGTGGGAGGAATGGGGTTGGTATGGGAATCAGGAGGTCAGAGGGTGAACGGGGACAGGCTCGTAAGGAGGGAAGATCTTGGGGCAGAGAGGCAGGCAGGGCAGTAGAGGAACACTCGGGCAGAGAATTCAGTCAGCCCCATCAGCTCCAGCCATCATTTGAGTTCAGTGAATGGATTTTGGTGTCATATGCAAGAAAAGCAAGGGGCCTCACCCACCCCACTGGGACCCCTGGCTTCCCACACACTCTGCCTTACCCCCATCCTACCAGGAACCCCTCAACAAAGGGTAAGGAATAGAGGTCCAGGTTCAAGCGGGGGTGAGGGGTGGGGGGTGAGATGGGAGGAAGGAGGGAAGGAGTGATGAGATGGACATGGAGGGTGATGGGGGCGGGTATAGGAGAGGCACACAGGCCCCTCTGGGCTATGAGCCCGAAGCCAAGGTTCTCACACCTGTCTGCTTCCAGTTGGCACTCCCTGGGGGTCTTTGGAACACCGGGGCTGTAGCCTTAGGCTGAGGGCAGTGATTCTTCATGTGTTTATATTTATAAAGAAGGTGCTGTGCTGTTTCTAGAATGAGTAGGTGGTAGATAGACACCTTCAGGCTGCTTCTCATCTGTGTTAGGCTGAAGCTGGCGTTGCCCACCACTGATGTCTCTTGCACCCACCCCTTCCCCAGTTCAGTCTCTTTCTCTTTTTTGCAGTATGGTAAGTACAACTTAGGATGTGCTAAACAGGTGCTGCACCACTGAACCCCTCACTGGGGGATTCTAGGCAGAGCTTTACAGCCAAGGCGCAAACCCAGCCCCCCCCCCCACACACACACACAAAACTCGGGGCTTGTGCACCTGGCCTTTTGTCTGCCTGGTTGATCCTTTTCATCCTTTTCATGTCTCATGTCACTTTCTCAGACAGGTTTCCCAGAGTTGCCTGTGGTTTTGCCTACCCACAGTCATAGCAAAGTAACAGCTACCTCTGTTGTGTAAGAAATCACCCCAAAGTGTAGCTAAAACAAGAAATTGGGGGGTGTGGTGAGGGCAGGGTCTTATTTTCTAGCCCAAGCTAGCTTCAATCTCACAATCCTTCTGCCCCAGCATCCAAGTTCTGTAATTACAGAAGTGTACCACCATGTTTGGCTTTTCTTATCCCTCTTGACTGACCTTTCATCTCCACAGACCTGGTCCTGGCCAGGTCCCTATCCTCTTGTCCCTGGATTCCCATCTAGCTTCCTTCCAGCTTCATGATCTGCTCCATTCATCCCATCTCCTGGCTTCTAGCATGGCCCCACTTTCCTAGTTCTCATGTCCCTGTCTTTCCTGATAGGTCTATATCTGTTTTCTACTTGGCCATCAGAAAGCCCCTGGGGAACTAAGTCTTCTCAAGTTGAACCCCGTTCTTAGAATCAGGGAGAAGTCACCTGGCTCACTCCATCCTGCACGTAGTGTCCAGGCACACAACCTACATTAGTGACTGGATAAAAAATACCCAGAGAGGGATGCAGACAGGTGAGAGTCAACGGTGGGGTGGGGGTGGGAGTGAGCAGGTCAGAGTTGGGAGTTGGGGCTAGGTTAGTTCTGGAGTATTAGTGAGGACTAGGCAAGTCCTGGGGTGGTGGTGGGGTCAGTGTCAGGAAGTGGGTACAGCTGTTCACCATGGGTGAGGGTCTCGGTCAGTAGGACAGCATGTTCTCAGAGAGGTTAGTCGGAGGTACAGAAGGAAGGGGAGTCAGGGGGCCATGGTGGGGAACTACTTACCCTAGGGGGAAGGGGGCTCGTCCACTAGGGGGATATCCAGGCTGCTGCGTTGGCGTTGAGGTCGGGCAAGAAGCTTGGGGGGCCTGGCTTACGCCAGTATGGAGGGGGCAGTGGGGGAGCACCAGTGGCTGGGGGTGAGGGAAGAGGCCGGAGAGTCAGGGTGGGTGGGGAAGATGGAGATGAAATAAAGACAGGTGAGGAAACTTGGGGCTCAAGGTGAAGGAGAAGGATAGGGAAGGAGGCAGTTTGGGGCTGAAGGGGAAACAGAGGGAAGTCCGGCACCTCCCCCATCCCCTCTCCTCCCTCCCCTGGGCTGGGGAGAAAGGAAGGGTCTCAGGGGAGCCCCTGGAGGGCACCTCACCTTTTCGGATGGAGCCATCGGGGGAAGGGGCGTAGTCAGTGACGAGGAAGCAGGCTCGGTCCCGGCTGTAGCGACCCCGGCTTCCCGGAGTGATCGGGCTCTTGTCTTCTGGAGACATGGCTGGCTGGTCGATGGCAGGGCAGTCCTCGTGGGCCAGTGCAGCTGCTGCAGGGTCCCCATTGGGACGGGGGTCTACTGCAAGGTGAAGGGTCACAGACAGAGGACAAACTGAAGGGATAAGGTGACAGTGGAAAGCACTGGAGGGGCAGAAATTGTAGAGTGCCTTGGGCATGGGTACAGGGTTGCTGGTAGGATGGCTGGGAAGGTGGGGTGAAGTGGATGGAGAGTGTGGACAGTGACTAGCTGAGGGCCAAGGCAAGTACTAGAAAGTGGCAGTTGGGCCTCGTGTGAACCTGTGAATGTGCGGACTGGTCCTGGGAGGGTGGCTGGGGCTGCTGTGGTCACTGTCAGCCTGGTGCTCATCCCATCACTCAGGAGGCTGAGGCAGGAGGATTCTGAGTTTGAGGCCAGCCTGGGCTGCATAGTGAGATTCCTCCAAGAAAAAACAAAAAACAAAAGGTGGGTGCTGGGCACAGCCAGCGTTAAGTGCTGAGCGAGCACTGGCAGGGGGCAGGGAGGGTGTCATGGGCTGTGAAGTGGTTGCTTAGGGACAAGTGTGGGGTGCTGCAAAGGGCAGGGTGGGGCAGGGTTGGGAAGGTGACAGTGGGGGAGGGGGGGTCCCCTAGGCTCTGACTTGAGCTATTTTTAATGGATGGGAAACTGGGTCAGTGGCTAAGGGACAAGATGGGGGGCCGGGCAGACTAGCTCATTTTCTTGACCTATTTAAGGCCTGGGGGGGGGGCTCACCTCCTTCCTTCAGGACACCCAAGTCACTGCCTGAAAGAAACAGAGTCCCCCAGGACACATACAACACGAAAAATCAGGCACAACCACCAGTTTTCTCATCTCCTCCCTCCTCTACTTGGCCTGACTTCTTGTTTAAACAAATTCTTTTGAGACATAGTCTTGCTTTATAGCCCAGGCTGGCTTTGAACTCACTTCATCCTTCTGCCCCAGCCCCCCAAATGCTGGGATAGCAGGTGTGCTCAACTAGACACGGATGATTCTTCTGGTAGAAAGAACTCTCTGGGACACTGCTGTTCTCTGCAGACCCTGCCTGGCAGCCTTGCCTGCAGAGCCCTTTTGGCTTTGGCCCTTGGTTTTTGCGGGCTTCTCCCTTTTGCCTGTGGGTGGGTCCTGAACTCTATCCTGCTGACTGCCCATTCCATTTGTCTCCCTCTCTTAAATGATGGTGATACTTGGCAGATCAACTGTGTCACCTTCCCAGCTCTGGCCCTCAGGACAGCCTGCCAGTTACATGCTGTGATGTGCACAGGCCTGCCCCCAGCCTTCCTGCCAGTTATGTGAGACTCCTGTGTTTTACACTGACAGCTTTTCTTTTTGAGACAGGGTCTCATGTCGCTCAGACCAACCTTGAACTCCTGACCTTCCTGCCTCTTCCTCCTAAGTACTGGGGTTACATGACTGCATCACCATGCCTGGCTCTCATTCCTTTTTCTTTGTTATTTCTAACTCTCTCTTCCCTTTTCTTCTCAAGTAGAAACAGGAGTATCTCTTTCTTCGGAAACGGTCTCTAAGAATGGGAGTGGACCAGTGGCCCAGGAAGCCATTGTTTGTTTTGTTTTGTTTTCCTGAGACAGGGTCTCCATATGTATGTAGCCCAGGGCAGCCTCAAATGTGTTGACCTTCCTGCCTCAGCCTCCCCAGTGTTGGAATTATAAGGGAGTGCTGCTGAGCCCTGCTCTTCCTTTTCCCCCTCCACCCTCCTGCCCTAACTCCTTTCCTTTCCTTCCTTTCCCTTTCTCTTTTTATTTTTTCCTCATAATATTTGAGACAGGGATATGTAGCTCAGGCTAGCCTTGAACTCCTGATCCTCCTACCTCTACCTCCCATACTTGGGATGGTACCAAGGGATGCCACCAAGGGATGAGAGGCATGCACCACCATAACTGGGTTTCCAAGTCTCTTTCTATGAACACCACCATCACTGTGTGAATCCTGTCCAGGGGTCTCTCAGAGAAGCCTGGCTGCAAATTGCACATGGAGGCCTTTCTGTGGCTCCTTCTGCCTCCTCTCTAGCCTTCCTCCCCACTCTGCCTGACCCTAAGAGACACCTTGCCTCTGCAATCCTGCCCGCCTTCCCCCCAGGTCTCCCCGCTATCCCAATCCCAACCCCAGTCTCACCTGCCCTGTTGGTTTCGATCACCTCTTCTTGAGCCAGTGGGCAGGGCTCACCAGGGGCTGGCAGAGGAGGCAATCCCATGATGCCCAGTCCCCCAGCACCACCCCTGAGCAGCCCGGGGTGTGTGTGGGGTCCAGGTGGGTAGGCCCCAGCCACAGTCACCCCCATGGAGGGAGGGGTGATGGGCGGTGGTGGGCTGATGCCACCGCTGCCGTGGTGGGGGTGTGGTGGGGGTGGAGGAGGGGGGTCAGGCTTGCAGTAGTTGGGTGAGCCAGGCTGTGGAGGCCTGGGGATGTGTTTGTTTTTCTTCTTTGGCAATTTCTGCTTGGCCATAGCCAGTGAATAGTACATGCCGAAGTTGTTCACGATGACGGGCACCGGCATGGCAATGGTCAGCACTCCAGCCAGGGCACACAGTGCCCCGACCAGCATCCCAGACCACGTCTTGGGATACATGTCTCCATAGCCCAGGGTGGTCATGGTGACCACGGCCCACCAGAAGCCAATGGGGATGTTCTTGAAGTAGGTGTGGTTGGAGCCCAGGATGTCATCAGGGTCGGCACCAATGCGTTCAGCATAGTAGATCATGGTGGCAAAGATGAGGACCCCCAGAGCCAGGAAGATAATGAGTAACAAGAACTCGTTGGTGCTGGCCCGGAGCGTGTGGCCCAGTACACGAAGGCCCACGAAGTGGCGGGTCAGCTTGAAGATGCGCAGGATTCGAACAAAGCGGACAACACGCAGGAAGCCCAGCACGTCCTTGGCAGCTTTGGAGCTGAGGCCTGACAGGCCCACCTCCAAATAGAAGGGCAAGATGGCCACACAGTCAATGATATTCAGACTGCTTTTGAGGAACTCCACCTTATCCGGGCAGAAAGTGACACGCATGAGAAACTCAAAGGTGAACCAGACCACACAGACGCCTTCCACGTAGGTCAAGAAGGGTTCTGTCTCCACCTCCACATTGGTGATGTTCTCTGGGGGAGCCCCAGGGATTGGAGAAGCCTGCGTCACCGTCTTGTTGCTGATGTGGATGAAGCCCTCGTGTGTCTCCAGGCAGAAGGTGGTGATGGAGATGAGGATGAAAAATAGGGAGGCAAAGGCCACATACTGCAGGAGCATGGGAGAGAAAATGGGAATGACCAGCATGCTTATATCGCTGCAGTCTATAAAGACCCTCTGGTGCCGTCCCGTTCCCCAGTTCAGGACCCAAATCCCCTGTGACTCCAAGTGTCCCCACTTAACAGTCCTACCACTTCTAACTACCCATTCTGAGGAAGAAACAGAGGCCCAGGGTGGGAGCTTGCCACAGCTGACCCAGGAAAGAGCACTTTCTAGGTTCCAGATGGAGATTCCTCAGAAGGATCCAAAAATTCTATTTGGGGATGGGCCTGAGAAGGACTACCACATTACAAACATCTCAGAAGTCTGGGATTCAACCTGGAGCTGGGGCAGGGAGAGGGCAGGCGGGAACACAGGATTTTATTTCTGTGGCACAGGGATGCAGCCCACAGCCTTATGCAAGCTGGCTAAACACTCTGCCCCTGAGATATATCCCAAGCCCTCTTTATTTTATTCTGAGGCAGGATCTCACTAATTTGATCAGGCTGGCCTTGAATTTATAGTCCTCCTGTCTCCCCACTAGCTGGGATGGCAGACCTGCATGCCACTAGGCCCATCTCAAAAGCCTGGGTTTGAATTTACCAAACTGGAGCAAGGGTTAAGCTTTCTGGATCTGGATTTTGTTTTTTAATGGAATTGTTATGAAGATTTGGTGAGTGTACAGAGGGCTTGCTTCCAAAAACAGTGCTTGGCTGAGTGCCTGGAACACAGTGAGATCTGAGCTGTTACTAGGGTACAGTGGATCAGTTACTTGGGGCAGGGATGAGGGGGTCAGAGAATGCTAGGATCTAAGGACCCCAGTGCAAGTGTCCCACTGAAAACAGAGAGACCCAGGGGCAGTGCAGGATGGAATGAAAGAGTGAATGTGGGGGAAGCTGAAGAAGACAGAGAAGCCCTGTGGATGGGGAGGGTTGCGGCTCTGCAGAGGTAAATTCAGGGGCCTAGACTTTGGGCCAAAGTCCAATAACTGGGGGTGAGTAGCTTATGCTTTGTCAAAGCGGGGGTGACACTACACAGTGAGAAGGAGGGGGCTAGATCAGGATCTGGAAGTTGGGATAGGGGGCCAAGGCCCTAGGGATGGCTGTTTTGTAAAATGGGGAAGGGGATTGGGATCTGCACTTTTAACCTCAAGCAAAGAAGGCCGAGTGGGGCAATCTGAAGTGGGAAGAGGACCGAGAAGCCTTGTGATGTTGAGGGGTTACGGTTCTGGAGAGGTGAATTCAGGGACCTAGACTTTGGGTCAGAGTCCAATAGCTGGGGGGTGAGTAGGCCCTGGGCCTTAGGGTAGCTGGTTGAGTGGTCAGTAGTGGTCAGTCAGACCACCGATTTGGTTTCTCTGCAGTGGACAAGAGGCCAGAGGTCTCCGCAGAGCGCATGCCCGGGGCCTCCCTGCCCCCAACCAGCAGGCTGCGGTACTGCAGTGGGGGCGGGTCGGCCGGGCCCGGAGCAGGGAGCGCGGCGGCCAGAACCACGGACAGCTCCCCACCGCAGTGCGCAGCCGCAGTGGCCTTCTTAACTCCTTCCAGGCTGAGTCGCTGCAAGCCGGCACGCAGCCGCAGTTCCTATGGCTTCAGCTTCTCAGTTAAAGGCCACTGGGCCTATAATTTGCCTAACCCCTTCCCTCCTAGGAGCCCAAGAAAGCGTGGGCACCCGTTGCAATGCACAGGTGGAGGGTTGGTTCCCCTGAAGTGACTCCGAAGCAGAAGGCATGGGAGGGTACCAAGGCTCTATAAAGGAAGCAAAGCGGAGCCGGGAGGGCTGGACCCTGAGCTCCAAGGTGGTTTGCATTCCCAACTTGCAAGAAGATCCACCTGGAAGTTGGAAAGTACCCGGCACACAGCGAACATTGAAATAAATAAATAAATAAATAAAAAATAGATAGGTGCTGAGTGACCTTCGTAGCCATTCTGGACCCCTAGTCTGAACATCACCCAAAGACTTCCTCTCGGTCTCAGCTCCCTTCAATAGGGTCACAGGAAGGAAGGGTGCCCCAAGCCCCCGAGTTGGGGAGATGATCGGGGGCCTGAAGGAGCATCTGGGGCCATGTCCCTCTTACCCCTCTTTCTTTCCCCTTCCCCCCCAACTCAACCCCAAATGTCGCTAATTCAGCGCTTCTCGGGGACTAAAACTTTATGCGAAGCCTCCGGTCGTCCGTTCCCCACCCCCACCCCCCCCCCACCCCGAATGCGGCACTGCGGCTCTGCGTCCTTCCCGGCCCAGGACGCGGCACGGTGGCGGGAGGGGGGGGGGGGACACGACTTGGGAGGGGGGAGGAGTGGCTCTTTGTTCCCCACTTTTGCTAGTGTCCTCTCTTTTCCTGAACTTACTCCCTTGCTATTCCCGCACACCCTCCTCCAGGGTCTCCCGCCCCGGAGGAAGTTTAGGAAGGGTATCCAAAAAGCCTGGGAAGTTACTGAGGCTTACAAACTTTTCCAGGAGAGACCTCTGAGGGAATCTGGTAGATTCTAGGGTTCTGGGTTTATATCAGGAGAGGCAAATAGAGGAGTGATGGTAGGGGGAGCTTGAGAAGGGGGGCACAAGGCTGAGAGGGGAGAACCCACCGGGTTGAGCTATCTCAAGAGGGCACAGGGTGGGAATTGAAACCATCTGAGAAGTTTCTGAGCTGACTTGGGGGTGAGTAGCAGGAGACAGGTCTCTAGATTTGAGGGGACTCAAACTTCTGAAAGTCACTTGGCAGAGAAAGAAAGAGTAACTGGGGAGGGAGGAATGGAAATGGAAAGGAATCCCAGAGGTAGAGGACAAGTGTACAGTTGGAGGGAAGGGTTATGCTGCAAACTGGGGGCAATTCGGGGAGAAGACACACACTGGGGGTGCTAGAGGAGAGGTATACTGCACGGGGGTCCTTTTGGAGACACAAGAGGAGTTGGCTCTGAGCTCTATGGGGGAGGGGAATTTAGAAAGGACCCCACACACACCTTCGGACTCAACGTTGCAGCTAGGTCGTGGGGAAACTGTCCTGACTGGAAGCAGTAGTTTGGAGGTTCAGTAAGGCCCTAAGGGATCTGTAGGGGTGGGGATCTTCTAGAATTATGAGAGCTAAGAGCAGAAGATCACAAACAGCCAGGTCCAAAGTCAGAGAGAAATAGATCTAGGAGTTGGGCCCAGGGAGAATGAGGGAGGGCCCCAAAGAGGGAGAGTTAGAGAGGGGACTTCAGAGGATCTGGGGCAACGACGACACGGGAGGAGGTGTTTATAAGGCCTGGGCACCGAGGACCAGGAATAAGTAAGTGGCTTCGGGGTGTGCAAGGGACAGCGAGTTGAGTTTTGGAGAGGCTGAGGACATTCTCTGGGCCTGAGAAATTCTGAAGGTCTCAGAAGGTGTGTGGGAAAGGCGGGGTGAGACTGTCAGGGAAGCCCAGGAGATTTTTGGGTAAGGAGCCATTTCCCAGGATCTACGATGACTTGGAACAGTGGGTTGGAGTTTGGAAGGCCCGGGAAACGCTGAAGGTTCGGGAGGTGTGTGTTTGCAGGGGCGCAGGGAACTCCAGCTGCAGGAGGAAGAGCTTCCATAGGACTGGGGAGCCCGGGGCGTGGGGGGGGGGTAAACTTGGGATGGAGGGCTCCGGGAGCAGTGGGGTTGGGATCGTTAAGGGTGCTCGGAGAGCGCGCTCACCCTGGCGGCCCGCGACGAGTAGGGGTCCTCGAAAAGCGCCCACACGCGGGGCTGCCAGCGCCGCCACCACGTGCCGCCCGCGCCTCCCGCGCCCCCGGCAGGTCCCCCGGCGCCTCCGCCCGCGTCCTGGAAGCACAGGCGCTTGAGTTCACCGCCTGCTCCGTCCAGCCCGCCGCCTCCGGCGCCTGCCTCGTCGTCCAGGCCTGCATCGTGGGCGCCTCCGGCGTTGGCGGCGTTGGCGGCGCCCGAGGAGTCCGGGGCCTCGAAGGAGTCGAGCGCTTCCTCTGCGTCGCGGTGCTGGCGGTAGGTCATCCAGCAGCAGGCCTCCACGTCAGTCTCGTCGATGCCCCAGAAGCCCAGCTCCTCCTCGAAGAGCGGACCGCACACGTCGGCCGGGCAGTGCAGCTTGCCGGTGCGGTAGTAGTTGAGCACGTAGGCGAAGACGCCCGGGTGGCGGTCAAAGAAGAATTCATCCGTACCCGGATCGTAGTCGAAGCGCGCGGCCGCCTCGGGCTCGGTCAGCCCGGCCAGCCGTGTCCCCGGCAGGGTGCGCAACGTGGAGCGGTACGTCTCATGGCGCACGCCGCCCACGTTGATCACGATCTTACCGCTGTCGCCGCCGCCGCCGCCGTGCCGCCCCATGGCCACCGCCGGCAGCCCGGGGCATGGCTCGGCGCGCCGGCCCCCGGGCCCGCGGGAAAGCGGAGCACCCGCCGGGCACGCGGCAGGGCCGGGTTGCGCGCACTGCTGAATGCAGCGGCGGCGGCGGAGACTTGGGCGGCTGCGGCGTTGGTGCCGACTGCAATTGCTGCTCGCCGGCCTCCTGGCGCCCGCGGAACGACCAAAAGCACACTGAGCTCAGCATTGGACGGGGAGGTGGGGCTGGAGGCAGGGTCTTGGGGGCGGGGTCCGGGTGGAAAGGCCAACGTGATTGGATGACAGGAGATGATGAATGGATGAAAAGGGCATGATTGGGTAGGTGCAGGGAGGACAGGAGCTGATTGGGCTGAGGGACTGGGCGGGGTCACAGCTAGACGGACTCCGACCCAGCCTAGCTAGAGGAGGTGGGGTTGCACAGAAGGCTCAGGGATTGGGTCGTACCTAGAAGAGGGCGGGGCGTCAAGGGAACCCTAAAAATGCCTAACTCAGCAGCACATCGAAAATGGAGACCTAGGAGCCAGGTATGAGAAAGAGGCAGGTGCGGTGGAGACGGGGGGGGGGGGGGTAAGGGGAGCAGGGGAGGCGGTGAGGAATTCAAGGTCATGCTACAGAGTGAGATGGAGTACAGCCTGGGTGACATGCGATTCTATCTCAAAAAAAAAAAAAAAAAAATCACAGTAGAAGAAGCTGATAAAAAGAAACCAAACTGGAAACTGGTCACTGACCTAAAGTCATGGCAGGCAGGACCTGAGCAGGGGAGGGTTTTGGTTAGGTTAACAGTGATTAGAAGGCCAAGAAATTAATAACATTGGGCCGGGACAATGAGGGGAAGGGTCTCACTTGGGGGAGAGGGGCGGACAGAACTGGAGGTGGAGATGGAACCTGTTTAAAAAAAAAAAAAAAGACTGGGGAGAGGCGAAGGGAAGACACTGGGACAGTGGAGAGGGGTGGAAGGAGAGGCCTGGGATCTTCTGGATGGAAGCTAGGGAGGGGCCGAGACTGCAAGCTGTAGAGTCCAAGCCTTAGGTTTGCTATCCTGCCTCTGCCTCAGCCTCTAGTAGCTGGGATGACAGACATGCACCATCAGGTCCTCCTGCAAACTTGGACTCCGTTAGGAAGAGGGTTCGATGGATGGGAAGTGAAACAGGCAGAAGAGTCTATAACGGGATGGAAGCATCTTCAGTGGTCAGAGGAAGATGAGACTAATAAGTGTATGGCGAAGTGGAGGGTTAAAAATGAGCATTCAGAGCTCCAGGAGCCGTCGGGCTGGCGAGATGGAGAACAGGAAATGAGACACCTGTTAGGGGAAAAACATTGCTTCGCCGGACACGGGGTGTGGAGGCCAGGGCTGGAATGGAGAGATTCCGTGTCAGAGCCCCAGGGGGGGTGGTCCACGAGGCCTTGAGGAAGGGCAAAAGTTTCCAGCTGATGGAGGAAAGGGAATGAGGCCTAAACCACAAATATTGCGGGCAGGAGGGCCAAGAGATGGGTAAAGGAGTGGGCTTTGGTACATGCACAGAGGAGCGCAGCCAGGAGCACCAGCAACAGCTTCTCAGTCACTGGGATAGGTGGGCCAATGGCAAGGGGTGGGGTTATGCAGCATGAAGGGAGGAGCCGGACTAAAGACCACACCTCCGAGTTGGTGCGCTCCGCCCCCTGGGCGGTCCTAGGCACGGGACCCGGCAGTAAGCAAGTGCAGCGGCTGCGGCGGGCGCGGGCTGCGGCGGGAGGAGGCGCCTGCGAGAGCGAAGAGGGCGGGTCAGGGGCTGCTGCGGTCGCTGGCTTGTCGCCTCCCTCTGCAGACGCCACGCGGGTTCATATTCTCATCCCAAGTCCCGTTCCCACTTAAGTGTTTCTGTTTCTCCGTTCTCTGAGTGTCCTCCCATCTGTCCCCACCAATCTGGGAATCTGGTTCCTCTTTTCTCTGTGTCTGTTCCTTGACCTCTGCCTTTCTCTGTGCGAGGGTCTTATCCTTTCTCTTTGGGGCTTTGTCTCCCTCTCTGGTCTCAGTTCTTCTTTCTTTAGCTCTTTGTCCCTCTCTCTCTAGGTCTCTATTTCCTCCCCTCTGGGTCTATGACCCCTCTCCCTTTCTGGGACTCTGCCCCTCTCACTCTCTCAGGATCTCGTCTGTCTCACTTTCTGAGGCTCTATCGCCCTCTCTCCTTGGGTCTTGGTTTCTCTCTGCCTCTGGGTCTCTGTTTTTGTCTGTCTGCCTCTCTCTGGGTCTCTGTCGCCCTCTTCTGCTGGATCTTGTTTCCTCTGTCTCTGGGTAAGCCCCCATCTCAGGCTAACCTCCCATAATGGCAGCAGTTGAATCCGAGTCATTGTAGAGTTGCAGAACTGGGGCATGTCCCAGGTGTGAGCCCTCACCTGCCCCAGACCCTGAAGTCCCCATCCTTTGGAGCCTTCAAGACTCTGCTGGACCCATCAGGGTAGAAAATAGAAAGAGGCACTCACTATGCACTGTATACCCCTAATTCTGGCATGTAACAAAGAGAAGCAGTGACTTGCTGTGATGGGTGGGTCCCAGGTCACAGGACAGGATTGCAGGCTGGCCCAGGGTTTGGGTTTGCATTGGGGATGGAAGTATGGACTGACACAAGGACCTAGATTGCAATCCTCTGTCACACCTCAACTCCACTCTGACTTTCTATTACCAAATAAATCAGTGTTGTTTTTTCCCCAGAGGTCAGAAGTGGGGGTAACAAGGAGGAAACAGAGAGAAGACTATGGGGTTAGAGGTGGGGATAGAGAGCAGGCAACAGTTTGAAACTCATGGAGCCCTGGGAAACTTGGATACCTCATTAGGCCTGTTGTGGAATATTTATTTAACTGGGCAAAGATGTTCTACATTTAATTATGTAAAGATGTGTTGCTGTTTCACCTTTCCTGCCTAAGGTACCTGATCTAATAAAAAGCTGAGCAGCCAATAGCTAGGCAGTAGAGGAAACGGCGGGGCCGGCTAGCAGAGAGAGCAAGTAGGAGGAGGAATCTAGGCTTGGGGGAGAAGAAAGAAGAGAATGAGGGAGAAAAAGAGAGAGAGATACCTGGGGCCAGCCAGTCAACTGCCAGCCAGACACACACATAGGACGCAGAGAGTAGGACATACAGAATGAAAGAAAGGTAAAAAAAAGTCCTGAGGCAAAATGTAGATGACGAGAAACAGGTTAAATTAAGTTATAAGAGCCTGTGGGCAAGCCTAAGATAAGGCCAAGCATTCATAACTAATATTAAGTCTCCACATCATGATTTGGGTGCCGGTTGTTGGCCCAAAAGAAAAGGCCTGCCACACTCCCCAGGGCCTGGGGAGAAGGGCTGCTCAGTAGGGACCATAGGCTGGATGGGTTGTCTAGAGGCGAACAGAGTAAAACTGAGTTGAGGGAATGCAGCAGGGGGTCTGGCCACTTCTTGAAACTCTTTTCTCAGTCAGTCCCTGTCCACCTCATCCATTCTCACCCTTTCCCCCAGACACCCTGTCTTCCCTGGCACCCCCTCCTGCTGTCCCATCCCTTATTCCCAAGGCCAAGTAACTAGAAACTAGTCTCCTCCTGAACTTCTAAGAGTACTTTTTGCTCCACCTCTTACTTCCCATCCCATCACTGCAAAACCCACTGAAGCCAAGACTGAGGACAGACATTCACTGCTTATGCTTCACACACACTACTACCCACCCTCACCCCCGCCACACACACACACACACACACACAGGCAGAGACAGGTGAATCTCCAAGTTCGAGGCCAGCCTTTTCTACAGAGTGAGTTCCACGCTAGCCACGGCTACACAGAGTAATCCTGTCTCGAAAAACCAAAAGCAACCAACCATACAAAACAAACAAAACCCCCACACAAGCACCTTGCCACCTTCCCCAAGCTCAAAACCCGGGGGGGGGGGGATCCTTCCCTGAAATCTTTGGTTCCCTGTCTCACAAGCTGAGCTGTAGACTGTCTTCCCACCCCCAGAACTTGAGCCTTTGCCCCCTTCCCCACACTCACTCCAAGTCTAAGGATCTGGCGGTTGGGGAGTGGTGACCAGGCTCGGGCACCTCTGGGCAGCGAGGGACTGCGGATGGGAGCTGTGACATCACTACCTGAGGAGGGACAGTCCCAGCTCCCCACTACCGGGGGTCTTCAAAGTGTGCCTCTATGACAGATCCACTCTACACACACACAAACACACACACAGATCCACCCCCCAGGGAAAGGTAAACACACACACACACACACACACACACACACACACACACACACACACCCCACCTGGAATTCCCAGGGAAAGGTACAACACACACACACACACACACAACACACACCGCCACCTGGAATTCCCAGGAAAGGAACACACACACACACACACACACACACACACACACACACACACACACACACACACACACACACACACACACACACACACACACACACACCGCCACCTGTTACCGCGACTTGTCGCCTCCCCGCCGCACTCCTGGTTGTGGCCGCCCTCGGCAGAATGCCAACAGGGAGAGAACTACAAAATCCGTGATGCTCCGCGGCACACGGGCTTTTGGCTACGGGCAGTGGGGGCCAGAGGCTTCATGGGGATTGTTGTCCCTAGACCTATCGCGGGCACGCAGACTGCAGAATAGGATGCTTCTCTCCCCTCCCATCTTTTCCTCAACTCCAGAAGTCAGACATCCATTTTCCCTTCCCGAAACTGACTACAGTGGGTTCCTTCAATTGAAAGTGGATTTTTTTTTTTTTTTAATTGGAAAGAAGCACGGCCTCTGTGGCCCTGTGTGCATGTACCCTAACCAGAATGTCCTCTGAGGAACTGCGTTTGCGCAGCCTTTCTTCCTGCTGGTACAGTTGCACGAGACCGAGCACGCGCCAGACCCACACGCGGGCCAACGGTTTTGACCCCTCTGTCGAAGACCGCCACGTAGGGCCCCAAAAAGACGTCTCCGAGGATCCAGAGGGGTCCTGCAGGCTTCGGGATGTCCAAGGCCTGGAAGCCCAATAGGCAGAGGCCAACATCATCACTGTTAAGAATCTGCAAGATGACAACATGGAGGACATTGCGTGTCACTGGGATCCGGGTTTGATTGTCCCCTCTGCACCCACAAGAGAATGAGGAGTGTTTCTAGCTGGGCATGGTGCCACCATCCAGTGATCCCAGTACTCAGGAGACTCAGGGAGGAGGATGGGGAGTTCAAGGCCAGCCTGGGGAGCATATTTAAATCCCATTTAAAAAAAAAAAAAAAAAAAGGAAGAAAGGAGAGCTTCGAAATGGTCCAGCTGGTAAAGGTACTTGCTGCTAAGTGTGTGGACCTGAGTTCAATCCTCAGACCCCCTCATAGTAAGAGAAAATCGTTTCCTTCAAATTGTCTTCTGACTTTTACACACATGCTGTAGTCAAATGCACACACCCAAAATAAATAAAAATCTTTGAAAGGGAGAAAAGAAAGGCAAGGTTCCGGATGGGTTATGCTGGCATAGGCTTTAATCCCAGCACTTGAGAAATAGGCAGGAGGATCTCTGAGTTTGAGGTCAGCCTGGTCTATATTAGTAGTTCTGAGTCTGCCAAAGCTACACAGTGAGACCCAATCTAAAGGCAAAGTTCCTGTGCTGGATACCCAGCCCTGGTAACGTCCAAGCCCCAGTTCTACCTTCTGGAGCTCAGTTTTGTTATTCTGAGTAACTATGGCAGTCATCTTACCTTAATGACATAGTCCTGGCCTGTGAGGTTAAACCAGACTCCACCAAGGCGGAAGGAGACAGTGGGGAGCTCTGGGGTCTTGGAACACTGAATGAAGTACTGTGGAAGAAGAGGAACAGTGAAGGAAGGCAGGTGACCCCTGCTCCGCTCAAGTGCCTTGGTGAGTCCCCAGTGCCCTAGAGCTTCTATTGGACCATCCTGTAAAAAGGTCTTGTTGGGGGAGGTTTCTCCTAGTAGTCAAATTCTACTGTTCTCTACCCCACCCACCAGGGATGCATCACTCAGACCTCCAGGTCCCCCTGCCCTTCCTCATTTACATCCTGGTAACCTGCTTTTATCCTTTAGGCAGCAGCTTCCCACCCGAAAGCTGCCACCAAACCCCCAAGATCCTTCTCAGCACACTCGTAAGTACCAGGAGTGGTCCTCACCTGCCCAGCCAGGAAGGGAAGTCCCCCAATAGCCTTATTCAAGGCATGGATCTCCTCACTAGGTCCTGTGATTAGAGATGTGCCTGTGTCTAGGATGACACCACAGCCCTGGGCACAAAGACTCAGCCCTGTACCAACATTTACACTGTGAGGGAGGATGGAACAGAAGCTGTCATCAGAGGCAGGGCCTGGATGTCCAGACCCTTGGTTCAAGTCCCATAAGGTCAGGCTCCTCACCTCTCCATGTGGACCTGCCAGTAGGCAGGGATGGTGACTGGAATGAAGGTGAGGGGAGGTATGTAGTGAGCTGGGTCTGAGCCCCCCAGGACCAGCTCTCCTCCATCAGACCCTTCGGCGTCTCTGCAGAGGTAGAGTGCAATAAAGGGGCTAGTGTTTCATTTGTTGGTCCCAGAGATGGCCAGGAAAGGACATCCTGCCAGTTGGCTTCTAGGTGGGTGTGCTATTAGTTTTATGTCAACTTGACACTAGCTAGAGTTACTGAAGAGTAGGGAACCTCAACTGACAAAATTCCTCCATGAGATCAGGCTGTAGGCAGTTTTTTTAGTGTTTGGTGTGGGACACAGCCTACCATGGATTGTGCCTGGTAGTCCTGGGTTCTATAAGAAAGCAGGCTGAGCAAGCTATGGGGAGCAAGCCAGTAAGCAGCACCCCTCCATGGCCTCTGCATCAGCTCCTGCCTCCAGGTTTCTCCCATTTGAGTTCCTGTCCTGACTTTCTTTGGTGATGAACAGTGATGTGGAAGTGTAAGCCAAATAAACCCTTCCCTCCCCAACTTGCTTTTGGTCACAGTTTTTCATCACAGCATAGTGACCCTAACCAAGACAATAGGATAGAGGGGTGTGAACAGGTCCTCAGTATGGGGACTGGAAGCAAGATAAGAATGACCTTGAACTCCCTCCTGCTTCCACCTCCCCAGTGTTGGGATGACAGGAATGCACCACCATGCCTGAAGAGTAGGGAGGTACTGAGGGGGGCATTTTGAGTATAAGGTTGTGCCTCCTAAAATATGAAGTAATGGGTGATGCTAGCTCTAGGCAGGGCTCTCCAGTGGAGTATGAGCTCTCTTTGGGGCGATGCAAGGGTCCTTAACTGGAGTACTTGTCGTATGGGCATGGAATTTCCTGTTTGATTTCAAGACCTGGGGCATTGTGAACCCATGGTGAGTTTCATTAGTTGTCCTGAGTTGCCACTTAGGTTGTGGGGCTCTTTTCATGTCTTTATATTAGGTAAGCACTTTTCTGAATGCAGGTGAAAACTCTTGTGTTGGGAGGTTGATTTCCTTCAAGGACCATAAAACTTCCTGTGTTGGTAATAGGACTTCCTGAAGGAGATTTCCTCCAGGCTGGTGTTGTAACTATGTACCAAGCCAAACAACAACTATCTTGGGAGTTAGGCTGTACCCCCTTGAAAAAGAACATCCCAGATGGGCTTGTTGACTGTTTACATTCCTCATGGAAGGTTGAGGAGGGTCATGAGACCCTCACCTGAACATCCAGCTGTCTCCTCCCATGCAACTCTGCCTCAATTGCTAGTGGCCTGGGAGAGGTGCGTAGACTGGGGAAAACTAGGGGAAGCTCTTCCAATGGCACTACAGGGAACCCCCCATCCCTGCTGGATAGAGACATTTCAGGGGCAGCCTTTTAGGGGAAGAGTGCCCACACTGCTGTGGGTAACTCCTCACCTATGATATGTAAGGAAGCTAAATAAGTTCATTGGTTCCCCTAGAGTGAACCGTGGTGGGAGGGTACGCAGGTATGGAGACCTTAGAGGAAGGCATCTTTCTCCTAAGGGAAAGGAATTTAGCAATGGCTGGACTCTTGGCTATGGAAACAACTCTCACCCAATACCTGTTGAGGTAAAAGGAGAAGATGGGCTTCTGCAGCAGCCCCTGCTCCACCATTGCGTCCAGTGGAGGCTGAACTCCATCTACAGCCAGAGATGGGAAACCGAGGCCCAGGATCCCATCAAAGTGAGCCAAAGTAAAGACCATGCTGGACTCCCACAGAGCCTCTCCAAACGTCACAGAGACACCGCGGATTTCCCCGATCTAAGGGTAAATTGAGGTGGAACCAGTTACTTCTAGAAAGACATTACCCTCGTATGGCTGAGATCCCGCTTGGAGCCATTGGGGAAGGAATCTAGATGGGCTACGTGAATTCTCACGCCCCTTCCCAAGAAACTATACGGTTCTGTCCACCACTCAGGAAGCGCCACTTCTGGGGAGGCCATGCTTAATTTGCAAAGAAAGCCTCTTGTCTTTTTTAGAAGTCCCACCCCCTTTCTCAAGAGACTCCGCCCCTTCCCAAGAAACCCCATCCTCTTGCTAAGGTCTTTAGAATCCCTACCTCCTTTCCTAGGAGACTCTAAGGAGCTCCACCCCTTGCTCAGGAGAACCCTCTTGACCATGCCTGTCCCCTCATCCCTCCCTAGGATCCCACCTCCTCTCAAGAATCCCCTCCCCCTCTCCCATGAGGGCCTGCCTCTTCAAGCCCCTCCCTGAACCAGGTGGTGGTAGACCCTGGGTTCTAAGTTGCAGTCTTGTGTGGCCGAAGTCACCCACAGTCAGATTATCCTGGCTCAGGATTCCGGTCAGCTGCCCAGACCCATACTGAATGGCAAGCTTGGTCCCGTTGGGCCGAAAGGAGCTGGAGGCCTTGGGATTGAAACGACGGTGAAACCCTAATTCAGGAGATAAGATAGGGTCACTCAGGCGATGGGACACTGAACACCTGTGAGGACAGACTAGGGAATACTGAGGCCAAGCCCCTCTTCTCCCATCACCCCTTTTGGCCTTCTTCCCCGGGGAGCTCACAGCAGGGCAAACTGAAGAAATGACATCTCACGGAGGGGACCCACAAGTTGGAAGAACCCGTGTCAAAGACAACCGTGAAGTTCTGAGGAGGCGTTCCCAATCCAATGTCTCCAAAGTACTGGGTCTGGCGGCACAAGAGAACACAGGATAAATGAAGTGGAGGGTATTCCACCCGCGAAGACGGAAACATGGGGCTCGGGACTCACGTTCATGAACTTGTACAGAGGCACAAAGGTGGGCTTGTCACCAGCGGTAGGGGTCCTAGGAGGCTCTGCTGGCTGTCCCCATCCATTCAGTGGGCTGAAGAGCCTGTGTCCAGGGTGAACTCGGCGAAGAGGGACTCTAGAGAAAGAGGGAATTTGGACAGTGAAAAAGCCATGCATTCAGGAAATCTTCGTGTGACAGATGCTTTCCACATACACACAATTTAAAAATAATGATTAAAGCCGGGCGGTGGTGGCGCACGCCTTTAATCCCAGCACTCCGGAGGCAGAGGTAAGTGGATCTCTGTGAGTTAGAGACCAGCCTGGTCTACAAGAGCTAGTTCCAGGACAGCCTCCAAAGCCACAGAGAAACCCTGTCTCAAAAAAACAAAAGTAAAAAATAAAAATGATTAAAAGCATATAAAAATGTAGGCCAGGTGGTGGTGGTGCACGCCTTTAACCCCGGCACTGGAGAGACAAAGGCAGGAGGATCTCTGAGTCCGAGGCCAGCCTGGTCTATAGAGTAAGTTCCAGAACTGCCAAGGATATACAGAGAAACCCTGTCTTGAAAAACAAAACAAAACAAAAAAAAACTAACAAAAAGGAAAACCAATATATACATATATACATAGATATCAAAAATAAATATATAAAGTATTTAAATTATATATAAGCTTAGCAGGAATTAAGCAGTAATTTCAACCCCCTGTACTTCCAGAAGAAACAAAAAAGGAAACCCTGATTTGACGATACATTTACATTTTTTTGAGACTGAAATTTTTTTTATTTTATATGTGTGTGTGTGTGTGTGTGTGTGTGTGTTTTGTCTGCATGTGTGTCTGTGCACTGTGTACATGTCTGGTGCCTGCAGAGGCCAGAAGAGGTCAGATCCCTTAAAACTGAAGTTTCAGGCAGTGCTCAGCCCCTGCAGAGAAACTGAGGTCCACACCTAATTTGAAACACTAAAAGTGGATACAAAACTATTTCCACAATGCAGACAATTACGTGTGTTGTTGCCGATGATGCATGTCTCCTGATATGCTATACAACAAATTTCCATTGGAGTATGTACCGACTGTTTTCAACAACTATGCAGTCACAGCTATGATTGGTGGAGAGCCATATACTCTTGGACATTAGGATACTGCAGGGCAAGAGGGTTATGACAGACTATGACCACTGAGTTACCCACGAACAGACATCTTCTAGTATGGTTTTCAGTGGTCTCACCAACCTCATCTGAAGGGAGTTTGGGTGCCTGAGATAATTCACCACTGTCAAGAGACTCCTTTATTGCTGTTTGGGACCCAAACTGATCTCAGAGATGACCCCTCTACTGGTGAGAAAGTTGCCAAGAAACAGGCAGAAGCCTATCACTCCAGAGACTGCTGGGAGCTGGAGGCTGTGGAGTATGTGGAGTGCTCTACCCTCACACAGCAATATTGACCACGCTACAGGTGTGTGCAGTGTGAACGCCTCTCCAGAGCCCTTTCTGCACAGCTGATGGCATCATCATACTAAAAGCAATGTTTGGGGGCTGGAGAGATAGCTCAGAGGTTAAGAGCACCAACTGCTCTTCCAGAGGTCCTGAGTTCAATTCCCAGCAACCACATGGTGGCTCAAAACCATCCGTTATGAGATCTGGTTCCCTCTTCTGATGTGCAGATATACATGGAAGCAGAATGTTGTATACATAATAAAATCTTTCTTTAAAAAAAGCAATGTTTGTTTTTTTTTATTTTTTTTTCCGAGACAGGCTTTGGAGGCTGTCCTGGAACTAGCTCTTGTAGACCAGGCTGGTCTCTAACTCACAGAGATCCACCTACCTCTGCCTCCCGAGTGCTGGGACTAAAGGCGTGCGTCACCAACGCCTGGCTGAAAGCAATGTTTAAATCAAACTAAAGATTAAAAATTAAAATGTGTTTCTGCAATAATGGCAAACATCCTGCACCTACCCACATGCACTCATGTGAGACACGGTCCAATGCTATTGCCCACCCCCCACCCCACCCCCGCATGCCCTTTCAGTAATAGTTAATTTTTTTCTCAACCTGACACATAGAGTCATTTTGGAAAAGAGAACCTCAACTGAGAAAATGTCCTCACCAGATTGTCCAGTGGGCAAGACAATGGTGCATTTTTTGATGTGGGAGGTCCCAGCTCACCATGAGAATTTCCACCCCGGGCAGGTGGTCCTGGGTAGTATAGGAAAACAGGTTGAGTCGCTGGGCGTTGGCGGCGCACGCCTTTAGTCCCAGCACTGGAGAGGCAGAAGCAGAAGGATCTCTGTGAGTTCCAAGGCCAGCCTGGTCTACAGCTTGGTCAGGGACAGCCAGGTCTACACCGAGAAACCCTGTCTCAAAAAACCAAACCAAAACAATAACAAAAACTCTGTCAAGGTCACTTATGTGATATTTTAAATTAAGAACTTGGCTTTGCAGCTTAATCCTAGTACTCGGGAGGCAGAGGCAAGTGGATCTCTGTGAGTTCGAGACCAGCCTGGTCTACAAGAGCAAGTTCCAGGATAGGCTCCAAAGCCACAGAGAAACCCTGTCTCACAAAACAAAAACAAAACAAAACAAAACAAAAAGCAAAACAAAACAAAACTTGGCTTTGCTGAGACAACTGATGCAGGTTGCATGGGATTGAGAAATTAGCAGGGATTAAAAACAGACCAGGGTCCGGCATGGTGATGCAGTCCTTTAATCCCAGCAGAGATTGAGTGTCAGATAGATCTCTGTAAGTTCAATGGCAGCCTACTCTACATAGAGTTCTAGGCCAACCAAGACTACACAATGAGATCCTGCTGAAGAAGAGGAAAAGGAGAAGGACAAAGAGAAGAGAGCAGCATCACTGGGGTGAAATCTTTTGGGAGTGTTTCCTCAGGCTCAACACATAGAAGCTGTGGTCCAGAGGGAGGTAGGGGGTACCTTGTGCTGCTAACTAAACTTGGCAATATCTATGAGTTTCCAGGGTGGTACTGGTTTTGAAGGCAAGCAGTAGTGGTGGGGCTGAGGCAAGACTCTGTGAGCCTCAGTTTCAGTCCAAGCCCCAGGATGGAAGGGGTCATGGAGAGAAGCTGAGGCTTGGCACCATGTGGCAGGGTCAGAGTCCCTGAGAGAGCACTCAAAAGAGGCTATTCGTTGCAGAGACCCAGCATTTTGGAGATGCTAGTGCCAAGGGGTGACCACCAAGGGATGACCAGGGCAGCTTCAGAGTGGAGCCCAGGGGAGCTTAGAAGATGAGCTGTGTGTGCTGTTCAAGCCCTCTGTTGCCTAGCTTGTGACTTCCAATGTCTGGCACTGAGTTACACTGTTGGACTTTGGTTTTGCTTTGCTTTCTTTGTGACTATGCCCTGGATCTTCCTTCTTGGAATAAGAAAATATCTTACTTGTTTTGATTTAACAGATGCCCGCAGTTGAGACTTTGAACTTTTAAAGAGACTTTGGACTTTTAGATTATGGATATTTTAGAGAGGCTTGAACTTTGAAGGAGAGTTTGAATATTTTTAGAAGACTGAACTTTTTGTTTGTTTGTTTGTTTGTTTTTCGAGACAGGATTTCACTGTGTAGCCCTGGCTGTCCTGAAACTTGCTCTGTAGACCAAGCTTGCCTTGAAATCATAGAGATCCATCTGCCTCTGCCTCCTGAGTGCCAGGATTAAAGGTGTGCACCACCACTGCCCGGCTGAAGACTGATCTTTTAAAGAGTTGGAATTTTTAAAGACTGTGGGACTTTTAAAAGTTAGAACATTTTATCTTGTGATAGTAATATTAATATGAGATCTTGGGGGGTGAACGAGAATGAAAAGGTTATGGTTTAACACTGATGTGTCTGTGTGTCAGATTGGCATGGAGTCAGTTGTACTGGCTAATTTTATGGCAACCTGACATAAACTAGACTTATTTTGGAAGAGGGAAACTCAATCGAGAAAATGCCCCACTAGACTGGCCTGTGGCCAAGCCTGTGGTGCATTTTCTTGATTGATGATTAATGTGGCTCCTGTGGGAGGTGCCTTCCCCGGTCATGAAGTCTTGGGGTGTGTAAGAATGAAGGTTGAGCAAGCCATGAGAGAAAGCTAGTAAGCAGAATTCCGTCAGGGCCTCAGCATCACTCCACTGTGACTACCCTCATTGATGGAATGTGACCTGAGAACTGTAAACTGAAATAAGCGCTTTCCTCCCCAAGTTTCTTTTGGGCATGGTGTTTTATCACAGCAATAGAAACCCTAAGACTAGGCAAAACACTCATACATGTAATTTTGTTTTCAGATTTAAAAATCCAAAAATATTTTTTAAATCCAAAATAACAACAAAACCTAATTTGTTTATGTGGCAGTTAAGCAGTAAAAGCCACTGTGCAAATGACTGGGTGGGATCTTTAAGATCCCATTGCAAAAGCTGGTTGAAGATTGTTAAACTTGGCCCTTGAGCTGAGGGCTTCTCAAGGCCCTACCAAAAGGCTGGCTCAAATGTAGGTCTCCTGGTTCTGCTTTGCTGGCCTGAGGTGGAACATGTTGGGACTGAGTGTGTCCAGGAATGGCCTGGGTGTTGCCACTGTTCTTGGCTCCAGGACAACAGTGTATATCCACAGCTCTTAGCATGGACTTGGAAGTCTGTGATATACTGGCTTAAAAATCAGGTTAAAGGGGGCTGCACTGTGGCTCATTTAGTAGAGCTCACCTAGCATATGAAAGTCCTGGCTCCCCCCCTGCCCCCCCCCCACATAAATCAGGCACGGTGGTGCACACCTGTAATGGTTGAGGCAGGAGAAGCAGAAGCTCACCCTTGGCTATATACACAGTTTATGGCTAGTCTGGACTACACGAGACAGAAAGGAAGGAAGAAAAGATAACCATCACTGATTGATGAGATGGCACAAAGGACAAAGGCACTGCTGCCGGTCTGGTGACTTGAGTTCAATCCTAGGTAGGAGGAGAGAGCCTGTTCCTGAAAGGTGTCCTCTGACTTCTACTCGTGTGCCCTGCATGCACACATACCCCCACAGTACAATGAATAGGTTTTTTAAAAAGCAAACAAAACCCAAAACAGATTAATAGAGCAAGGTATGGTAGCCCTCTGGCCATCGCTCACCCCTAACACCCCAGCCAGACCCAAGATTCAGCCTGAGGAGGCCCCAGGGTGTCTGGAATGTGAAGACAGGAAATGCTTTCTAGAAAGGTGCCCCCATCAAGAGCTGGGAGGCAGGAAAAGAAAAGAGGGGGAGGGCTGGAGGGAAGGCTCAGTGGTTAAGAGCACTGGCTGTTCTTCAGAGGATTGAGTTTCAATTCCCAGCACTCACTTGGCAGCTCACACCATGTGTCTGTAACTTCAAGATCTGACACCCTCACACAGACATACATACAGGAAAAACACAAATGCACACAAAATAAAAATAAATTATGGAAAAAAAAAGAATCAGAGACAAGGTGTGGGTGCTACCCATGAGTGGGCTTCCCTGAACAGGCAGGCTCAGAAGCTGAGAATCTGGGGTATTGAAGTTCTCAGTCACAGACATGGTCTCCAAGTAACGGAGGGAAAGTCAGAAGACTTGAGCCTTAAAGCCAGATTACCAGGGCTCTGGTCCAAGGAACCTCCTCACAAAATAATCCCTATCAGATAAGGAGGGCTCTCCAGTCCTGGGCCTCAGGTGCTGGGCTTTGAATGGAGGCCCTGGTGTCTACTAGACAAGTACTTCATCACTGAGACCATCCCCAGCATTTGGTTTCTGGAGACAGTGCCTCATACCCTTGAACTCAACCTTCCCTTCCTGCCTCGGCCTCCCTGAGTGCTGGGACTATCACTCCACCCCCCCATGGCCAATTAAGTATTTTGGGCTTAAAAATGTGGTGGCCCATCACTTTAATCTCAGCATTTGAGAGACAGAGGCAGGAGGATCTCTATGAATTCAAGGCCAGCCTGTTTATGTAAAACACTATGTGAGTTCTATTTTTGCCAGAGCTACACAGTGATACCCTGTCTTAATATATATATAATATATATATATATATATATATATATATATATATGGCTGTGGCTAAGGATGTGGCTCGGGGTGGAGTGCTTACATAGCACAAAACCCCGGGTTCCCTTCCCCGGAATTCCAGCACTTGGGAGGTGGAAGCAATAGAAGAACCTGGAGTTCAAGGTCATTCTTAGTCTCATAGGGAGTTTGAGGCTACCCTGGGCTACATGAGACCCAGTCTGGACAAAACCAAACCAAACAAACAAAAACCAAACAACCAAAAAGTATTGGGTAGCCGGGCATTTGTGGCACATGCCTTTAATCCCTGCACTTGGGAGGCAGAGGCAGGTGTATCTCTGTGAGTTCGAGGCCAGCCTGGTCTGCAGAGCAACTGCCAGGATAGGCTCCAAAGCTACACAGAGAAACCCTGTCTCGAAAAAAACCAAAAAAAAAAAAAAAAAAAAGTATTGGGTATTAGGAGGTATTATGCTAAATTTCTCAGCGTGGAGACTACAGCTTGAGAGTTGGGGACCCAGGTCTTTAAGAGGGCTCAGGGGAAAAGCAGCTTACTCTCACACCCCACAACTTGAACTTGAGGTGGATTCACAGACCCTAGTCTTCCTCTCACTTCCCTGCACACACCATCACACAGACAGAAAGACAGACTCTCTCTCTCTCTCTCTCTCTCTCTCTCTCTCTCTCTCTCTCTACACACACACACACACACACACACACACACACACACACACACACATTTTAAAAGGGGTGAAGTCTAGGGACCCTGAAAAAGAATTTGGATTCTTGGCGCACCAAGGCCAGCCCTAGTTTTAAAGAACAAGTGGTGGGAATCTGTCAGGAGTTGGGGTGGGGGTCTCCATACCGGATCAGTGTGGCTCCTGCAGGCTCTGAATTCCCCAGTAACAGCAGGCACAGCAGCACCCATAGTGGCGACATCTCTAGGGACTGGGACTAGGCCAAAATGTCCTGTGGCCCCTTTCTTCCTCTCGATACTCCACCCTGTTCACACCCCACTACCTACTGGAACACAGAAGTGTGTGTGTGTGTGGGGGGGGGTGAAGTCCTTCAGCAGCAGGTGGCAGGGGACCAGCACCTAAGTCACTCCCACCTTAGGAAGACTGGGGGAGGGCAGACCCAACACCACCCCTTTCCTGCCGCCTCTACGGCTTTTACTTTTGACTTTCAGTTCACTTTTCTGAGACTCATTAACCACACACTTTTCTTGAGCAAGAGGAAGGAAGGGACAGAAATGGTTTGTGAGGGGTATGGAAGGGACGTCCAGTTACGATAGAGATGTGCTGTCCTTTGTGGGTGGCTCTGCCAGCCTCTCGGGATGCCTACTTTTCTGTTCTTGGTTTTGTTTGTTTTTCTTTGGGGGAGGGGCTGCTCTTTCATTTTACATTTTAATAAATTAATATTTGTGTGTGTTCTCTCATCCCACAGTATGAATTCAGAGGTCAGAGGACAACTTGCAGGAGTCAGTTCTCGTCTTCCACAAGGTGGGTCTCAGGAATGAAAAAGGATCAAGCCGGGCGGTGGTGGTGCATGCCTTTAATCCCAGCACTCAGGAGACAGAGGCAAGAGGATCTATGTGAGTTCGAGACCAGCCTGATCTACAAGAGCTCTAGTTCCAGGACAGCCTCCAAAGCCACAGAGAAACCCTGTCTTGAAAAAAACGGAAAAAAGGGGGATCAAACACGGGCCCACCGACTTGGTGGCAAGTGTCTTTACCTGATGAGCCTTCTTTTTCTTTTGAAACACGGTCTCATAATGTTACTAAGCTCAAGTGATGCTCTCGCCTTAGGTACTAGTTTGTCAATCTGTGGGTCACAATCCCTTTGGGAGCTGCATATCAAATATCCTACATATGGAAAAATTATGTTATGATTCACGCTAGTAGCAAAATTACAGTTATGATGTAGCAACAAGATAATGTTATGGTTGGGGTCACCCCCTGAGAACTGGGCTGCGGAGCTGTGTATGGTAGTCCTGGTGCAGGGGAATTCAGATAGATCCCAGAGTGGAGGAGGGAGGGAGGGGCAGTGGCTTGCTGGCCAGCCAATCTAGCCAATCAGTGAGCTCTAGGTTTAGTGAGGGACCCTCTCTCAAAAACCAAGGTGAAGAGGGAGGCACCTGTCACAGCCTCCATATGAACATACACAAGAGAGCTGCCTAGCAGTGGTACACACCTGTAATCCAACAACTGGGAGGGCAGAGGCAAGAGGATCGGGAGTTCAAGGTCATCTTTGGCTAAATTTGAGGTCAGCCTAGGCTACATGAGAACTGTCTCAAAAGAAAATTGAACTTGGAGGCAAATGCTTGTAATTCTAGTAACTGGAAGGCTGAGGCAGTAGAATCATGAGTTCAAATCCTCTGTGTGAGGAAAGAAAGAAAAATGAAAAATTGTGGCAAAGAGAAAGGAGAAGGAAAAAGAGAGGATTAAGAGAAGGGGGGCTATTCAGGCTTAAGGATGCATCCCTGTCATCCCAAGTTGCTTGAGAGGCTGAGGCAGGAGGATGGCAAGTTCAAGGTTAGCCTTGGCTACAACTTACTGAGAAGAGTCAAGCATAGTAATACATGCCTTTAATGCCAGCATTTGGAAATAGAGACAGGAGGATCTCTCTGAGTTCAAGGCCAGCCTGGTATACATATCAAGTTCCAGGACAGCTAGGGCTACATATTAAGACTGTCTCAAAAAAAAATCAAAATCAAATTTAAAAGATGAAATAATAAATGTCTGGACAGATGGCTCAACAGTTAAGAATCTGTGGCTCTTCCAATGTCCATGAACTGATAACATGACCACTCAAGGTAAGGCTAAACAGGAAGTTTGTATTGTGGATATGAGAGAGACAACAGTCAGAGGTGTCTGGAAGAGTCTAGAGCATGGTCAGCAGACAGGGCCTGGCCAGGAGAGAAGCAGGAGCAGAGTGGAGGTGTGGGGGGATGAAGACAGAGAGCAAGGGCAAAAGAGGACCAAGAAGCTCATAGCTGAAATAGTAGGGTTACGAGGAGAAACGAGCAGCTGTGGGGATGGATACCCCTGAACGGGGAGAAGTTTGGGGGGAGGGCAGGAGCTGAGATACCCGCATAGACTCTTTACTGGTGCATAGGCACTGGTGACACCAGGGAGCCAGGAGACCACAGCATCCACTTCGTTTTGCTCACAGGCACCACACACAGCCATTTGTCCTTTCAGCCAGTGATGCGGGAAGAGCTGGGCTTCTGTCTAAGTATCAGAATTTGGGAAAATGTAGTTTCCTTTGGACCTGACTCAGAGAACTGGATTTGCTTCTCAGCACCCACACAACAGCTCTCAGCCTCTATTAACTCTAGTTCCAGGGGATCCAATTCCCTTTTCTGGCCTCCAAGGGAACCTAGTACATATTGTGCATACACACATGCAAGCAAACACTCATACACATAACATTAAATAGATAACTATTAAAATATTAATTAAAGGGGACGGAGAGATGGCTCAGAGGTTAAGAGCACCAACTGCTCTTCCAGAGGTCCTGAGTTCAATTCCCAGCAACCACACGGTGGCTCACAGCCATCTATAATGAGATCTGGTGCCCTCTTCTGGTGTGCGGATATACATGGAAGCAGAATGTTGTATACATAATAAATAAATAAAATCTTAAAAAAAAAAAAGAAGCCCTCTCTGTCTTCTCTATGCCGGGAGCAGCTCTCCTGCCTTGACCCCTCACCCCGGAAAATGTATGCCTGCTCCAAGTTCATGTCTACCCGCTCCTTGATCAGGAGCACCTCTCAGCAGCTGAGTCGTCCCCTGTCTGCAGTGGAGTTGAATCGACAACAGACGTGGATGGATGAGGCCTCAGCAGCGTGGCAGCCCCTCGGCCTCCGACCTCACTCATCCCTAGCCGCAGCTTCCAAGCCAGCGTCATTTCCAGAGACATCAACACAGCCACCAAGTTCATTGGGGCTGGGGCTGCTACAGTTGGGGTGGCTGGCTCTGGGGCTGGGATTGGGAGTGTTTTGGGGAGGCTCATCATTGGTTATGCCAGAAACCCTTCTCTGAAGCAACAGCTCTTTTCCTACGCGATTCTGGGCTTTGCCCTCTCAGAGGCCATGGGGCTCTTTTGCCTAATGGTGCCCTTTCTCATCCTCTTTGCCATGTGAAGCAGCTGTCTCCACTTCCATCTCCCATAGTTCTTTTGTGTCCCGTCTGCCCTGTATGTTCCTTTTCCTGTACCTCCCCAGGAAGTCTGGGGAAAGTGCTTGACTCAGAGTTTGACAGAAGACAAATAAATAAATTCTGTATTAATAAGATGTTTTAAAAAAAAGAATATTGGAGGCATGGGCTTGGCCCTAGAACACCTGCCTCAAATCCACCAGTGAGGGGTTGCACAAGAGCTTAGGCTCATTCCTCAGTACCACAAACAATAGTGAGGGGAGAGATAGGGAGAGATATTAATCCCACATGGTGAGAATAAGACCACTATCACAATTTTTGAGTCAGATTTGAAGCAAGCCTTATTAAATACTGGCCAGAACATTAGCCAGGTCCATATTCATGATCCCCAGAGTATGGCCACAAATTACACAAGGCTATGCACTTTTTTTTTAACATGTTTTGTTTTTAAGATTTATTATGTATAGTGTTCTGCCTGTAGGTATACCTGCCCACCAGAAGAGGGCACCAGATCTCATTATAGATGGCTGTGAGCCACCATGTGGTTGTGTAAGACCCCCAGAAGCTCAGGCCTCCAGGATCTCAGCCCAGGACCGCGGTCACCCCAATCACCAAGCGGATTCGAAAGCTTGATGCAAACAGCATGAGGTTTTATTGTTGTTTAAAGAGCTAATGCCATGTTAGCTCCGGTCTTTCATCCTTCCACCATGGCGGATGGGTAGGAAAGACCCCTCGAAGCCACTGCATAGAGATCTTATAGAGCAGCATAAGGGGAGAGTCTAGGGGTACGCACCGGCTCAGGATTGATGTGCCTCCAGGCTTGGAGGGCTTGCCCTGTATTGATTGGCCAATTGGTTGTTATGGCCCTTAGGCCCTCCCAGGGTGGTTGCTATGCTCTTCGAGTCATTGCTGTGCATTTGTCCGAAAAGCACACCCAGAGCCATAAAGCATAGCACCACCAGCTAACTTCTGATTGGTTCCTTGCCACGAGGCAGGCATCTTACCTGTTAGTGACCAAGGCAAGGTCAAACAAGGACATGTTCTGCTGTTATGGCTGCCGAAATGGGGAGCTGGTCCCTTCAGTTGCTAGGAATTGAACTCAGGACCTCTGGAAGAGCAGCCAGTGCTCTTAACCTCTGAGCCATCTCTCCAGCCCGGCTATGCACTTTCTATCTTCAGCCAATCAGGGGCAAGCATATATCCTGACATACTTCCTGACCAAGTACCTCCCACCTACATGTGATCAAGCACATCCTGTGAAATTGGTGCAATCATGCTTGTTTACAGAATTGAAAACACATGAACAACAGCCCCCAGCTTTCCACGAAGTTATCTATCCTTGGGCAAATGGGACTTATAGGTTAGAAGGGTGTTTTTTATTTTATAGATCTCTCTTTCTTTCTCTCTCTCTCTCTCTCTCTCTCTCTCTCTCTCTCTCTCTCTCTCTTGGTTTTTTGAGACAGGTTTCTCTGTGTAGCTTTGAAGCCTATCCTGGCACTCACTCTGGAGACCATGCTGGCCTCGAACTCACAGAGATCCACCTGCTTCTGCCTCCCAAGTGCTGGGATTAAAGGCGTGCGCCACCAACGCCCGGCATTTTATAGATGTCTTATGCACAGTAATTTAAACTTAAAACATAACTTTAGCCACCACAGAGATAGAAAGGGGAGAGGGAGAGGGAGATTCTGAAGACTGAACTTTGTTTTCCTTAGAAATGCTACATCAAGCGGGGCATTGATGGTACATGCCTTTAATCCCAGCACTCAGGAGGCAGAGGTTGGCTGAATGAGGCCAGCTTGGTCTACATAGTGAATTTCAGGACCACCGGAGTAAGACCCTGTCAAAAACTAAATAAATAAAAATAAACAAGAAAGAAAAGGAAAGCTACATCAAAAGCCTAGGTAGGCTCAGGTCTTCAAGGACAGTTACCTGAGCATGCACTAGGTTGGGGGCAGGGCAAGGCAGGGAGGTGACCCCAGCGCCCCTGCCCGCCTCAAATCTCTGGTCCAGAAGGAACTCATCAGTGGAACTATTAGAAACTCTGGGGAGGCCTCTGGGACAGTCCCTTGTAAAATGACATTTCCTAGTGACCTCGGAGCTACACAAGGGCTCCAAGCATCTAACCATGACCTGTATATCAGCATCTTAAGTGGATACTGTTATAATATGGTGCCAGGTGGTACCGAAGCAGATCCCATGGTGGTCAAGGCAGACAGAGCTTAAGAAGTTTAATTGGTGGAAAAGGGAATGGAGTGGAGAAAGGGAAGGGAGAGGGGGAGAGAAGAGAAAGAGGGGAGGGGGAGGTAGGGAGGGAAGTAGGGAGAGAGAGAGAGAGAGTCCTGGCTGCCCCCTTCAGAGGAACAGCAGGAAAGAGAGGGTGGAAGTGGGCAGAGTTTACCTCTTTGCACCTGCATGCAGACTACATAGCGATGAGGTAGTCATAGGCTGGTCAGGGTACTGCCTGTCATGCACAGAGGGGTGATTGGCTGTGCCGGATTCCCAAGGGGCAGGGCCAGGCTTGCCTGGCTTACAACAGGTGCCAGCAAGGTGAACAAGGTTGGGCTTTTGTGGATGACTAGGAGGTTACCGAGCAAAACAACCCTGGCTGTACCATGCAGCTCTGTCTGTGGGGTTACAAAAATGGCAGGAAGTGAGTTGGGGACTGAGACTTTATGGCAACTATGTAGTTTTGTTGTTGTTGTTGTTGTTTTATTTTTTCGAGACAGGGTTTCTCTGTGACTTTGGAGACTGTCCTGGAACTAGCTCTTGTAGACCAGACTGGCCTTGAACTCACAGAGATCCACCAGCCTCTGCTTCCTGAGTGCTGGGATTAAAGACGTGTGCCACCAATGCCCGGTTAGCTATGTAGTTTTGATGGTCAGTTTTATTTATTTCTTTAAACTGTATTGCTTTACTTAATAATACATCTTAGAGAACTTTTCACAATATCGCCTAGACATCTTCATTTTTTAAAAAGATTTTATTTATTTATTATGTATACAACATTCTGCTTCCATGTATATCTGCACACCAGAGAGGGCACCAGATCTCATTACAGATGGTTGTGAGCCACCATGTGGTTGCTGGGAATTGAACTCAGGACCTCCTGAAGAGCAGTCAGTGCTCTTAGCCTCTGAGCCATCTCTCCAGCCCTGATGGTCAGTTTTAAATGAGAGCTTGGCACAAGTTAGTACCAGCTGGGAAGAGAGTCTTCATGAGATCAAGATCAAGTTGACTGGTGATCTTGCTGGGGGGTGGAGATTGTCTTGATTATAAGGGAATTTGGTGGCCTGTGTGAAAGGTTCAGGCTTTAATACTGATCGGCAATATCTCTTTAAAAGACAGACCCTGCCCCCTGACAACAGTCAGGGCACTCACAGGAAAACGTGCTACATCATCACCACGTCACCCGCCACGCATTACGGCCTGCTGAGGACTCTGGGCATGCATGCAACCTCAGTGCGCATGCAGCCTTCCCTTTAAAAGTCCCAACTTCTCTCTCTCTCTCTCTCTCTCTCTCTCTCTCTCTCTCTCTCTCTCTCTCTCTGCTTCTCTGCTTCGCTCTGTCTCTCTCTTCTCCCACCTACACGCTCTCTCTGCCTCTCTATGGTGACCGGCCATGATGGTCAGCCATTACCCCTGTTCCTCTTCTTTCTTACTCCCTCTACTCTGCCGGGCCATATAATAAACTGGTTAGTATGCCTCATCATCCACCTCTTTCTTCTTTTTCTTCAAAAACATAACACTGTGGGTGGCACCAACCCCCTAGGCAGGGTTTTCTGGGCGGTATAAGATGGGAACCAAAGCCAAGTTCTCCCAGTCTTTCCATATCAACCTCCAAAATATGTTACAGACTGTCCCTCTCACCTTTGCCAAGAGCCTCCCCCATCATCCATTTCCCAAAACATCTCAATTTCAAAACCCGCGTGCATACCCCAGGAAAGCCTGTTCCCCTCCCCTCCCCTCCCCTCCCCTCCCCTCCCCTCTCCCTCTCCCTCCCCTCCCTCCCCTCCCTCCTCTCCCTCCCCTCCCCTTCGCCCAGGTTCTCCGATTCCTGCATGACCTCAGCCCTTTGGCTCTGCAGTCTCTGGTCTCTGTCCTTGGCTCTCTCCTGCCTGCCTCTCCCTTCTCTTGCCCATCCCCCAACTCAAGTCCCGGTTCAGTCTGGATCCGTTCAGGTGCCTCTGACTAAATTCTTCCTCGTATCTACAATAAACCTTCTCCTCAACCAAACCTCATTTTCCCTTCAAAGCCCTGACCACTCACCTCTTTTTGTCACCCCCACTCTGGTACCCTCACATCACTTCCTAGCCAAGAACTTTGTGAAGTGTCGTCTGCGAATCATCACATGGCCACACGGTGGCAGCACGGGCCTGTTTTTAAACGAGAGCCCGGAGGTTGTCTTTTCTGTGGTGTCCTGGGCTCTGCAGCTTCCCTGCTTGGGGCCCTAGTCAAATCTAGCTCTGATAGTTTCTTCTTTCCTTTCTTCCTCGGTATTGTCCAAGCTAGCCGAGAAAAAAATGCTGTTTCTCATACAGCCGAGCAATTGGGACCATATCACCACCTCCTTGGGGCGACTGGGGATGGAACCCAGAAACAAGATTATTACTAGGCAGGGGCTTTACCAGTGAGCCCGCCCCAGCTCCTCACTGGGGATTCCAGGCAGGTGCTTCACCCTGAACCACATCCTAAACCCTCCTTTTACTGTTTTATTTTGAGCCTGGGCTATCAAGTTGCACAGGTTCACATGAACTTATTCTGTAAACCCGGCTGGCCTTGAACTGGTGATCCTTCTGCTTCAGCCTCATGTGGGGCCATCTCCTTCTCTGATCTTCTGGCTTGCTTTCTCAAAGCCTCCGCCCACCCAGCCTCACTGGTGTTTGTAGGTACGGGAATTACTCCTGCCTCAGCACCTTTGCCGAGCTGCTCCTTCTGCCTGCAGCACACCCCGCCTCCGCCAATGGCCACAGGTTATCCTCTCAAATCTCTGCCTTCTAGAAGTTTGGTGGATTTTATTTTTTGGTGCTGGACCTCAGAGCCTCCCGCCTGCAAAGTTGGCTCTACCCCTGCCTACTGGATACGGTACGTGGGTGAGGAACATTTTATTGCCACGTACCTAGGAACAGATGGTGCCACTTGCTGGACTTTCAGCCTCATGACCATGTACACATAATTTCAAATGTCATGCCTGCTGCATTTTTTTTTAAAACAAACTTTTATGAGCTGCTCTGACCATAGGCCTGGAGTTCTGATCCTGTCAGCTGACTCCAAAATACTGGTGACAGCAGCTCCAAGTTACTGGTGCCCCTTTATGTCTCTGCTGGGTTCTTTGGTTTGGTTTGGTTTGTTTGTTTGTTTTTGCTGTTTTTCCCATTTATTTATTTATTTTGGTTTTTTTGAGATAGGGTTTCTCTGTGTAGTCCTGCCTAGCTGGCTGTCCTGGAACTCACGGAGATCTGTCTGCCTCCACCTGCCCCCCCTCCGCCCCCCATCATTTTCCATTTTTATTACTTATGCATGTATGCATACATGTGTCACCCACATGCCAAAGCATGTATGTGGATGGCAGAGGACAAGTGACAGTAGTCAAGTATCTCCACCCTCCAGATCTCAGAGACAGAACTTAGGTGTTAGCTTGGTGGAAGTGCCTCAGCCAGCTGAGCAACCTTGCCAGCCCCATACAAGAAACTGATGTTGGGACAATCAAGCTGTTTTTTGAAATATATTCTTTCTGCTTCTTTTGTTCTTCCTCTGTAGAAAGCAACTCCTTCTGCCCTGGGATACTTGCTGCTCTATAGAATGAAGTTTTGTCAGTTCTAGAATCAAAGATAAGATGAATGGCATATGAGAGAGAGAGAGACAGAGACAGAAAATCTGTTTCTGTTTTTTTTTGTTATTTCCTTCAGATGGGGTTGTCCAGGCTGGCCTAGAACTTACTTTGTAGCTGAACTCCTGGTCTTTTTGCCTCCACTTCCAATGTGCTGGGACTGTAGGACCGTGCAACCATACCTTACTTAAAACTATTTGGATGCGGGCCAGACATTGGTGGCGCACACCTTTAATCCCATCACTCGGGAGGCAGAGGCAGGCAGATCTCTGTGAGTTCGAGGCCAGCCTGGTCTACAGAGTGCCAGGATAGGCTCCAAAGTACACAGAGAAACCCTGTTTCGAAAAACCAAACCAACCAAACAAAAACAATTTGGATGCTTGTAGTTTGCCCTTTGACACACATCTTAGTAGGAAGAGCAAATTAAACCCACAGTGAAGTCTGACTTCTCATCCAGTGCAAGTTAAGGTTAAAGGGATTATAACATATGTTGTCAGATGTGGGGAGACAGGATGCTGGCGTGCACATGTGTTGCTATCAGGAGGGTAAAGCAGAAGGGTCACTTGTCACACTGAGGTTGCTAAGACAAGAGGAGCACGCCATCAGTGCTACCTTAGACTTCTTAAAATGTTATTACTCTTTTTCATGTGTATGGATATTTTGCCTGCATGTATGTAAGAACATCGATTATGTACCTGGGGCCTGTGGAGGTCAGAGGAGGGCATTGTCTCTCCTGGGACTGTAGTTACAGATGGTTTTGAGTTGCCATGTGGGTGTTGGAATTGAACCCAGGTCCTCTGCAGTCAATCTCCATCTCTCCAAACTTATGCTTCTGAGACCTTGTTTCAGAACAAAATAAAATGAACAACTCTTGTGTATCAGTGTTGGAAATGAAGGGTGGTCCAGGACACACCAAGACAAGTTGTCAGCACAAGGGAGAGGTATTTGCCCCAGAGGGACAGAGGGCAGGGAATAAGAGATAAAGACAGTAGACAGAGGAGAAGGGACAAGGGGTGTTGGGGCCCGAAAATATCAATTATTTTATTTCAGATGCAGGCCTCAAGCTCTATCCCAGGAGCTTGAATCTCACATTGTCTTTTAGATGTTACCACCAGATGGCTTGGCCTCAGTGGAGAATTCTCCTAGTTTGCATAACAACAGATCTAGGCCCTGGGTGAGCCCACACCTATTCTGAGGGCTTCTATACCTGCCTAGGCACTGGTGAGAGGCTGGTGAGGACATGCAGTTTTAGGGGTGCCTCTAGGATTAAAAGACATATTTTATATCAGCTTTACATGATAATAGATTTCTTTTGAGATCACCCCCACTGTGGGAAAGCTATTTAAGAGGATGCTTGAATAAACCGTGGACTCCAGTTTCCTGTATGGACTGAGAGCCTTCCTGAAATGACAAGATGCCTCAGTCTCATCTTTATCCCCGTGGGGTAGCTAGGAGTTTCCCGATCCACACTCTCCACTCAGGGATGGACCCAGGGCTGTTCAGCTGGCTCTGATTGCAGCCCCAAAGACATCAGTCTGGAATAGATGGCCTCTGTAGCGTGGAACTGATACAGACAGGCCGGACCCCGGCAGAGGGGGAACGGAGGGACAAAGGACTGCCTCCGGATAGAGAGGAGACAGACGTGGCCCATAAGCAAAAAACAGTTTATAAAGGGAAAAGGGGAAACCCCCTTTTAGGATGAATTGGTTTGTTTTGATTGGGCATGTTAATTAGGGTAGCCAAAGGGGGTTCTGATTGTCGGGCTTTTATACTTTGATAGCCGGACCTTGGTTGTCAGCCTCAGGAGGGAGTGGCCAAACAAAGGAACAGACCTTGATGGAATGTAGTCTACGGTTTAGCAAAGAAGAGGGAGCCAGGGAAGGGTGAGCTCTGCCAGAGTCATGTTTGCCATGGTGGGGCTGGTGAGAGTCCTATAGTTGGCTGTTTTTTATTCTTTGCTCTTACTCTTTGGGGGTCTGCCACCCAGCACCTAAATAAATCATACATGGAGACTTATTTTTACTTATGAATGCCCAGCCTTAGCTTGCCTTGTTTCTAGCCAGCTTTTCTTAAATTATTCCATCTACCTTTTTGTTGTTGTTGTTTATTTGTTTGTTTTTTCAAGTCAGGGTTTCTCTGTGTGGCCTTGGCCATCCTGGAATTCACTCTGGAGACCAGGCTGGCCTTGAATTCACAGAGATCCCCTGCCTCTGCCTCCCAAGTGCTGGGATTAAAGGCCTGCACTACCACCACCGCCCAGCTCCATCTACTTTTTGCCTCTGGGCTTTTTCCTTTCCCCTTTTCTGTATACCTCACTTTTACTCTGTAGCTGGGTGAGTGAGTGGCTGGGTGGCTGGGTGGGTGGTGGGCAGCTGGCCCTCATCATCCTCTTCTCCTTGTTCTCCCTCCTTTTTCTCATTTCTCTTTCCATTTACTCTCTCTGCCTGCCAGCCCCGCCTACCCTTTCTCCTGCCTCACTATTGGCCATTCAGCTCCTTATTAGACCAATCAGGTGTTTTAGACAGGCAAAGAATAATCACAGCTTCACCGAGTTAAAGAAATGCAGCATAAAAGAATGCAACACATCTTTGCATCATTAAAAAAATGCTACACAGCATAAACAAATGCAACACATCTTAAAATAATTTTCTATAGCATCCTTCCCACTTTTTTTGTTTTGTTATTGGGTCCCTGGGTGTTGGTCAAGGCAGGGAAAAGCAGAGTGTGTCAGTCTGTGCCTAGGTTCTGTGGGACCATCTGAGGCTAGGCAAGGATGTAGACTGGGCCAGGATGTAGACTCTGAGGAAACAGCTGGGGTGGTGCTACAGATGCTGGAGAAGTCTTGTTGCTTTGGAATCTGGAAGGACAGATAGACTAGGGACAGAGGTGCAGTTAAGGAGTTAGGGGAAATGCTTATCTCAGGTGCACATTTGAGACTTAGTCCCTTAGTGCCCTGACTGTTGTCGGGGGCAGGGTCTGTCTCTTAAAGAGATATTGCCGATCAGTTGGGAAGTGGAGTCCCAGGGTCAGGGAAGGGGGAGCCACCCTCAGGGATAGGCAGTAGGCAGGAAACTCAGGCTGTGGGTGGGCAGGAGTACTTACCTGCCCTTGAGAGGAGCCAGGAAAACTTAGATTGATTGTGTAAGATTAATTGGGGAACAACAGGTACCTGAAAACAGGGTCTGCTTGTGTTAGGGGAGAATGCAATTTGAGAAGCTTCCGTTACATCAGAATAGGCTTCCCTGGGGTGTCCAGGTGGGTTTTGAAGTTGGGACATTTTAGAAACAGGGAGAGGCTCTTGGCAAATGGTGAGAGGGATTGTGTGTAGCAGGGTTTTTTTGTTTTTTTTTTTTTTGAGTTGGTGTGGAAAGGTTGAGAGAACTTGGCTTTGGTTTCCAAAGTAGGGCTTGGATGGTCAAGGGGACAAGCAGTTAGTAGTGGGGCGGCATTGCAACTGGGGTGTCACTGCAATGAGGGCATTGAAGGGAAGCACAAAGAAAGCAGAAGCAGGGGATTATTGGAGGGATCAGGGACATTGAGAAGACAGAGTTTATTGAATGACCTTGACCCAAATGAGGGTTTGGCCATGAGAGTGTGTAGCTATGTCTTGTAATTGGGAGTGTAATATTTGTTTGGAGTATTTGGTGTCTGAGGATGTCTGGACAGTTAATGAATTTAGGGCAGGCAGTTGACAGTGGATATTTGGCAATCATTTGGACAGAAGAAAAGTAGGAGTGTGAGAAGAGAGATGAGATTTATGTTGTTGGGGAATCGGTGACCTTGAAGGAACAGGGACCAAAGGATGAGGATGAATATGCCAAGCTGGGCTTAGGAGAACACTCCATGTTAAGTACGCTGTTATCTGGATCATGCAGTAAGGTGTTCTGGAGGGAAGTGTAAGGGACGAAAGGGCACCTTGAGGGGCTGCCATGTTGGTGTAGTTCTCTTTACTGACAATGCAGGGGTCAGTCTGATGTGGGAGTCTGACAGGAAGGGACTGCTGTCATACAGAGTGTGGGCAGCAGTACCTAGAGGACCCTGGGTATGAGAGGGGTGGAGTGGGAGTCTTTGAGAGTTTCAAGACAGGAGAGAAGATCTGGGGAACCCTGGAGCAAAGGGATGGGCATGGAGAGATTGAGAGGATGAGAGGTAAGGGATGGAAGCCCGGAGTCTTTGATGAGAAGTTTGGAGGGGTAGAAGCCAAGACAATGGGAGGGATTGGGGTCCTTTGTGAGTTAGGAGTTGAGGGAGATAGTGGTGGGGATAGACTGTGAGAGGGAATCCCAGAGTTTGCTTGTCAGGCTTAGAGGTGACCTGAGACGCTGTGGCAAGAGTGTAGACAGGGAGGCCAGCCAGGGACAGTGTCACCTAGAGTTTTGGAGAGGTAAGCGATGGGGGCAAAGGTTGATCCTAGAAAGTGTTTGTGTGTTTTGGAGATGTAAGGTCTGTGTAGATCTGGGAGGCAGAGGATTGGGCAGAAAGGAGGACAACTTGAGTTTGAGGACCTATTTGTGGATGGGAGGAAGGGGTCATGAGAAGGCCCAGAAGCTACCTGATGCGGGTAAGTATCTGGGGACCCACGAATGGAGGAAATTGGCCATGAGGGTGGAGAAGAGGGCCAGAGATGCACAGGGTGTTCGAAAGTGAGGTGTTTATGGGTTCACATGAGAGGTAAGTTGGGGAGAGTTGAACTTCGGAAGGCGAGAGTTGGTCACCTCTGGAACTGAGGAACTTGAGGCATGAGGGTGTCAGACTGGCCATCAGAGCAAGAGGGACTGCAAAGGAAGAGGTCATTTACCTACTGAAGCAGGCAGGAGGGGAAAGGAAGGCAGGCCAGGTCCATACCTCCTGGAAAGGGACAAATGGAAGGTGACCATATGGTGGAGAGGGATAATGGCTGTGTTAACCGAGTGAAAGACTTGGATTAGGTTGGGAGGTTTCGTTACTTTTTTTGACTGTCAATATAGGAGTATTGTAGGGTGAAGAAGTGGGCATAGAAACTGCTTGGGTAAAGGAACTGAATGATTGGTTTGAGGCTTAGGCAGAGGCTGGTTAAGGGTGGTGGGTGGTGGGGTTTTGAGATGAAGGCAGAAGGCTCTTTCGGTGTAATGGAGAGGGATTCGTGATGTGCAGTGAGGGGCGGAGAGGTGGTCGTCTGTACGATGGGATGGCTGAAGACAGGTGGGCAGAGCAAGACAGGTTTTGGGATTTTGGAGAGTGGGCATGTACGCTCTCCTCAGAAGCTGAGGAAAGGAAGAAGGGATGTGTAGGGGTATTTTGGGAGCAGTTGCAGGGGTAGAAGGCAAAATTTTTATCAATTTTTGACAGAACATTACTTCCTAGTAAGGGAATACAGCCTGAGGGAATGAGGAGAGAGGACTAGGAAAAGGAAAATCTTGCAAGTTAAGGGAGGAGTCTGGAGGGGTGGGTCAGGGTTTGTAAACTGGAGTAGTGTGGTGATATATTGTTATGATTTAATAAATCTTGCCTGGGGATCAGAATGCAAAGCCAGTCACAAGCTACTGGCTGGCTGCTTTGCTTCTCTGATCTTTAGCTTGAACCCTAATATCTGTCTCTGGGTTTTTATAATTTATGCTACAGAGCATGGTGTAGTCTAGAGGGTGGGTCAGGGTTTTTGTTTTTCGGGGGAATCTGGAGGGGTGGGTCAGGATTTGTGTATTGAGCAGGGCCTATGTAAGGAGCTGGAGGTATTGAGAGGGATTTTTATAATTGTCTTGAATTATTTCTTGGATTTATATACTTTTTCAGACCCTCATCACTTAATTAAGCTTCCTTAGTTTTAGACCTTATATACTCTACATTACTTTCTTAGACCTGTACAACTTATATCACTCATTTTTCCTTGATCTACGCAATTTACTTGTCTGCTTCTCATAAACTTTAGAAACACCAAATCTCTTATAGCATGAAGTCTGCCAGCAAGGTAAACTGTACACATGACATAGACTGACCAGGAAGCTGGATGTTTGTGAAACTAGTTAGCCTTCTACGTCATCAGAGATCTGAGAAGTGTACATTTGAGTGGCAAGTATAGTTTAAATGGTTTTGTGTTAATTAAAGCAACAGAGACTTACCTAGACAGTTGTTCACATGGTTTATTGGGGGCAGAAGCAGCCCATCTTTGGCTGTCAGACAGGCCAGCATTTCATCTTCAGTTGCCACACAGAGCAGTGGACCTTAGGCTATCAGACACATGTCTGAAGAATTTTTTTCTGTAGAGGAACTTGGGAAAACTGACCTTGCATTGACCAGGTAAAGTACAGCAGTCAACCCAAATGTGTCGACTGTTTGTGTAGGTCCCTGGCAGCAGGACAGGCATGGACTGGGCAGTTCTGTCCAGGGTTAGCATTACTGTGATCCAGGTGAAGTCATTGGTGAAGTGTCTCATATGTGTTCTTTGGACCTTAGAGTTCTCTGTTAAGAGGGATCTCTGTCTGTTGTGGGAAGTTTTTAGTAAACGTTGCAAATGTCATATTCAGCAGCTCTCTGAGGAGTTTGAAGACCAAGTATATCTGTGTATTTGTTTTTTTGTGTTTTTTTTTATTTGTTGGGGGCCCACCTAAATAAATACACAGAAACTTATTCTTACTTATGAATGCCTGGCCTTGTTTCTAGCCAGCTTTTCTAACTTAAATTATCCTGTTTCTTTTAACTCCTTTTTTTTTTTTTTGGTTTTTTGAGACAGGGTTTTTCTGTGTAGCTTTGGAGCCTATCCTCCTTTAACTACTTTTTGCCTGTTTGCCTCTGGGCTTTTTAACTTTCTTTATTCTATATATCTTTCTTTCCTTCTTACTCCATGGCTGGCAGTGAGGCTGGGTGGCTGGATCCTGGCATCCTCCTCTTCTCCTTTTCTTGCTCCTCTCTGTTCTCTTAAGCCTAGAGTTTTCCTCCTATTTATTCTCTCTGCCTGGCAGCCCGGCAAGAAACACAGTTTTTTTTTTTTTTCTTGGTTTTTCGAGACAGGGTTTCTTTTTTTTTATTTTTTTATTTTTGGTTTTTCAAGACAGGGTTTCTCTGTGGCTTTGGAGGCTGTCCTCTTGTAGACCACGCTGGTCTTGAACTCACAGAGATCCACCTGCCTCTGCCTCCCGAGTGCTGGGATTAAAGGCGTGCGCCACCAACGCCCAGCTAAGAAACACAGCTTTACAGGATTAGACAAATGCAACATAAGAATGCAACCTATTTTTGCACTAAACATTAAACAAATACTCCACAGTATAACTGAATGCAACACATCTTTTTTTTTGGGGGGGGGGTTCAAGACAGAGTTTCTCTGTGTAGCTTTGGAGGCTATCCTGGCAGTCACTCTGGAGACCAGGCTAGCTTCGAACTCACAGAGATCCATTTGCCTCTGCTTCCCGAGTCCTGGGATTAAAAGTGTGTGCCACCAACGCCCAGCTGAATGCAACACATCTTAAACTAATATTCCACAACATATCTGGGCTAGTTAGGATGCTAAATAAAGTTTGTATGACTCAGTTTATCTAAATAACTAAAGTTTAAAAAAGTTAGCAAAGGCAAAGAGGCTAGACAAATACTATTGTGAACCTGAGTAGACCTTAGGAATTTATCATAATATAAACCTGTTTGCAGTCCAAGGAGAGAGAACAGCATAGCTATAAGGACATAGAGAAGTTGCAGGACTTCCAGGAGAAAGCCAAGGGACCAGAGGGACCAAAGGGAGCTGGTTAGCAGGCAGCTCCTGAGGACAGTGAGGACAGTGTCACAGTAGCCTACACATGGGCCTAAGGAAGCTGCAGTTCCTGAAAGAGGCAAAAGAAATGCAGAGATGAGAATGTAAGGGCAAATACATCTCCTTTATGCTGAGAACTTGATCTTGGTGTGTCCCGGGCCTTCTTTGCTTTCAGTGCCCACTGCGGTATTGTAGCCTTCAATAGAAATCACCCAGAAATCACCCAAATGTTGGCTGGTTGGGAAATAAATGACAGGTAGTATAGCCTACAATAGAATATTATACAACCACAGACAGATATAGAAATATTGATACATGCCGGGCGTTGGTGGCTCAAGCCTTTAATCCCAGCACTCGGGAGGCAGAGGCAGGTGGATCTCTGTGAGTTCGAGGCCAGCCTGGTCTGCAAAGCGAGTGCCAGGACAGGCTCCAAAGCTGCACAGAGAAACTCTGTCTCGGAAAAAAAAAAGTTGCAGTTTTGGTAAAATTCAAAATGGGTCAATGGTCCAGTGAGTTAAATCTCAACAAAGCCATTAACAAAAATAAGGGTGTATTAGATGTGTTATGGGTCAGAACCTGGTCCATAAGGAGCCTCAGATATCAAAGCCAGATTGCCTGGTGCATGCATTACATGCCAGATGCAGTAGCCCTAATGCCATGGGCTCCTCAAAACTGTCCTGACAGAGAACCTTGTTCTTGTCTTGGCTGATTCCTTTTTTGTACCTCTGGTCTGTTGCCTCTTGTTATTTCTATTTCCCAGTGGCTATGAAATCCCAGGAACAGGGATGGACAGATGTCTCAGTGGTTAAGGGCACTAGAAGGCTCTTCTTACAGAGGACCCGAGATTTGATTGACAGCACCCATATGGTGGCTCACTGTCTTTGACTTCAGTTCCATGGAGTCTGATGCCTTCTTCTGGCCTCCATGGGTACACAGGCTGTACATGGAACTACATACAGGCAAAACACTCAGCACATAAAACAATTAAATAATCTTTAAAAAAAAGCAGCAAACACAGTCATACATACACATTTAAAAGAGTGGGAGTGGGGTGCTGGAGAGATGGCTCAGAGGTTAAGAGCACTGCACCGACTGCTCTTCCAGAGGTCTTGAGTTTGATTCCCAGAAACCACATAGTGGCTCACAACCATCCATTATGAGATCTGGTGACCTCTTCTAGTGTGCAGATATACATGGAAGCAGAATGTTGTATACATAATAAATAAAATCTTTAAAAAAATAAAATAAAAGAGTCCAGGGTCAGCAAGCCCTGCAGATAAGCACCCGATGCTTAGAACCAGAACTTCCCCCAGGACCAGGTGGGGACATAAGTATCTGCAACCCCAGTACTCAGGAGGCTGAGGCAGGAGAGAGTTGGAGAGCTGGCTGGGCTACATTGCAAGACCCTCTTACAAAACAAAACAAAACACACCCACCATACAAGTATAAAAGATCCCAGCATAAGCTGGCAGAACCAGATCTTAGATGGTAGGCCAACCCACAGCCTGGCCTGACCAGAACCAACACCCTAAGTAGGCCTTCCATGTGTATGATCACGGAGCCACCATCAGTACGGGGAAGTCAGCTTTTTCTAGCTACTAGACCTACTAGCTTCCCAATATGGGCACACTGAAGTAATCTTCAGTGCTCATGCAATCACAGGCCAATGATGGTAAGGACAAAACAGATTACAGAAGAGCATGGAACACATACACACACTGGGTTGGGTCATTTGCTTTGGGGTGTTTCTGTCTTCCTTTCCCTGTCTCAGAGGGTCCAGGGGACCAGGCAACCTTAGACAAGGGATCTTCGAGGACACTAAGTCACATATGTTTGGGCTTGCTGGGGGATACCCTGCTTCCAGGTCCAGTTTCTCCGTGAATTTAAACAGCATGTGACAATTTACTAATATAGTGTCTATTAAATACACCTGCACACATAAAACACACACATACATATATGTATATACATTCTGAAATGAAAAAAAGGAAGACATGACTGCACTCTGGTGTTGTCAAGAAGGGTGTATTGTAGATATGGGGGAGAGAACAGCCAGAGACATTTGGAAGGATCCAGACTGAACCAGGCCTGCAGCATAAATTGGGCTTTAATTAATTGCTTGCTTGAATTAGTTTGGCCAGATGATTTGGGTCAGTGGTCTTTCTCCTCCCACCTTCGAGATTAACAGGTAGGGCGTATGGTATGCCAGGCATACCCTGTAGGTATAGTCCTAGGTAGGGACAGAGGGAAGCAAGGAGAACCTGGCAGCCAGGTTTTGCTTTGATGTGTTAAATAGACACTTCAGCCATTTGTCCTAGGTTCGAGACCTAACAGAAGCTTTATTTGTTGAGGGTCTGAGACTGCAGCTCTCTGTGGTTGGGTCCTTAACTAGCACACCCTACACCGTGGGTAGGGGTCTCCGCTGTAAGTGAACTTATACTTATGACATTTATTTATGCACTGTGTGTGTTTGTGTAAACACGCGTAGTGTGATACTTACAATTTGGGGAAGTTGGTTCTCTCCACCATCAGGTCCTCAGACTTAGGGGCAAGTGCCTTTACCCGCTGACCCACCCTGTCATCCCCAGATTTTATTTAGAACCAATACGCAGGGCTGGATGTGGATCTACTATGGCAACAATGGGGAGGCGGAGGCAGGAAGATCTTAAGCTCAAGGCCACCCTGGAAATATGAGAACCAAAACAAAAAATAAAAGCCGCGCAGCACTGCTATAAAAGTAGACAACTTTAAACGACTCAAAAAAAAGTAAAAACAAGCTTTATTATCATGTGTGAAAACAAACAAAAGAACTTTGCTGAACATTTTTCTGAGCGACCGGGAGGGGAACTACCAAAAGAAATAAACTTCCGGTAAGTATGCAACTTCCGGACAAGGCCACTCATTCGGTGGCGCCCCGGCAGACCGGAAGTCTGTCACCTCTCCCGGCCCGCCTATTTCCGGAAGTGACGCGAGAGGGGTTGCCGGAAGAAGTGGCGAAGTTACTTTTGCTTTGCGCTCAGCCAGCGCTGTTGCTTCGAGCTACTTCCAGGCTTCTGAAGTTCCTTCCGAAGTGCTGAGGAGCAGCAGTTGCGGGTGCGGACCCCGAGGCAAGTGCGCAGCGCGGTGGAGCGGGTGGGGCTGGGCCGGGTGCGTGGGCTGCCTGGGTCCCGCTCAGCGCGCGCCTCCTTCCCTCACTCTGCCGCAGCTCCCGCCTCCCGCGGCCGTTTCCAAGGCAACGGAGTAGCAGACCCCGCGCCCCAGCACCTCGAGACCGCCGGTGCAGTCATGAGCCCCGCCTCCCCCTGGTGCTCGGAGAGGGGCGGGGTCTGGAGTGAGGTGGGCGTGTCTCCACGGGGCGTGGTATGGTGTAGGGAAAGCCTGATTGGTGGGTGGGGGCGGGGACATGGATGGGGCGGGGCATGGGGTAGATCAATCCTGTGATGGAAGGTTCTTGAGCGGTGGACGTTGCTCTTTGGGGCGGGGCCTGGATCATTTTGGGGGGCGCTTGGACTCGGGGACCTAGAGAGGGCATGGATAGGGCAAGTATGATTGGAGAGTAGGGGACAAGGCCTGCGCTGGTGGGTGGGGCATAGTATTGGGAAATCTGATTGGGTGGCTCATAGGCGGGGCGTGGAATAGTGAAAGCCTAAGGGGAGGGTCTGGAGTTAAGTGGGTGGGGCTTGAAGGCAGGCGCATGGCGGGTGTGACATATAGAAGCCTATGATTGGCTTCTGGGGAGTGTTGTGGGCGGGGCCTGGACCGGAGCGGGCAAAACTTTGGGTCTGTGCCCAAGAGTGGGAAGGGAGGGCCAAGGGAGGAGTAAGTCTGGGGTTTGTATGGGGGTGGGGCAAAGACTTGAAGAAACCTATGGTAGGAGGGTATGGGTTGTGGCCTGATGGGAGGGGCTGTTCAAAATTAGGGTCGCTTATGATAGGGGTGCAGTGGGTGCACACAAAACAGGAATTAGTGTTAAGGCAGTGGAAACTGTCCTGGGAGGTCATGATTCATAGAGACGAGGAGGGCGCAGTGGGCCGGACTGGAGCAGAAGTGGGCAGGAATTGTTAAATTTGTAAGGAACTAGAGCTGGGAGTGGGGGCTCCAGATAGAAGTACAAACACCGAGGTGTGGTGGCACAGTCCTGTAATGCCAGCACTTGAGAGGCCGAGGCAAGAGTCCCGAATATCCCAAGACAGCCGAGGGTAATGAGTTCCAGGAGCTGGGAGGTGGAGGCAGGAGATGTTCAAGACGTTCAGCCACATAGTTAGGTTAGCCTGGGCTGCACGAGATCATATCACAAAAGAGTCCTTAAGTGTTGGATAGAGAAGGACCTGTAATTGGCTGGGTTCCTTGTGTTCAACAGGCTGCTTCGTGACCCACCATGTCTTCCCCCACAAGTTCTCTGGATACACCTGTGCCTGGTGAGTAACCCATTTCCTCTACAGGGCCCCTCCCACAGTGCTGGGAAACTCACTGTCCTCTCTTCTCCTAGGGAATGATTCTCCTCAGCCCAGCACCTCCTCCGCTTCACCAACCATCAAGGAGGAGGGGCAGGAGACTGATGCCCCTCCAGGCTCCGAAGGGTCCAGCTCTGCCTACATCGTAGGTGAGATAGGGAGACAGGTGGGCTGTTCCTTCCATTCTCCTTTGACTCCTCTGATTCACTCTCAGGGGCCAACGACCTGTAGATCTTTTCCCTTGGTGTTGCAGCCATGTCCTCTCACCCTCAATTTGGGACCTCCTGTGGCCTGTCCCAAAGCTGCTGTCTGTCTTTGTCACTCTCTCTCTCACGGCCTCTGCTCACCCCAAGTCATCTTAGAGCCAGAGGATGAGCCGGAGCGCAAGCGGAAGAAGGGTCCCGCCCCGAAGATGCTGGGTCACGAGCTGTGTCGCGTGTGTGGGGACAAGGCCTCGGGCTTCCACTACAATGTGCTCAGTTGCGAAGGCTGCAAAGGCTTCTTCCGGCGCAGCGTGGTACATGGTGGGGCTGGGCGCTATGCCTGTCGAGGCAGTGGAACCTGCCAAATGGATGCCTTCATGCGGCGCAAGTGCCAGCTCTGCCGGCTACGCAAGTGCAAGGAGGCTGGCATGCGGGAGCAGTGTGAGTGCTGGGAAGGAAAGAAGGGGTCAGAGAGGGAGGAGGGAGCGAGGGTGGGACCCCTGCTGAGACTGGCTCTCCTGCAGGTGTGCTTTCTGAAGAACAGATTCGGAAGAAAAAGATTCAGAAGCAGCAGCAGCAGCAGCCATCCCAGACTGAGCCAGCATCAAGTAGCTCAGCCCGACCTGTAGCCTCCCCTGGTACTTCTGAAGCTGGTGGCCAGGGCTCCGGGGAAGGAGAGGGCATCCAGCTGACAGCGGCGCAAGAGCTGATGATCCAGCAGTTGGTTGCTGCGCAGCTGCAGTGCAACAAACGCTCTTTCTCCGACCAGCCCAAAGTCACGGTATCGCCATGCCCAGCCCAGTGGGCAGAGCCCGCCCGGCCTAGGGAGGGTTTCATAGGGCAATGAGTCCCCATGTGACCTTGGTCTCCTGTGTCCCAGCCCTGGCCCTTGGGTGCAGACCCTCAGTCCCGAGATGCTCGTCAGCAGCGCTTTGCCCACTTCACGGAGCTGGCCATCATCTCAGTCCAGGAGATTGTGGACTTTGCCAAGCAGGTGCCAGGGTTCTTGCAGCTGGGCCGGGAGGACCAGATCGCCCTCCTGAAGGCATCCACCATCGAGGTAATGGCAAGGCTTTATGACGGAGACCAGAGCTGGGTGTAGTGCAAGCAGGCCCTTATCCTAACAAGATAGCTGTAGCCACCAGTGAGCCTACCAGGGAGAAAAGAGAAATGCTCTGAGGTAGAAAATAGTGAGGATGAGATTAGATGGACTGTTAAAGAGGAAATAGCCAGGCATTGGTGGTGCACGCCTTTAATCCCAGCACACAGAGACTCTGGGAGGCAGAGGCAGGCGAATCTCTGTGAGTTCGAGGCCAGCCTGGTCTCCAGAGCGATTGCCAGGATAGGCTCCAAAGCTACACAGAGAAACCCTGTCTCGAAAAAAACCAATAAATAAATAAATAAATAAATAAATAAAATAAAGAGGAAATATTCCCCCAAGACTTTTCAAAGAAATAGATATTTGAGCCAAATCAAGGATAGTGAGGAAATATTGTCAGCTGTATGCAAAGATCTGTTCTAAGTGCCGAGAGTCAAAACTCTAGCCTGTACCTCATGATTATGTGAGGCGAGTGTCCTTGGATGGGACAGTGGGTGGCAGAGTTGAGGAAGGAAAGCTAGGGATATCCGGCCTGGGAGAGGAATGACAGTTGGTCTTAGCACATTTGACTTTGGGGCACCTGAAGAGCCCTATACCTTGTCTCATCCAGATCATGTTGCTGGAGACAGCCAGACGCTACAACCATGAGACAGAGTGTATCACCTTCCTGAAGGACTTTACTTACAGCAAGGATGACTTCCACCGTGCAGGTCTGTGGAGAGCACTGGCGCAGGGTCCTGGTGTTTCTGCCCCATTGGACCTCCAGGTTGGGCACTGGCAAGACCATTTTTGTCACCTGGCACTCTGGCAGGAAATTAGGAAGAAGCACCTATACCTAAGGCTGACTCATGGAGCTCGGTCCTGGAGAGCTCACATGGCTGTCTCCCTGAGGATGGGACTGTGGGCCACTGCCATCCAGTGTGAACAGAGGCTTGTTCACGTAGCTTTGGGAATCCCGTCACTTCTACCCGAATGACTGTCAGTATCCTTAGGCATCCATTCCCAACTTTGTCTTCCTTCTTTAGGCTCCAGCCCGTCTACTATACAAGGAGTCCTAGGATCCTTCCTGTGTGAGCTTAGCAGGGCACGTGTGGGGGAGAAAAGTATTTGTTGTAAGGATCAAAAGCCCTGCAGCCAGGCTTGAAGGAAGCTCATGGAGCCCCAGGCAGTCAGGTCTAGGAAGATGGGACTGGAAGGACATCAGCATCCCATCCTAGCTCTTCCACTGCCTGGCCCCAGGCTCAGCCACTCCTGCTTGGATCCTTACGAGGACTGGTGGCTCTCAGATACTACCCTCCCGACATGTGTGTCTTTACAGCAGTCCAGGGTACTGTGCCAGTCCGGTAGCACCCATACTCCTTCTGCTAGGACAGGACCTGACCTCCATGCTCCTCTGCCTTGGTCCATTCTGTCCCAAGCACTGGTTGCCTTGTTCTGAGTTGGTGCCCATCAGCACAGTCCAGCATCAGGGCTTAGCATTAACTATGCCTTGCTTGGAACTGGGTGACAACTCCTTGTTTGCCTGGAACCTGCCCAGATGGATTTTTTTGTTTTTTATTGGGTCTCACTGTGTAGGCCAGGGCAAACTAGAATTTGTTGTCCTTTACAGAGAAAGGGGTGGGGTGGTGTGTAAACCACTCTCCTCCAAGGCCTGGCACATAGTAGGTACACTTAAATAGTGGTTCATGAGTGAGTCCTAGCATATCTTAGTCTTTACAGTGTGGGCTAGCCTATACCCTTTTCCTCTGCCTTCACCAAGACAGATTCTGGGACCTGAGAAGACGGGACCTTCCAGGATGTGTGTGGGGGAAGGGGGAGGGTGTTGGTGCCGTCTTGGTGGCGTGGCTGCTATATAACAGACATTCACAGGGTCCACACTGGGAGGGAGCAGGCGTAAGTGTTATGAGGGGTGTGGAGCTAATCTGGGACTGCTCTTGCAGGCTTGCAGGTGGAGTTCATCAACCCCATCTTCGAGTTTTCTCGGGCCATGCGCCGGCTGGGCCTGGACGACGCCGAGTATGCCCTGCTCATTGCGATCAACATCTTCTCAGCAGACCGGCCCAATGTGCAGGAGCCCAGCCGCGTGGAGGCCCTGCAGCAGCCCTACGTGGAGGCACTCCTCTCCTACACGCGAATCAAGCGGCCGCAGGTACGGGAGCCCCTAGTCCCAAGCCGGGGGCTTGGTGGTGGGGTTAGGTGGTACACACCCGGGCATGCCGATCCTGTGCCCTCGTTTGGCTGTTATGAGGTCAGTAGAGATGCCCCAACCTCCGGGTTGGGTTCGAGGCTGGGCTGACCACTCATGGTATTGACTTTGCGGACTCAGCTGGCCTTGCAGGGCAGTGCCCTTATCAGCACCTGTCTGCCTCCTTTCCCCTGCAGGACCAGCTCCGCTTCCCACGCATGCTCATGAAGCTGGTGAGCCTGCGCACCCTCAGCTCTGTGCACTCAGAGCAGGTCTTTGCCTTGCGGCTCCAGGACAAGAAGCTGCCTCCTTTGCTGTCCGAGATCTGGGATGTGCACGAGTAGGGGCCACCATGCATGCCCCAGCTTGGTGGCATCTTCTTGCAGATGGACGCTTCGCCTTCCCTCCTGGGGTGGGAGGACATGGTCATGGCCCAGCCCTGAGGGGCTCAGCCGCAAGCCCAGTGGCAGTTGGCACCAGGAGGCCCCTCCCCACCCACCGAGTCTTCCAGGAGGGGTGACGGTCACAGGTCCTAGCCTCTGACCTTCCCCAGCTGCCCTCCCACCCAGCTTACACCTCAGCCTACCACGCCATGCACCTTGAGTGGAAAGAGGTGAGGGCTGGTGTCTTCCCATATTAGGGAGACCTCAGGCCCCTTCCTCTGCCTCTTTTATTTAATAAAAAAAAACAAAAACAAAGAAATAAAGTCTGAATGCAAGCCAACCCTGAGCCCAGTGTGAGAAGTAGTTCAGGCCACTGTGGGTGGGGTGGTGTCCTTACACAGCATAGTTTGAGGCACTGGAGGTCAGAGGGTTGGAAGGGAAGGGGAGAGGAGCTTTATGGGGAAGGTGATGAGAGGGCCCTTCCTGGCTAGGGGCAGGCTTCCAAAGTTGGGGACTGAGCATCTGGCCATGAATGTCATAAACAAGAAAGGAAGGGACTTGTAGGGCAACAGAAGTAAGTTATAGGCGACCCTGCGGCCTGCGGGAGGTGGTAGGCAGTCAGGTAGCTTCCCGCATGCCCGCAGGGGGCGCTCGGGAATCACCAACTGCGTCTTGTTGCTGGGGGCGTGTCCTCCGGCCATAGCGTCATGAAGGGCGGGACTGCAGTCCAAGTTGGGTGGAGGGGCGGGGCCCTTTGCGAGAGGGCGTGGAATCGGCTGGGGGAGCCGTGAGGTTTGCCCGCCCTAGCCGGTCAGGGGCGGGGCCCAGCTGGCGCGCCGCAGCTCTGGGCCTGCGCGCAAAGGGGTTAGGGGTCACGGCGGCGTAGTTTGTGGCGGGAAAAGCAGTTTGATGCGGGTGAGTAAGGAAAAGGGGCAATGGGACGCTCGGTGGGGTCAGCGGAGGGCTCAACAGGAGGGTTCGTTGAGTATCTGCAGCGGCGGGCAGGATAGGGCAGGGCTGGCGGCTCAAGTGACGGATCCCTGGAGCGAGGAGCCGGGGCGCGTGGGACTGTCCCAGTGTGGGCTCCTCGGCGTGCGTGCAAGCCTGGCCTAGAGGTGCGGGTGCTGCGGGCCACCCGAGCGAGCAAGGCGACAGTATCTGGAAGTCCAATAAGTGGGAATGGGCGGGGCGTGGTAGCCGCCTCCTTTTATCCCCGCCCGAGGGGGGGGGGCAGAGACAGGAGGATCTCTGAGTTCGAGGACAGCCTTATCTACAGAGTGAGTTCTAGGACAGCCAGGGCTACACAGAGAAACCCTATCGCGAAAAAAAGGAGTGGGAGAAACAGCAACGTTTCGGAGCTGGGATGCTTCCTTATATTTAGTGTGTGTGCGCGTGCGCCATGGTGCACACGTGGAGATCCGAGGACAGCTGTGGAGTTGCTCTCTCATTCCACCGTATGAGATCCCCATGATCAGACTCAGGCTGTCAGGCATGGTCAGCAAGCACCATTTTCCACTCCGCTGGCTCGTCGGGTCCCATGCGATGCTTTATGTAATAAAGTAAAAATCAGCCAATTGATATTGGGTGGGGGCAGCTTGCTTACCCAGCCTGGTGTTTTGTGGGGGGAGGTGAGACAGTACCAGAGCAGCACTGGAGGGTCCCAGAGGAGGAACCAAGTATGAAGCTGGCAGTGTGTGAGGTGTCCTGGGGGAAATGAGCGGTTACTGTGTTAGTGTGCCACACCACGGGGGGCGTGAGTGGGAGCCCCGGCACACCTGCACTGCAGGCTGATGGAGCTTCAGAAAGCATCGAGTGGGTGGGGTTTGCAGCTGTATCCTGAGGGGGAAGGGCAAAGTTGTGCCTCCTAGTGGTTGTCAGGGGGGCATCCCTGTCCAGAATAAGGAAGACTGGGATGACAGAAGCCATTAATGGGAGTGGGAGATTCTTCTTCTTTTTTTTTAGATTTCTTTATTTATTGTGTTCACAATGTTCTGTCTGTATGCCAGAAAAGGGCACCAGATCTCATTATAGATGGTTGTGAGCCACCACGTGGATGGTGCTGGTAACTAGCCTCTGAGCCATCTCTACAGCTTGGGAGCGCCAGCCCTCCAGGGGAAGTCCAGCAGTACTTGGATCTGGCAGCCCTGGGAGAGGTGACTTGAAACATTAAAGAAACAATTGTTCAGCTCTGAGACAGGAGGATGGCAATTTCTGAGGCTGCTACTTAGACCTCATTTCAAAGTGAATAAAAAGAGGGCTGGGGTTCAGTGGTGCAGCCTAGAGTTCCCCAGTAGGGGGGGTGTGACCCAGTGGTAGAGCCCTGCTGAATTACATTTCCCAGGCCAGGTATGTTCTATAGTGGGGCCTGGCTTTGAATTTGCCGTTAAGTCTACAGCTTGGATTATGGGTACCACCAGACCCAGTGTCAGGGAGGTATGTAGTGAGTGAGTCGTGGGCAAAACTGTTCATTATGTCAGCTTCCCACTCCGCCACTTCCCCTTCTCCTTCCGGGAAGTGTGTCTGCACTTACCTGGCCTGATGAGAGAGGCACACGTGTTTTCGGTGCAGTGCAGAGCCATGCCCCCTTGTTTGGAGTCAGTAGTCCTCAGTAGTGCCCAGTGGCTTTGTTTGAACTGTTTGCAAGTTGTAGCTGGTGTGGTATTTCACCGCCAGCACTCCAGCCAGAGACTCCTAAGAGCAGCATCCACTTGTATCAGGCCTGATATGTCAGCTCAGCATGGGGCCTGCCTGCTTTTCCTGGAATCCAGGGGCTAAGCTTGAATTGATCCTCCTGCCTCAACTTCTCAGGTGGCTGTGAGATAACCATTTCCTTAGATGTCCTTGTCTTTTGTAAAATATAAAGAAACGAAAGTGGAAGCACACCATCTCACCTTGATTCACCTGCTAGAAACAAAGCCTCTTTGACAGCTTTCCTATCATATGGCTTCCTCATTCCTTTATACTGCTGCATAGTACTCCATTGAATGGTACTAACAGGCTCTATTGAAACTGCCCCCCTGGGGAGGATATTTAGGTGGTTTCCAGCCCTTAGAGATTTTAAACAATGGTACCGGAAATAACCTTGTAAAAGCAGGTTCTTCATATGCCCCAACCTGTTGGGGTCAGCTCTCACATATGGAATTGCTTGCAGCCTTTAATGCCTGTGGATTTTTTTGTTTTTTGATCGAGGTGTGATTTATGCAACTGTGTTTGAGGGAGCCAAACATCTTCCAGAACATTCCTTAATATGTCCTAAGATCCCATCAGTCTCCTCACTCTGGAAGCTGGCAGTCTTGTTTATTTTGCCCAAGAACTTCTGTTTGTTTTTTTTTTTGTTTTTCAAGACAGGGTTTTTCCTGGCTGTTTGGAACTCACTTTGTAGACCAGGCTGGCCTCGAACTCACTGAGATCCACCTGTCTCTGCCTCCCAAGTGCTGGAACTAAAGGCATGGGCCACTCCCACTGTCTGGCAGCACACAAGAACTTTTTTTTTTTTTTTTTTTTTTAGGACAGGGTTTCTCTGTATTGCTTTGGAGGCTGTCCTGGAACTTGCTCTGTAGGCCAGGCTGGCCTCGAACTCACAGAGATCCCACCTGCCTCTGCCTCCCGAGTGCTGGGATTAAAGGTGTGCACCACCACCACCTGACTGCTCAGGAACTTTTTAAGGTTGATTTATACTTTGAGTGTTTGCTTGTGTGTACATGTGTGCACAATGTGCATGCAGGCAGTGCCTGCAGAGGCCCTGGCTGCCTACCCTCTGGAGCTACATTACTGATGTCTGTGAGCTGGCTGCTGGGAACTGAACCCAGGTTCTCTGATCCATTGCTGAGCCATCGCTCACCAGCTCCCAAGAATTTTCTTTTAAGGTTTATTTTATTTTTAGTTTGCATGTGTGCAGTTCCCCCTGAGGCCAGAAGAGGGTGGCAGAGCTTTGGTGTTGGTATTAAAGTTATACACAGGTGCTGGGAACAGAACAAGTTTTTTATTGTATTACAATCACCCTCCCCTCCCTTGTCCCACCAGGACTCCCTTCTACTTTAATACTCTTTTTGCCCACAAAACAAATCTTGAGGGTTTTTTTTTTTTTTTTTTTTTTTTTTTTTGGTTTTTCGAGACAGGGTTTCTCTGTGTAGCTTTGGAGCCTATCCTGGCACTCACTCTGGAGACCAGGCTGGCCTTGAACTCACAGAGATCCGCCTGCCTCTGCCTCCCGAGTGCTGGGATTAAAGGTGTGCGCCACCAACGCCCGGCTTGAGTTTTCTTACTTACAAAAACTCTTAAACTCTTTTCTTTGTGGATGTGCCTTCAGCATGTTCATAGTGACTTCCTGTCTCTCCGTAAGGAAAGCTTGCTGATCTTGTCACAGACATAGCACACCTGGGACCCTTACAGGTCCTGCTAACGTGTTTTTGTTTTGTTCAGTCTCCAGAGCTTTAGGTCTCTTGCTGGGTAATAGTGGTGCCCGCCTTTAATCCCAGCATTTAGGAGGCAGAGGCAGCAGATCTCCAAGTTTGGGGCTATCCTGGTCTATAGAGCGAGTTCTAAGCCAAGTCTACACAGAGAAACCCTGACTTTAACAAAACAAAAACCCTTCAGGTAGGCCTGGAAACTCACTCCTTGAAGTTGGCCTGGGTGCATGCCACATGCCAATTTTGTTGCTTTTCCAACCTTCTTGGAGTACAGAGCCCCAATCCTATCTATCACTAGGAATTAGGGAGAAGCCTCATTTTGTTATAGGCTGTGTTGTAGGAGAGCCTACAATGCTATGCAAGTCTACCATGCTGAGCGCCTCTATGTACCACCACCACCACCCTTTGCCACCCTTTGTGTCTTGGTTTTCTGAGGCAAGTCTGCCTCTTTCATGAGGCTATTTACAGGAGCTTGGGTGGCTGCCCCACTAACAGTCATTTTTATGGTCAAATGTTCTAACACACTACAAACTAAATAAATGCTTAGTATGATGCATGATGAGGGGCTGTGGGGAATACTGTCTTTGCTTTCTGTAGTTGAGCCAAGAGCAAAGACTACACTAAAAATGTTGACTCTGCACATTGGTGGTGGTGTTGCAGCGGGCAAAGTGGGCAGCTTTTGTGTTTGCGGTGAAGGCCGCTACTGCCAGAAACACTGGGTCCGTCCCGTTTAATTCTGAGTTGTCCTTGGGGTGTTAACCGTTAACAAGTTTTTCACAATCCCCAAATTCACTTGAGGTTGTAGCCCACAGTGAAGAGCTTGCTATAGTGTTCTGTGTGTTCTGCACTGTTGTGGAAGTTGTAGTGTGGACTTTCCTTTTGCACTGAGGTGATGTTGAGTGTGGTGAAACAAACAGCTCAACTCTGGTAAGTATATTTAGTATGTTGTATAACATCATCCCTGTCTAGTTCTAGAACACTCCATTACCCCAAAAGGAAATCCTATTCCCATCAAGCGTCCCCAGCCCCTCATTGGGGAGCTTCTAGGCAGGTGTTCTACCACTGAGCCACACCCCCAGCACTCTTTGTTTTTTGTTGTGTGCGTGTGTTTGGTTTGTTGGTCTGCTTGCTTGTTTTTGCAACAAGGTCTGACTATGTAGCCCCTGATTTGCTTGGAACTCACTATGTTGACCTGGTTGGTCTTGAATTCACAGGGATTTGCTTGCTTCTGCATCCCAAATGTTGCCCCCTTTGCTTTTCATTTTGATGTACAGTCATACTAAGTTGCCCAGACTGGCCTTGAACTTGGTACCCTCTTTCCTTAGTGTCCTAAGTTGCTTGTGGTGACTCTATATTACCAGGCCCAGCAGAGCCTCCTAAACTAGAAAAAGAAAGACCCAAGCTGATCACCTATTGCTATCCAAAGGTCCTGAGCAGCCTGGGACAGCAGCCTGCTGTCTGGATGGGGCCTGGTCACATACTTTGCAGACCACCCTAAGTAGTGGAGTCTTCTGTCTGGATGTGGGGTGATCTTTAGGCAGGTTTGCTTGAACCTGGGGCAGCTGCCTGGGCTCTCTGCTGGGTATGAATCAACTCCTTGTTCCCACAATCCCCTTGTTCTCAGCCTGCCTACTCAAAAGCACATATATGAAGTGTGTGTATGTATGTGTGTGTTTAGTCTTTCCTTTATAATAGTTTCCAGAGGGCTGTCAACACTGCACTGGCACTTCCCTGCACACTCTGGCATTCATGTGGGGTACTCTCTGCCTCCCCTGCCCCCAAGCCCTCGAGTACCTGACTTTGGATACTTTTTACTGAATCACAGCAGTTACCCACTTCGACCCATGTGACCTAGATCCAGTCCCATTCAGTCTGCAACAGGCTTATCTGCAGATTCTGTGGGTGGTCGTCAGGGTTTCAGCCCTTGATGGCAGGTGAGGTGGCATAGAGCCAGAGTAGAGTATTACCTAGTGACCTGCTTTGGCCAGCCAGGCCTACCACCTTCAAATAACTGTGCTGGCTGGGGACACTTCTAGACAGCTGAGAGGAGATGTACACAGCCCCCTCTCTGCTGTGTACTTCATTTGTTATACATGCTCCTGGATTAGAGGACATGGTGGGGACAGCTGATTTGATTCATTCTTTGATCCTTGCTCCTGAGTGTTTTATGTATCCAGGTCTTGCTTCCAGGTGACAGTGGTGTTAGCTTTCTCATTGCCTCCTCAGAGACCTGAGAGAAGCAGCAGGTTTGGTTTGGCTTAGAGCTTCAGTTTGTGTTGCTGGGCCTAGATGGTTCTGAGCCCATGCTGAGAGCATGCTGGGAGCACAACTGCTCACTTTGGGACAGAAGCAAGGGGTTGGGGAGGGCTGGGAACTAGCTGTCCCTTAAAAGGTGAGTCCCCAGAGACTTCCTTCCGCTAGGGTCTCCAGCCTTCCTAGTCAGGCTTCTATTTATGAGTGCAGAGACTGGGGAGATGGCTGAGTGGATGAAGTTCCTGCTGTGCAAGTGTGAGGATCTGAATTTGTCCCCAGCATGCAGGGGAGAAACGAGGAGTGGTGACATGTCTGTGATCCCAGCACTGGGGAGGCAGAGACAGGCAGCTCTCTGGGGCTTGGTGGCAGCCAGCCTAGGCTACTTGTAAGTTCCAAGTCAGAGAGAGACTCTGTTTCAGAAAACAAGGTGGGCAGTGCCTGAAGGATGACATTCAGGCTTGATCTCTGGCATCCACACACGCCTACATATGAACATGAATTATGAATCCATTCATGGATTCATCCAGTGATGAGAGATTCATTTGTGTGGCTGCTCATCTCCCCATAGTGTCACCAGCTGGGGTCCAAGCTTTTAATAGACGAGTGTCTTGGAATAACGTGTACACAAACTGTAACTGAGGAATGAAATGCCATGGCTTCCATTCAGAAGTCCAGCAATCGATTAGGGTTAATCATAGTGTGCCCCACACCATGTGGGAAAGTGGAGCTGGCAGGGACCTGGCAAAGCCGGGGCGGGCGAGTGCCATATTTGACCATTTTGGAATCTGGAGAAGGGTCAGGGGGGTCTGTGAGCATGAGGTCCCTGCAGATTGCACCACCTTTGGGTTTGCTCATGGTGGGTGCCAGGGTAGTTGAGGGCATGGGATAGGAGACTGTGGAAAGTGAAGGGGGTGTGAGGACTGGTGTGGGGAGGGGTGAGTAGAGATGGTTGAAGTAGCTGCTGGTGAAGGATGGGGAAGCCACACGTGAAAAGGCTTGGAGCCATGTTGGGTGCACAGCAGGGGTGGGAAATAAGCTCTGCTTAGATCACATTGAACCTCAACTTGCCCACAGGATGGATTTTAAGCGGCGACAAGGACCAGGCCCTGGGGTGCCCCCAAAACGGGCTCGTGGGGGTCTCTGGGATGAGGACGAGCCATCGCAATTTGAGGAGAACTTGGCGTTGCTGGAGGAGATAGAGGCTGAGAATCGGCTGCAGGAGGCAGAGGAGGAGCTGCAGCTGCCCCCACAGGGCCCTGCAGGTGGTAAGCTCCCACCTCTCAGCCCAGCCCACCTGGATGTAGAGATACTGAGAGATGGCTGGCAGTTATTTTTCAGTGGGGTCTGGCTGTTGCCCAGGGTGATTTCAAACTATACTTGAATGTTATCCCATCTTATTCTCTCCAATGTCTAGACTGCCTTTCCTGCTTGAGCGATTTTAGCCCTAGTCCCCCAGTCTGTCCCACCGCCTGCACCCAGCAGAGTGAGCAGAGTGTGGTTGCCTCTCTGTGGAAGACCCACCCATAAAGTCTCTTGTCTCTATCCAGGGCAGTTTTCCACTGCAGACATTGACCCACGCTGGAAGCGGCCCGCCCTGTGTGCCCTGGATCCCAACACGGAGCCCCTCATCTTCCAGCAGCTAGAGATTGACCACTATGTTGGTGAGTTGGCAGGGAAGGCAGGGGCTGTACCAGTACTCTGGTGGCTGCACATAGTCTCTACTGCACTGGCTGGACTGACTCCCAGGAGGGAGGCACAACAAGGCAGGTGGGATATGGTTTGCCTCCTTCATGTTCAGTGTGGGAGCCTGGGTTCAGTAGGTAAAGCCGCTCGAACCAATTCCCAAAGATGTCTTCTGGTTTCCACACATGTGCTGTGACCCATGCATCTCCTCCGTACTCATAAACAAAGATTATTAGAATATTACTCTGTGGGGTTAGGACACAGGCAGCTCAGTGGTAGAGCTGCTGCCTAGAGTTCCCCGGTGAGGGGCTGTGGTGTGGCTCAGTAGAGGGCCTGGCTCTGTCTCCAGTGCCACAGGGGAAAGCTGTCTTTCACTGTAATGCATGCTCTGCCTCTGAGTGGAGAAGGGCATCAGGAAGGCTTTGAAGGTTGAGGTCCCAAGGCTTCAGTGATGGGCCTCAGGACCTGAGACGCATTCTGTGACCACTCCCCCAGGCTCAGCTGTGCCACTGCCAGGAGGACCCCCAACGTCCTGTAATTCAGTGCCCATACTACGGGCCTTTGGGGTGACTGATGAGGGCTTCTCCGTCTGCTGCCATATCCATGGCTTTGCACCCTACTTCTACACCCCTGCACCTCCCGGTGAGTGTCCCTGACCTGTGGGGCTTGTTCCTGGATCCCAGGATGTCTCTTGCTCTTCTGACTGGCCTTCCACACCAGGTTTTGGGGCCGAGCACCTGAGTGACCTGCAGCGAGAGCTGAGCACAGCCATCAGCCGGGACCAGCGTGGTGGGAAGGAGCTGTCGGGGCCAGCAGTGCTGGCCATAGAGCTGTGCTCCCGTGAGAGTGAGTGTGGGTGTCTTGGGGACCAGTGGGGTGGTGGGGAGCCCAGGTAGGTGCCAACCTCCTTTCTCTGCAGGCATGTTTGGGTACCATGGTCACGGCCCCTCTCCATTTCTCCGCATCACCCTGGCGCTACCCCGCCTTGTGGCACCAGCCCGCCGCCTCCTGGAACAGGGTATCCGTGTGCCAGGCCTGGGTACCCCAAGCTTCGCACCCTATGAGGCCAACGTGGACTTTGAGATCCGGTGCTGTCCTGTCTTCCCTTTACCCCATTCCTACTGCACCCCATCCAGGTGGCCATTGCCAGCTGACCCACCACTCTTCCAGGTTCATGGTGGATGCTGACATCGTGGGCTGCAACTGGTTGGAGCTCCCAGCTGGGAAGTATGTTTGGAGGACAGAGAAGAAGGTAAGGGACTTCCTGGGGCAGGAGCAGGGAACGTGGGCTCACTGCCAATATTGTTGTCCACCATGTGCCTTCCCTCAGGCTACACAGTGCCAGCTGGAGGTGGATGTGTTGTGGTCAGATGTCATCAGTCACCCACCAGAAGGGCAGTGGCAGCGTATTGCGCCCCTTCGTGTACTTAGCTTTGACATCGAGTGTGCTGGCCGCAAAGGTCTGTTCCCAGAGCCTGGGCTCCTCCCCTCTCTCTGGACATTAGTGATGCTCCAGGCCCCTGTGGAGGGACAAGTGGGCGGGAAGAATGTTCCCTACAGGGAGAGTGCCAAGTGCAAATGCACTCGGGAAGGTGTCTCCCCCCCCCCCCCCCGTATGGCTGAAAGGGGAGCTGGGGAGGCAGTGAGCAGATGGGGGGCAGAGGAGGACTGAGGCCCTGTGCACCTCCTCTCTGCAGGCATCTTCCCTGAGCCGGAGCGTGACCCTGTGATCCAGATCTGTTCTCTGGGGCTGCGGTGGGGAGAACCAGAGCCGTTCTTGCGCCTGGCACTCACACTGAGGCCCTGTGCACCCATCCTTGGTGCCAAAGTGCAGAGCTATGAGCGGGAAGAAGACCTGCTCCAGGTGGCTCCCCCCCTCAGACACCGCTGCCCTCTGTCCCCATCCACGCCAGTGACCTTTCTGTACAGTCACACCGTGTCCTTGGGATTGGGGCCTGTACGCTTTTGGCCAAATATTTTCCTGAGTTCTGTGATGTTTTTACAAATGCCAAGGTTGTCTTGAACATTGTGGAAATGAGGGTATCTGAGGCAGTAGACAACCTGGTTGACGCTCTGTGCTCCCTCCCACAGGCCTGGGCCAACTTCATCCTTGCCATGGATCCTGATGTGATAACTGGCTATAATATTCAGAACTTTGACCTCCCATACCTCATCTCGCGCGCGCAAACCCTGAAGGTAAGGAAGCTGGGAGCCTTCTCCTGGGCTACCCTTGTGCTGCATGTCTCAGAGGCACCCTGAGCTGGCTGGCTGCTCTCGAGTCCCACTTGTAGCTTACCTCACTCTATCTGGAAGCAGAGTATGTTGACAGGAGACTCAGAATCCAGCCCTCTGCATCCTGGTCATCATCACTGCCATTGTGGCCAGGCCTTGCTTTAGAATTCACTGGCGAGACATGAGGGGGAGTGGAGGCTTGGAAGAAGGAAATGGGTGTTTGTTTTGGTGGGTGGCAAAGGCTGGGTGCTGTTGAAAGGACATGTGGGCTTTGTTCGTGCCAGCCACTGTTACCAGCTGCACACGAGAGGCAGCGGAGGTGTGGGATGCTGGTGTTTTGTGAGCTCCAGGGCAGGCCCTCCTGAGCCTGGCTCCAAGTGGAGACTCCCTGGCGCTCATCTGTTTGGGCCTTACCACAGTTTGGTCTGATCCTTCTTCAAGGGCCAGTTCTGTTGCAAGTGGGTCGTGGGTGATATACAAGGCATCTTCTGGGGGTTCATTTCAGCCCCAAATACGATATGCTGTACCATTTTCCTGCTCTCTGCATCTGTAGCAGTTTGGTAGTGAATAGGCAAAGCAGACCTTCCTACCCAGCTGCATGGAGACACTAGCCCTCATGTCCTGGGTGACTCTCGCTCAGCTCCACCTCCCCTGACTCCCTCTCTCTGCCAGTCTGTATTCCAACTTCTGAAGGCACCCCTGCTGGTTTTCAGAACCTTCCCACCGGGGCTTCCTTCTGCTCCCTCCCCAGGCACAGTCCTTGTGTCTACCTGTCACCAGTCTCTCAGTCTTCCCAGGGCTATAGCTCTCAACCTTGTCCCTGGTCTCCTTTATCCCTCTCAAGCAGTCTCTGCCCTCAGTGGCCCCAAGAATGCCATGGCTAGTCCCTGTCCATGTGGCCTAGTTCAGAGCTGACTGGCTGTCCCCTGGCCCTCTCCAGGTGGACCGCTTCCCTTTCCTGGGCCGTGTGACTGGTCTCCGCTCCAACATCCGAGACTCCTCCTTCCAGTCGAGGCAGGTGGGCCGGCGGGACAGTAAGGTGGTCAGCATGGTGGGTCGAGTTCAGATGGACATGCTGCAGGTATGCGGGGGACCCACCCACCTGACACTCTGCCTCAAGAGGCTCCACCCTGCCGCACCTCCCCGAGTGCCACAGCCTCCAGGTCCCCTCCTACACCTTTGAGGCTGTGCCTTGTGCCCCTGAGGTCCTTGCCCCGTCCCAACCTGCCCCGTCCCAACCTGCCCAGGTGCTGCTGCGGGAGCACAAGCTGCGCTCCTACACCCTGAATGCTGTCAGCTTCCACTTCCTGGGTGAGCAGAAGGAGGACGTGCAGCACAGCATCATCACCGACCTGCAGGTGCTACCATCCACCAAGACCTCCCAACCCCGCCTGCCCCCCCCGCCTGCCTCCCCCCTGCCCCCCGCCTGCCTCCCCTGCCCCCCCTGCCCCCGGCCTCCCCCCTGCCCCCGCCTGCCTCCCCCTGCCCCCCGCCTGCCTCCCCCTGCCCCCGCCTGCCTCCCCCCTGCCCCCCCCGCCTGCCCCCCTGCCCCGCCTGCCCCCCTGCCCCCCGCCTGCCCCCCCCTGCCTCCCCCCTGCCTCCCCCTGCCCCGCCCCTGCCCTCCCCCTGCCCCCGCCTGCCCCCCGCCTGCCTGCCTGCCTCCCCCCTGCCCCCCGCCTGCCTCCCCCTGCCCCCCCGCCTCCTCCCCTGCCCCCCGCCTCCCTGCCTGCTCCCCCTGCCCCCCGCCTGCCTCCCCCCTGCCTCCCCCCTGCCTCCCCCTGCCTCCCCCCCCCCGCCTGCCTCTCCCCCTGCCCCCCCGCCTGCCTCCCCCCTGCCCGAGCCCCTGACCTCACATGCCTGTCCTCAGAACGGGAATGAGCAGACACGCCGCCGCCTGGCCGTGTACTGCCTGAAGGACGCCTTCCTGCCACTTCGGCTGCTTGAGCGCCTTATGGTGCTGGTGAACAATGTAGAAATGGCGCGTGTCACGGGTGTGCCCCTTGGATACCTGCTCAGCCGGGGCCAACAGGTCAAGGTCGTGTCTCAGCTGCTGCGCCAGGTGGGTGGCTGAACCTCGTTGGCCACATCCACCATACATACATGCACACACCCTTCCTGGTACCTGGACACTCACCCCACCCCTTCTCCAGGCCATGCGCCAGGGGCTCCTGATGCCTGTGGTGAAGACTGAGGGCGGTGAGGACTACACGGGAGCCACTGTCATTGAGCCCCTTAAAGGGTGAGGACCCTGCTGGGCACGGTGGGGCACATGTGTCATCTCAGCACTCAGGGGGAGTTCAAGGCCTGCCTGACCTACTTAAGATCCTGTATCTAAAAAAAAAAAATTTAAAGGTAAGGGCCAAGGGTAGGGGCAGGATGGGGGTTTACTTCTCCAACCCTTCTTTAGGTACTATGACGTCCCCATTGCCACCCTGGATTTCTCCTCTCTGTACCCATCCATCATGATGGCCCATAATCTGTGCTACACCACACTGCTACGGCCCGGGGCTGCCCAGAAGTTGGGGTATGCTGCCTTCATCCAGGATGTTCCCCAAACCATCCTAAGCCCTGTTTTACATTTTGATAGATCAGGCCAAGAAGTGATGGTCCAGGGAAAGGAGACATGGGAGTTACGGACTTGACAGGCTGTGTGTGTGTGGGGGGGCTAATGGAGAGGCTGACCTGAGGGAGGCTGAAGCAGGGCCTGGGCGAAGCTGGGGAGAGCCAGGGAGGCCCAAAGCCCAGTCTCTTGTACCTCTGCCTTCCCCAGCCTTAAACCAGATGAGTTCATCAAGACACCCACTGGAGATGAGTTTGTGAAGTCATCTGTGCGGAAGGGCCTCCTGCCCCAGATCCTGGAGAATCTGCTGAGTGCCCGGAAGAGGTGGGCTCTGGAGCCCTGCCCTGCTTAGTGCTTAGATTCCCCTGTCGTGACCTAGTCCAGGTCTTCTATCTGTAGCTGTGTCTACATTAAATGAGGCTCCTTTCCGGACAGCACCCCTTTGCCTTCTGGGCCTACATTCTGAGCACACTCAGCTATGTTTGGCACCCTGACCAGTGTCTGTGCCTAGGTGCCTCCCTGAGACCCATGGTCCCCTTGAACAGCTTCCATCCTGCCTCCACCTAGGGCCAAGGCTGAGCTGGCTCAGGAGACAGACCCCTTGCGGCGGCAGGTCTTGGATGGACGGCAGCTAGCACTGAAAGTGAGTGCCAACTCTGTGTATGGCTTCACTGGTGCCCAGGTGGGCAAGCTGCCATGTTTGGAGATCTCTCAGGTAAGCCTTTGGGATGCTAATGAGTGGCTGGGTTACTGCTGGCCTGCATTTCGAGGTCAGTTCTGTCAGAGGGTGTCCTGGTATGGCAGGCATCCCAACTATCAGGCCAGCCTCTGCACTCTGACATACAGGGTCGTCGGGGACCAGAGTCCCTCTCCTTGGTACTCCTTGCTCATGGTGTAGCGGGACAGACTCTGGCCTCAGGTAGTGCTTACAGCACAAGTGGCTTCTAGGGCTCTGCCAATGGGTCACATGAGGTGGGCGCTCAGGATGCTGGGTCACTGGTGGGACACTCCAATTCCAGCAGCTACTCCTCTGTTCGCCTCTTCCACCTTCCTGTGAAGGGAAGCGGGGCAGGGCAGTGGGGGGGGGGGACGACACAGCCAGGATGGATTTGCTGGCACCTGTTAGCAAGCTCCAGGGTCCTCTGTCCCAAGTGTGAAGATCTTGGCCAGTACCAGCTGGGACAGGAATAGGAAAGGACTGTGCCCATTTTCATGTCTACCAATGTGGCAACCCAGGGTTCAGACAGAAACCGATTAACAGTGAGAGAGTGTGAGGTAACCCTGCTGTAGGCCTGAGGTGCTGCTGCTCAGTTAGCTCACAGACCCAGTGCTTGGTTCTCTCAGTAGTGAGGAATAACACCTGGAGCATTACCTAGAGAATGTCCAGAGCAAGGTAGCAGGTAACAGGATGGGTTATGAGGGCATGGAGGCTGTGACTGACAAGCTACTTTTTACTTCTTCTCCAGTTCCCCTGATCCCAGGTTCAAACCAAGCTTGTGTGGCCCCAGGTCCCTGTTAACTCCCCTTGTGAGCATAGATCTCTGGAGTTACTCAAGGGCTCAGGGAAGCTTATTGCCTGGAAGGATGCCCAGGCCTCAGCCAGACCTGCCTCTGCCAGAGTTGCCTCCTGTCTGCTTGCCACTCTCACTCCTGTGTGCCCACTCCTAGCATCCCTAGGGATGGGGTGGGGGTTGGGACCTTAGACCAAAGGAGCCCCTGATAATCCCGTCTGTCTCTTGTGGCCTCTTATGGTGGGATAATAGGCTACTGAGTCATTCCAGAATAAAATAAGAAAAAAAAGAGTATGGAGCAGGTGGACAAAAGACAAGTCAGGTAGGCCGGGTGTTGATGGCGCATGCCTTTAATCCCAGCACTTGGAAGGCAGAGGCAGGCGGATCTCTGTGAGTTCGAGGCCAGCCTGGTCTCCAGAGCAAGTGCCAGAGAGGCTCCAAAGCTACACAGAGAAACCCTGTCTCGGAAAAAAAAAAAAAAAGACAAGTCAGGTCTGGATTTCTCAGCTGTCCCTATGACCTCACGAGACCCAGGCAGAGAGCATCCTGCCTATAACCCGCCAGTACCCAGCCAGAGCAGGATGTGGTAGTGTGGGCCTGTACTCCTGTCTACTCATGACTCTGAGGCAAGAGGCCTGTCTTGAAATAAAAAGAATGCTGAGGATATAGCTCAGTGGTAGAGCCCCTGCCTAAAAGTCCCCCAGTGAGGGAATGGCTGCGTGTCCTGAGAACGTGACACTTTGGAGCAGCAGTCACCTGTTTCATAGACGGAAGATGTATGTTCTGTGGTGCTTGGAAGTGGCAGAGGTGTTTCCTCAGGGTGGACCCACTGCACGAAGCTTTTGGGTCCTCACTCTTCCTGCTTCTGCCCCTCACAGAGTGTCACTGGGTTCGGGCGGCAGATGATTGAGAAAACCAAGCAACTAGTGGAGTCCAAGTACACCCTGGAAAATGGCTACAATGCCAATGCCAAGGTCAGGGTCTGGTCACACCTGCCTATTCTCCAGGTCCTTGGGCTACCTTCTGTGGCAGGTTCTGGGTTGAGAAGACACATTCCTTTCATACCTACCTTGGCAGGTGGTCTATGGTGACACTGACTCTGTGATGTGCCGATTTGGTGTCTCCTCTGTGGCTGAGGCAATGTCTCTGGGTCGAGAGGCTGCAAACTGGGTATCTAGTCACTTCCCATCACCCATCCGACTGGAGTTTGAGAAGGTGCGCGTGTCCCCTGAACCCAGCTGGGTGGAGACAGTAGGGGTCTTGGCAATTAATGATGGTCTCTTATTACTTGTGTGCCTGCAGAGGCTGACATTGCAGTAGTATGGGGGGCTTGCCATTCTCTGGGCCTGCTCCCCACTCCCATGGGTTTTGTGCATGGATCCTGCAATGCTCACACGTGCACCCCTAGCTGCTCCTGTCCTTGGGTCTGAGGCCACCTCAGCTCTGGACTCACTTGGTCCTGTCTCCTCCCATGGTTTTGAGACTTCACTGTGTCGTCTGTCTGGATTCCATGATTTAGGGGCCAGCTCTAGGTCTGTGGTGTGATGTCTGGTGGGGTTCGTAGGGTGCTGGAGGGTTCTCAGGTCTCCTTAGGGTTCATTTCACCAAGGTCAAGGGCCCCTTCCTTGCCTGTCCTGCTTCTGACAGGTCTCAGGATTGGGGGTGGGTGGCAGTACACAGGTTCACCACCCATGGGTCCCTTCCAGGTTTACTTCCCATACCTGCTCATCAGCAAGAAGCGCTATGCTGGCCTGCTCTTCTCCTCCCAGCCTGATACCCATGACAGAATGGACTGCAAGGGCCTGGAGGCTGTGCGCAGGGACAACTGTCCCCTGGTGGCCAACCTTGTTACATCCTCTCTGCGACGAATCCTTGTGGACCGGTGTGTGTGTTTGTCCCACCCAGACCAAGAAGCCCGCCTCCCTCAGACCCAGGGGCCCAATACCCTACCCTGGGGATAGGGGTGTCTTGGCTTGATGGTGGAGCAGTGGTGGATCAGGCTGGCGGATGTGATTGCCTCTGGCCTTTCCTGCCTCTGCACTCACCCCGACCCCAGTCTGAGCCCATAGTGCCGCATCTCCAGCAGCCCAGCAGCCCGGTCCTCAGTAGTCCCTGGTGACTCCCACGTCGTTGCAGGGATCCCGATGGGGCAGTGGCCCATGCAAAGGATGTGATCTCAGACCTGCTGTGTAACCGCATAGACATCTCCCAGCTGGTCATCACCAAGGAGCTGACCCGAGCAGCCGCAGACTATGCTGGCAAGCAGGCTCATGTGGAACTGGCTGAGAGGTAGGCACTCACAGCCTCCTGCAGCTGGGCCAGCCATTCAGCCCTCCCCAAACCTCACCCACCTCCCCATCTGCAGGATGAGGAAGCGTGACCCCGGCAGTGCGCCCAGCTTGGGTGACCGCGTCCCCTATGTGATCATCGGTGCTGCCAAAGGCGTGGCTGCCTACATGAAGTCGGAGGTCAGACCCACCTGGGCTGTGCCCCTCCCAGAATCTCACTTCTGCTTTCCTTTGGGCGGTCAAGCCCCTGGGCCTGACTGTGTGGTGCCTCCTTGTACAGAGTTGGCTGTTGTGCCATCTCCGCCCCTCCCTGCCCAGGGTGCTAGCACCTCTATTTGCTTTTATCATCTCAAGCCACCCAAGAACAGTGACCCAAATCTCAACCTTGTAACTTCTGCCCCTGCACCCCCTCCATGGCCCCTCCTTCTCACATGGGGAAACTGACTCCTAGTGACTTGAGAACCCCCACCCAGGCCAGAATCGTGCCCCCAGGTGCACCCCTTTATCACAGCCTGCTGGTGGTGTCCATACTCCGAGCCCCTCTGCAGCCATTGGTAACCCCAGCCTGCCCACAGGACCCCCTGTTTGTGCTGGAACACAGCCTGCCCATCGACACTCAATACTACCTGGAGCAGCAGCTGGCCAAGCCACTGCTGCGCATTTTTGAGCCCATTCTGGGTGAGGGCCGTGCAGAGTCTGTGCTGCTCCGTAAGTAGAACCCGGAGGAGGGGGTGTGGGCGAGGAAGGGGCTGGGGCAGGGGCAAGGGCATCAACTCCTCTCCTGTAGGAGGAGACCACACACGCTGCAAAACCGTGCTCACCAGCAAGGTTGGTGGCCTCCTAGCCTTCACCAAGCGCCGCAACTGTTGCATTGGCTGCCGCTCAGTGATCAACCATCAGGGTGAGACCTAAGCCACAGCTCCTAGATTCACTAGTGGGGCTTTGCCACGGGCTCCATGCTGCCTGCACTCCAGTGGAGGGTCCTCGCCCGCTCCGGGGTTCCCCAGGGGAGTTTTCCCCACACAGTTGGGCCCTTGTTCTCCAGTCTCTGGGGACTTTCAGAAGCCGGGATGGGCAGCGGGTGGAGAAGAGCAGAGATGCAGGGATGTAGGTTAGGGCCTGGCTCTGTCCCAGTACCTCTGCGCTGACACCCACCCCTCTTCTAGGAGCTGTGTGTGAATTCTGTCAGCCCCGGGAGTCAGAGCTCTATCAGAAGGAGGTAAGTGAGGTTGAGGCTGGAGCAGGGGCCAGCCTGATCCCCACAGCCCTGCTCAATCCATTGTGCCCCCAGGTGTCACACCTGAATGCCTTGGAGGAACGCTTCTCGCGCCTCTGGACACAGTGCCAGCGTTGCCAGGGCAGCTTGCATGAGGACGTCATCTGCACCAGGTGCACCCTCCCCCACCTGCTACCAGACTCCTGATTCAGCCTAGAGACCTCACTGAAGAGTGGGCAGGGTCTGCCTGGGCTAGTTGCCCGCCCAGCCTCCCCCAGGGTGGGGCCGGGCTTTCCCCAGGGAACGGGCGGGCGGGGCGGGTTCCCACGACAGGTGACAGCTGATATACGGCTGGCTACCTCTCAGGGCATTGCTGTTATCGGCTTCCCTGTGCCCGCTAAGCAAACAGCCCCCTCCCCTGGGTGGGCAGCAGGAAGGGGCCAAAGTCCTGGGAACGGCCCTTGACCACCACCCTTCGCAGCCGCGACTGTCCCATCTTCTACATGCGCAAAAAAGTGCGCAAGGACCTGGAGGACCAGGAGCGGCTGCTGCAGCGTTTTGGACCTCCGGGCCCAGAGGCCTGGTGACTCGACGAGGGACACGGAATAAAGTTCAGACTTTTTGCTACTGACTGTGTGTTGTGGTCTCTGGGAATGGGTTGGGTTTCATGGCTTAGGCACTATGTAACCCTCAGGGGCCTCAGTGCCTCTGTTTGTGCCCACACAGGACTGGCATCTCTCAGTTTCCCTTTTGAAACCCTGAGTAGGACCCCACCGCACTGCTTTGCTCCTCCCCACGGGGCTGGTGGTCGCCCAGCTGGCACTGGGTGCTATCCTATTTCCTTCAGGCCTGGGGAAGCCCTTGGCACATAGGCTTCCACACCTCAGGGCTGCAAGGGGACCCTTCCCGACACTGGGGTCCTGGTGGTTGGTCTGTCTGGGCTTGCCCTCAGCTCTTGGGAGATCCCCTGTCCTCACACTGTCCCTGGACCTCACTGCCCCCATACCATCTTGTCCCTGTCACCATTGGCTCCCTCCTGTAGTATCCAGTTCCCAGAGCCTGTAGCCCCTCATCTTGCCTTTTCTCAGCACCTCTCCACCCCTCCGTGGTGGGGAACCCCAAATCCAAATGGCTCCTAGGCCCACCCTCCCTGCCACATGACCAGAGGGTTGTGCAATCCAGACCCCTCCCCGAGGGGATTTTTGAGGAGGGCCCCCGTGGCCCGCCCCTGGGGGGTGGGGGCTGGGCCAGAGTATATATAGGGGTAGTGGCAGAGCCAACCCAGCCTGCCCTGAGCCACCATGCTTGCTCTGGAAGCTGCACAGTAAGTGGGTAATCCCCAAACCTGTACTTGGGACCCCCCCCACCCCACTCAGCACCCTCTGTTTTCTGTGGCCCCCAAGGCAAGTGGTAAGGGGGTGGCCCCACTGTCTGCAGAGGACAGTTCTCCATCAGCTCTGTCTTCCTAGACAGGGTTCCAAAGATGGCATGTTCTGGAGACACTCGCTCCCATCCTGCCCAGGTCCTCCCAGGTGCGCCGTCTGTCATCTACACAGTATTGCATGCTCCATTTCTGGCGCTCTCTGCCCCTTGAGTTTTGTTTGCCTCTACTTCCTTCTGTACAACCCTTCCCTTTGGCTCCTGGCACTGCCCTAGCAGCCCGTACTCCAGCACAAGAGACCCAGTCCTTTGCTCACTCCCTCATTGTTTCTAGCCCTGCTCTTCAGTTCATTGTTGCTTCTGGTCTCAGCTAGATTTGCTAAGACACCTAAACCAAGCTCTCTGGCCACCCTGTCCTCAGCTGTCTGGGGACTTTCTCCCTCTTACTTTCCCTGTCTCCCCCCAGTGTCTGTGCATGCAAATCCCAGGGGTAGTGGGGGACATTTGCCTGGCACCCGCCCCCTACTTCCTGTCCCGATGGGGGTGTGGGGGGTGACTGTGGGAAGGCTGGGCACACACAAGGACAGCCAGCAAACTGCAGAGCTGTGGTGGGTGATCACAGCTGCCATCATCTCCCCTGTGGGCCCCACAACCACTTTGAGACTCAGGTGGCTGAGGGCAGCCCTGACATGCCCCTGTGTCTCTCCCCTGCCAGGCTGGATGGCCCACACTTGAGCTGTTTGGTGAGTCGGAGGTCCCCAGGGGGGTAGCGGGCCCCTTCGTGGTCCATGGGGACTAACCTTACTAAGATCACCTACTTCTCTCCTCAGTTTCCAGTCTCTGTCTGTCTCCCCAAACCCACCTCATCTGTCTGCTCTTTTTCTAAAACTTGAGGCTAATTCCTTGACCTTGTATACCTGTCTATTCCATGTTCTATGTGTACAGTTCCTTCTTTTGGGTTATGGATCTTACATCTTTTAACTATAGTACTTAGGACACCAACTATCTTCCCCAACATATTTGAACTCGCAACCAAATAATGGGACCTTTCCCGTGGTGGCAAGAAGCCCCCACTTCTTTGGATTTTGCTGGGCTTTTTGTTTGTTTGTTTGTATTGTTTTGTTTTAATTGAGACACTGCCTTTCAGTGTAGCCCTAGCTGGTTTCAAACCCATGGTCCTCCTGCCTCATTACCAGACCCAGATCTTGAAAAATTCCATCATTCTAGAACATTCCCTGGTATTCCCTCCTACTCAGTCTCACTCAATATTTTACAGTGATCCATTTGGAGTTTTTATTAAGTGATTCAGGTCTTTTGGGCACCTGACCTCTTTCCATCCACAGTTAGGTACCTGTCCTTTGCCTTTGTTGCACGGTCTGCCACCCACCAGTACACCACACAGCTTGTTTATCCTCCTTCTTGCTGAGAAGTTTGTGGTCTGGGGTCAGAGCAGAGCTGCTTCAGGCCGCTCTGTGCATACAGGTTTCTATCTTCCCTGCACAAACTGGAGGGTGTGTGTGAGAGAGTGTGTGTGTGTGTGTGTGTGTGTGTGTGTGTGTGTGTGTGCTGGAGTCAGTAGGGTAGCACTCATCCACTTCAGCTCTGGTCTCCACTGCTTCTACAATGTTGAGACGGATTGGTGTCCTAGATTAAAGAAGGTGATGTGTGCCTGTCACCCCAGTTCTCAAAGGATAAGCCTGAACAATTGCTCAAGTTCTGGGCCACCCTGGGCTATAGAGTGAGTTCCTGGGCACCAGCTGCATACCGGAAACTACTAGGGTTCCTTGAGGATCACAGCCACGGCAGATGCTAGCTTCTGGGTGTCCCTTATTCGTGGATTCAATCTCTGTCTCTATTTGTTTCTGTCCTTGTCTGTCCCTCCCTGCTCTCACCTGTCAGTCTTCCCAAAGGTTGGGGAGGAGAGGGTCTCCAAGGCCTGAGATGACTTTGTCCTCACTCCAGCAGTACCCAGAAGGTGTCTTCTATGACCTGGACAGTTGCAAGCCCTTCAGTTACCCAGATTCAGATGGGGGCCCTGGTGAGTGACCCCAGCTTCCTAGCACCTTGGGCTCAGTTCACAGTGGGGGAGATGAGGCCCATGGGAGCTCTCCCTCATAGCAGCCCCTCCCCAAGCCACCTCCCTACCTACCCCCTCCAGTCCATCTGTTCCCCCATGCAAATTCTGGGGTCAGAGATTTGCACAACTTACAAAGGCCCCTCTGTGTGGGACCTTGAGGGTGCGGGTCTTTTGTCCACCTTCAGCTGCTAACTCTGACCCTTCTCCCAGACTCCACATGGGGTTGGACGGAGGCCCCGCCTGCCCCCACCATCACACCCTATGAAGTCTTCGACCCCACTACGGCTGCCTTTGCCCACTCCCAGGCTGTACAGCTCTGTTATGGTCATGGTCTCAGCCCCTCTGCCTACAGCCCTGTGGGGACCCTCGACCCAGCCCCTAGCTTGGAGGCTCCAGGGCCTGGCCTCCAGGTGTACCCCTCCGAGGACTTCGTCAGCCAGGTGAGGGGCAGGGAAAGCTTGGAGGGAGACTTCTCACCACCTATTTCTTCTACAACTCTCTGAAATGAACTTATGGCTTGTTCCTGGGTAAGGGACACAAGAACACCTTTCTGAGGTAGTTCAGGTGTCCCCTGAGCTCCCTATTATATACTTCAGTTCAGAGGGCAGTTCCTGGATCCAGGCCATCTACTGGCTGTGTAGCTTTGGGCAACTGCCTTAACTTCTCTGTGTATTGAGATAACCAAGGCCAGTGTCCATACTGCACAGGAAGATGCAGACCCAAGTAGTGAGGGCTGCAGAGGTGGGGGGAGACTGAGGGAAGAGATGTGCAGGTGACCCTGGTCTCTCACAGACCCTGGGCCCCCTGGCTAATGCTCCGTACCCCAGCCCTGTGCTGTCAGAGGAGGAAGACATTCTGCTGGACAGCCCTGCCCTGGAGGTCTCGGACAGTGAGTCAGACGAGGCCCTCTTGGCTGGCTCCGAGGGGAGGGGATCCGAGGCAGGTATGTGGGGTGGAGAGTTGGTGGGGTTCCTGACTGTGGGTGGGAAAGGGGCTGAAGGAACCAGGGTTCTCTAAGCATTTACTAATACCTCCCGGGGAAGTTTCCAAATCCATGCTAATTGTTGGCTGTGTGACCTTGGCCAAGGGCATTATCCTCTCTGTGCCTGGGTTTCCATTGTGCACAAAAACACAGTAACAGCAAAAGGAAGCACAATACCTACCCACAGCCAGTCACCCTCTCCTGACCTCTGTGTGTGACAGCCTTTTTTTTTTTTTTTTTTTTTTTTTTTTTGGTTTTTCGAGATAGGGTTTCTCTGTGTAGCTTTGGAGCCTATCCTGGCACTCGCTCTGGAGATCAGGCTGGCCTCGAACTCACAGAGATCTCCCTGCCTCTGCCTCCCCAGTTTAATCTCTGCTGGGATTAAAGGCATGCGCCATCAACGCCCAGCCTGTGTGACAGCCTTTCAATCAAATTATTCTCTGTTGGACATCAGTTTCCCAAATATAAAACCCGTTATCTTATACTGCTTCACTCCCCAGTCCCTCACTGTGGGGATTCTAGGCAAGCGGCTCTATTACCGAGGCATACCCTAGCCCTTTTTTTAGAAGACAGTCTTAACTAAGTTGCCCAGTCTGGTCTTGAACTTGTGATCCCCTTTCTCAGTCTCTGGAGTAGTTAGAATAGGTTTGAGCCAACTAGGCCCGACTCAACTGTGAAAACTAAAGTGTGTCAGGGGGTTGTAGGTCTGGGGGGTCCCTTCAACAGACTTCCCCTCTTAACGTGGGTACCCAATACCCTGCAGGTGCACGCAAGAAGCTGCGCCTGTACCAGTTCCTGCTGGGGCTGCTGCTGCGCGGGGACATGCGCGAGTGCGTGTGGTGGGTGGAGCCGGGTGCCGGCGTCTTCCAGTTCTCCTCCAAGCACAAGGAGCTGCTGGCTCGCCGCTGGGGCCAGCAGAAGGGCAACCGCAAGCGTATGACGTACCAGAAGCTGGCGCGTGCGCTGCGAAACTACGCCAAGACGGGCGAAATCCGCAAGGTCAAACGCAAGCTCACCTACCAGTTTGACAGCGCGCTGCTGCCCGCCCCCCGGCGCGCCTGAGCCCCTCTCGGACCCCTTTCTGGCCCCCAGGCCCCAGCACGCATTGAGCCCCGTATGCGGGCAGTAGGCTGCCAGGGTCCTCAGCTCTCACCAGGGCCTCCTCAGCGTCCCCCGTGCCATGTATGGGATTCCCCAGGATGGTCGTGTTTGAGGGGGATGTCTCATGACCCACTGGTCCTTCTATATGCTCCTAGAAAGGCAGGTTTCTCTGTGGGGGCCCCTGGTGGTGGTTGCGGTTCTGTTCCCGGAAGGAATCCACATTGGTATTTCTTGCCAGCCCTGTGATCACACACGTCATCGCACCAGCAGGTGGCGCTGTCTACAGCCCCCCCAACCTGTGTGTGTGTGTGTGTGTTGTGTGTGTGTGTGTGTGTGTGTGTGTGGTGCGCGCGCGCGCGTGCAAGCGCTGGGTGGTGGGTGGGGGGTCCCTCTGCGCTGCCCTGAGGCCCTTGTCAGATCTGAGATCTAGTTATATCTTTATGTCTGGAGCCCTTTGAGAACTCTGTGCCATTTATGACTTTTCTTTGTGTCCATAACTTTGAGACAGTGTCTTACTGTGTAGCTCAGGCTGGCCCCCAACTTGTGACAATCCTCCTGCCTAGGCTTCCCAAGTGCTGGGATTACAGGGGAACACCGCCACAACAGACTTTTCCTTTTTGAGACAAAGTTTTACTCTGTAATCCAGGCTGTCCTCAAATTTGTGGCAATCCTCTTGCCTCAGCTATCCCTTGGACCCTCTGGGATCCATATTTGAGATGATTTGTTGGGTAGGGGTGGGATGTTCGGTGAAGGCTGGGCTCTCCTGGGGTCCTTTGATCATAGGGGATGTGTTGTCTAGCATCCCTAGGCTTTCAGCAGCCCTGAGTTCACATACTGACTCTGCTGTATGTTGTATTTGAGGATCATTCTAGCACCTGGCCAATTTGGGGTGTATGGCGGAGATGCAGGTGTGTCAAGGCTGGTACCGGCCTGTTATTTTTGAGGCTGGGTCTCATGTAGCTCAGGCTGGCCTTGAACTCACTACATAGCTAAGGATGACCTTGAGCTCCTGATTCAGCCAGAGTGCTCAAATTGCTGGCACCATCATAAAATTGTTTCTTTTCTTTTTCTTAAGTCAGGGTCTACCTGTGTGGCCCAGGCTGGCTTCAAACTCATAATAATCTTCCTGCCTCAGTGTCTGGAGTTCCACCACACCCGGCCTGCCCCATGCCATCATTAACCAGACTTGTAAAGCTGGTCACCCCCCACCCACAAGGCAGGCAAATTAAGTCCCTGCAGGTGTTTTCTTGAGGGGAAAACACTCTTTTACAGTAGTCTTTCAAACTAGGACGCTCTCCCGCCTTTCAAGTGCTGGGTACAGCTAGCTGCAGGCTAAGCCCGATCAAACTGTGAGGTTCTCACTGAGCCTCCATGGCAGAACCAGAACCGAAGGCTTTGAGCTTGAGAAAGAGGAGGAAGAGGGCCTCCTTGCAACCTGATAACCCTGTGACCCACCTGAACTCACCCTCAGGTGGTCAGGACGAGGAAGAAGGATCCTGAAGACCCAGATGTCTATGTGGCCAAGGCTAAGCTGGCACCAAATAAAATTCTTTCTTCAAAAGCCAACATCGTCACTCTACATGGATAATAAATAAAATACTAAATCAAGGTTACAGCTGTCCTGGGACCGTTTATCAGGCCCCGCCCCACCCTCCACTGGTCCTGAGACTGAGAGTAAAGGGGGGAGATGAGAGGATGAACGCCAAGGTACAATGGCGGTGGGCCAGCCTGGGTCTTGAATAGTGAAATCACTGAGCTTCCTGGCTCTCCTTTCTGTTCACCCTTCCATTCCAGGCTTCTGGCTTTTGTGCGTTAGTTGGGTTTTTCGTTTTTGTTTTTTTAAGATAGGATCGTTCTTACACTGTAGTTCAGGCTGGCTTCGAAGTCACGCCAACCTGGAATTCCGGTATACAGTGGTGTGCCACTCTATACTGGGTTACTGAGCAACTTGCCTGCTTCCTCAGGACTAGGTGGAAGTTGGCTGGGCAATAAAGGCGTCACAGCCTACTGGTTGGCTTAATGCCCCCAGAGGCGGGGAGGTTTCCGGCTGTCAGGGGATTTTGGAAAGTGGAGGGGATGGGGCTTGTCTTGGCTCCCCAGGGGCCCTGACCCAGCCCTTTCTTCTGGCACCCTCCTGGGCCAGCCACACCTCTGGTACCCCAAGCCTCTCTCCTCCTCCTTACCCCCTCCTCCGCTCTCTGGTGCTGGGAAGGAGCCGGCCCGGGCAGCCCTCCAGGGCCTTCCCGGCCTCTCTGCACCCGGCCGGTGACCGGCAGCCGGCCAGGCCGCTCCCAGGGCGACCCGCACCAGGACAGGGCGGGAGGGACACCGAGACCGCCTCCCCCCGGCAGGCACCCATCCTGCCTACGCGGGGAAACCGGACTCTCTCCCGGCTCTAGTTTCTAGAAAACTCCTGACTCGGGCTGGCTAAGAAAGGCTTCCGTAAGCCACCCCTCCCGCGCCCTAGCACCTGAGGCCCGCAGCCCTGCTTCTCGTCCTCCTCCCAGGACCTAGTCGCCCCCTTCCCACACTCCTCCTCCTCCCCTTCCCAGGACTCAGGATTCCCCTCCTCCTTTACTGTCTTCCTTTTCTTTTCTCCTTCTCCTTTGCCCCGGGGACACAAGTGCCCTTTCTGCTTCCCCCCCTCTCCTCACCTTGGGCTCTGTCCCCTTCTCCCCCACCCTCATTTCTACACGACCTAAGGATCTGGGCCCCTGTGGAGTCCCAGACCCCCTACCCCCTTCTGAGGTCAAGCACCTTTGCACCTCCTCAGACTCAGGTGTCCAAGCTCCCCCAGCCCATCCCCACTGGGGCCCTGGCACGCTGCCACCCCTCTCTGTCTACTAGCTATTTCTCGCCCTTTAGAGCATGCGGGAGGAATGTGGGGCGGCCCTGCGCTGCCTCCTGGGAGTCTTGAGCCTCCATAAAGGGCTCCTCCTGGGGCCCACCTGTCCCCGCTAGGGCCTGGCTAGAGCCACTCACTGCGGTTGGAGGAGGTCGCTGAGATGCCTGAGGCTAAACCAGGTGGCTGGCCAGAAACCTTCCTGGGGGTGGGGTGGGAGATGGGCTGTAGACAAGGGGATGTCTCTACTGAGGGAGGAGGGCGTCCTTTGCCTGTTCCTACATCTAGGTAGAGTGTGGGTTCCTTCCCTGCTTGGGGAAGAGGGGCCCCTTCTCTGTGCACAGATGGGTTCCTTCCTAGTGCAGGGTGGTGGGGGCTCATGTCTGTGTAGGGTCAGGAGTCACCCCCCCTCTTCTGGGACTGGGAGACCCATCTAGGATAGAAATCTCAGCTGCCTAATTATAAATTGGGTTTGGCTCTCTCTCTCTCTCTCTCTCTCTCTCTCTCTCTCTCTCTCTCTCTCCTCTCTCTCTCTCTCTCTCTCTCTCTCTCTCTCTCTCTCTCTCTCTCTCCTCCTCACTTTCATCCTTTTTTTTTTTTCTCTCCTCCTCCTCTCCCCTCTTCTCCAGCCCTCCAGGCTGCTATCAAACTCACACTGCAGCCCAGGCTGGCTTGGAAGTCCCACTCTTACTGCCTCAACCTCCCAAGAACTGGGTGGCAGGCATGAGCCCCGACACTCCGGCGCTCCTTTTCTTGCTTGTACACTGCTGGGGCTTGGCTTAGGGATAGGGTCCTCTCCAAGTGGGAGAACACCCTAGAGGTAGTTGAGTCTCTCCACCGAGTGAAGATTGGGGGTTTCCTAGATCATGGAGCGTTTCTGTGGACACAGTAGGAGTCCATGCACATGGAACGATAATTTTCTGTGTAAAAATGAGAACCCCCTTGGTGTGAAAGTTGGGCTTCCGTGCAGGAATTATGGGTCTCTCTTCCATGGGTGGAACCCTCTTTTTTCTGCTATGATGGGGATGGAATCCAGAACCTCCCATCTGCCTTGGCAAGCACTGTCCCTGTCCCAGCACCTCAGTCTCTCTCCGTGTGCAGTTAGATGTCTTCCTGGGGGGGGGCAATTTGTATACTGCCTGGGGCTTTCTCTTTTTGTGGAAGTGGGCATTGCACACGAAGTCTGGCATCACCTTCCCTTGGGGTCAGCCCAGCCAGGCTGAGGTAGACATCAGCCCCCTTGCACAAACTCACCACATGGGAGACTGCTGTGGTCAGCACTAGTGTCCAGTTTCCATCCCAGGGGAAGGCTAATTATACCCCAAACCTGAAAGGTCAGGCTGGCGGCCAGAGTCTGGGGCATGGCTACAAGGGGAGGTTCCCTGATGCTACACTCAGGGTTAGAATCAATTCATGCCTGTAATGGGGAGTCTGTACCCCACCATCTGCACTACCTCCATCTGAGGGAGGAGGGCCTGGCTGGGATCCTGGGTCTGGAAGAGAAGGTTTGAAGCCTGGACCCCTGGTTCTGAGGACTCTGGATTCTGGGGGAGGAGAGCACCATATTATGCTGGTCTCAACATCTCCTGTGTTACAGCAACCAAAAAGGCTCCCAAAGGCAAGGATGCGCCAAAGGAAGCTCCTGCTAAGCAGGCTTCTGCAGAGCCCCCCAAAGGTGAGGTGCCTCCCGAGCCCCGTCCCTCTGCACACTGGCCTTTCCTGTTCCCTTTCCTGTAGCTGTGAGAGCCAAGGTCCTTCCTGGCTCCCCAGCACCCCACCCAGGCTGGCACCTCATCCTAAGTGATGTATCAAGTAATTCTTGCCCAGTCCCCAAAGGCTGTGTCCATATTTACATGTCCTTTACCTGAAAGTCCATTCAGGACCATCCTGGCCATAAGCTACTAGTCCACAGGTGGGGAAACTGAGGCCCAAAGGGGCTGAGGGAGCCTAGCAAAACTTATGGCGTCTGGATAAAAATCCAAATCACACCTATAGTCTCTGTCTTCTGAGCAGAGGGCTTTCTATCGACTCCAGCACCCTTCCCAGAGAGGTCCGTCCCCTGCTTCCCCTAGACCACTGCTCACACCCTACTCCTTTCTCCTCAGCAGAGGTCCCTCCTGAGGACCAATCCCCAACTGCAGAGGAGCCCGCAGGCATTTTCCTGAAAAAGCCGGACTCTGTGTCGGTGGAGACTGGTGAGCACTGAAGAGAAACAGTCTAGAATACAAGTCTGAGGGACGAGGGTTCAGTCTAGACCCCTGGATCTGAAGGAAGAGGGAGGTCTGGGGTCTGGGGGAGGAGAGCTGGGGAGGGTTCCGTATCAGAGGGAGGAGAGCGAAGCCTGGACCCCTGTGTCTGAGGAAGGAGGGCTCGGTCTTGAGCTCAGGGTTCTCTCTGGAGAGCTGGGTTCCTCACTGCCTCCCTCTGCCAGGGAAGGACACGGTAATTTTGGCCAAGGTGAACGGGAAGGAGCTCCCGGGCAAGCCCACCATCAAGTGGTTCAAGGGGAAGTGGCAGGAGCTGGGCAGCAAGAGCGGAGCCCGATTCATCTTCAAGGAATCCCATGACTCCGCCAGCAATGTGAGACCCAGGCGGGACCAGAGGCGGGGTTGGCCTCCCAGACGGTGCTCAAGGAGCTCTGGCACCGCCTTGAGGGAACCAGCGCCTCGCGTGGTGGCTGAGGTCTACAGGCTAGAACAGTGGGGCGGGCATAGGCATGGGTTCCTCACCTCTCTAGTGGACTTAGGGAGCCAAGATCCTGTAGGTTGGAGGGTGAGCTGTCCCAGGTCGAGAACTCTGCTTTAGGGCCGGGTGGAGACTTGGCGACTGTGAGTCACAAGCTCCATGCCCCTGGCCCCCAGGTGTACACCGTGGAACTCCACATTGGGAAGGTGGTCTTAGGGGACCGCGGGGATTACCGTCTAGAGGTCAAATCCAAGGATGTCTGCGACAGCTGCGCGTTCAACGTGGATGTGGAGGGTGCGCTGGCGGGGTGGGGGTGGGGCCGGGGACTCTGGGGGTTGGGAGTGGTTTAGACGGAGCTGGGGTGGATGCAGGTGTGGAGGTGGGGCGGTCACAGTCCCTTTGAGGTGAGGGTATAGATCTAGTAATGTGTGTATGTGTCAGGGGAGACAAGGTCTCGAGGCTTTGTGTAGGGAGAGGGGTAGAGAAGTATTTAGTAACTTGGGATACGCATGCAAAGGCTTAGGAGGTTTCCAGGTTTGTGTAAGTGAGCTGAAGGCTTAAGTAGCTAGGGCCTTCTATTCCATAAAATCTGGGTTTTTGGGTACAGAATGAGATGCGGAGATAAGGCAGGTTTAGGAGCAAGCAGGGGTCCTGCAGTCTCTGGGGTTCTGTAACTCACAGTGTGTCGGGTTTGGAAGTGAGGGGCTGGAGGAATGAGATTGCTCTGGCCTGCGGAGTAAGGACCAGCTGGCCAGGAGGGTGGGGCATGGAGACCACAGGAGTGGTACTCTAAAGGGGGAGTACTGTTTAGGCCTTCAGAGAGGGTATATTGACCTAGAGGGTGGTACCCAAAGAGGCTGTGAATTGTGGATGTCTGGACAGGATATCCTGGTCTTTATCTTCCTTCCCCATCACCTATCCCTAGCACCCCGACAGGACTCCTCTGGTCAGAGCCTTGAGAGCTTCAAAAGATCGTGAGTGCCTCTGGGTCCCGGGAAAAGGAGCCTATCGGCACTGAGGATCAAGGGAGGCTTTTCCTTGGGAGGTGGAGGAGTGGGCCCTGGGAGGGATCTTTGTGGGGTTCACACCCCCTCTGAATGATTGCAGGGGTGATGGGAAGTCAGAAGATGCGGGTGAACTGGATTTCAGTGGCTTGTTGAAGAAGAGGTGAGTTGGCCCAGCTGTCAGAGAGGGGACAAACTGCCAATACCTCATTTCTTATCAACATCACTGGGTTTTCTCCCTTCCTTCCTTCCTTCCTTCCTTCCTTCCTTCCTTCCTTCTTTCCCTCCCTCCCTCCCTCCCTCCCTCCCTTCTTTCTTTCCTTCCCCCTTCCTTTCTTTTTCTTTCCTTGTCTGTGTGGTGTATGAGTGTGTGTGAGGTAGGGGCAGAGGTTGTGATTTTGGGTGTCTTCTATCACTCTTCACTGTCTGTCTTTCTGTTTTTCTTTATTGTGTTTTGAGACAAAGTCTCTCTATATAGCTCTGGCTGGTCTTGCTTGGAGCTTGCTATGTAGACTGGTCTGACCTCAAGTTCATGGAGATCCTCCTGCCTTGGACTTTCAGTTGCTGGGCTTAAAGGTGTGAGCCACCACGCCTGGCCTTTCACTTTTTTTTTTTTTTTTTTTTTTTTTTTTTTTTTTTTTTTTTTGAGATGGGTCTCTCACTGAACTTGGAATTCAATAGGCTAGCTAGAGCAAGCTAACAGGGTCCAGGGTCCACTTCTTTCCAGTCCCTAGCCCCTGTACATAGTTTTTATTATGCCTGTGGAAGCCAGGAGAGTGTGTTGGATGCCCTAGAGCTGGAGCTACAGATGGTTTGTGAGTTGCCTGGTTTGAGCACTGGGAACTAAATCTGGGTTCTCTGGAAAAGCTGTGTGTATTCCTAACTGCAGAGCGCCCCCTGCCCAGTCCATACCTGGCTGTTACAGACTTGGTCCTTGTGCTTGTGCAGTGAGCACTTTGCCCAAAGCCATCCCTCCAGCCTCCACCCCTAGGTTTTCTCTTTACTCCGTACCATCTCCTCCACATCTTCATTCCTTCTCACCAGTCATCCCCCCACCCCTGTCCATAACGTCATCCAGTCAGCCATCTGCCCAGCAAGTCCTTGACCTATTCACCCCTGCTCACCCAGGCTTCCAGCCTCTGACTGGCACAGCTATGCATCTCTGCTGCCTACCACTCACCCATCACCACCAACAATCCATCCACATAGCTATCTACCTCTCCATCTTCAAACCCACCCACACACTTCCCAATCCACTCTGCTCCCCACCGGCTTCCCAGTTCTCTATCCACCCGTCTTCCATTACACTCTGTCAGTCCACCCATCTACTCTCCACACACTCATGCCCTCCGCCAGTCCTCATCCGTCCATCTACTCTCCACACACTCATGCCCTCCGCCAGTCCTCATCCGTCCATTTACTCTCCACACACTCATGCCCTCCGCCAGTCCTCATCCGTCCATCTACTCTCCACACACTCATGCCCTCCGCCAGTCCTCATCCGTCCATCTACTCTCCACACACTCCTGCCCTCCGCCAGTCCTCATCCGTCCATCTACTCTCCACACACTCATGCCCTCCGCCAGTCCTCATCCGTCCATCTACTCTCCACACACTCATGCCCTCCGCCAGTCCTCATCCGTCCATTTACTCTCCACACACTCCTGCCCTCCGCCAGTCCTCACCCGTCCTTATGTCCATCTACCCCCTCCCTGTTTATTCAACTGTACTTACACCTCTCCCCCAACAACACCCAACATCCTCTCCAGACACCCACTCCCACACCCACCCACCCAGCATTTCCCTTTCATCTTTTCACCCCATCACTGACACACCCAACCCCTTAGAGCTTTCTGTTAAATGTAGGTAAGAAATAATTGGACTGGTCTGTGAAAATGACTCAGTCAGTCAAGTGTTTGCTGTGCAAGTGTAAGGACCTGAGTTCAAATCCCCAGGACCCATGTAAAAGCCAGGTATAGAGCCATGCTGCTGTAGTCCCAGCAGGGGTGAGATGGGGATAGATAGGTTCCTGGAATTTGCTGACCAGCCAGCCTAGACAAATTAGTGAGCTCCAGGTTCAGTGAGAGATCAGGCATGTCTCAGAAAACAAGGTGGGCTAGGGAGAGGGCTCAGTGGGTAAGGTTGCCTGTCACCAAGCCTAATGACCTGCATTCAATCCTTGGAAACCACATGACAGGAGAGAGAACTGACTCCTGAACATTGATCTCTGTATGGTGTGTGAGTACACATAAACACGTGTGAGCGTGCATGCACGCACACACACACACACACATACACACTCACACATACACATACACACACACAAACACACACACATACACACACACTCACACAAACACACATACACACTCACACATACACACATACACTCACACACACACACACAAACATACTAAAAATAGTTAAAACCATTTTAAGAAATGAGGCAGAAAAATGATTGAGAAAAGACTTGATAGCAACTTCTGACTACACATGCAGATGCACACATGTGCACACATACACAGCAGAGTAGATAGATTGTGACAATTTACTGTTGTTCTTCAGAATACTTATTCTCTTTCACGTATCCACCATCTTATTGGCCATGTGTCCACCCTACATGGATCCCATTTCCCTACTGACAGCCCTGTTTACTGATCTGTTCCTCTGTGGGTCTTCTAGCTTGGCCATCTTGCATCTACCTATGACCCAATTCATGCTTAACCATTTCTGACATCCTAGTGACGCATGCATGTGCCCTGCTATTCTCTACTCAGCCTTCTGTTTAACTGTCCCCCACACTCTTCCCTCAATATAAATAAACCATTAGTGTCCCAAGTTCACCCACGCATCACACTGTCCCTTCCTTCCTGCTCCCTGAAGATGCCTGCATGTATTCCTTTGTGTGCTGCCCCTCTGTCCACTATGCGTTGGGTCGAGATGGAGGCATAGAGAAGCTCCACTTGATCCTGGCCTGGCTCCTTCAATGACTTGGGAAGACATGACATTTCCCAAGACAGGGAAAAACATGAGGGGGGTTGGTGTGGTTGGAGGAAGTGTCTGCAAGGATCTAAGACCTCATGGCAAGAGCAGGCCACTGCCCTGGAGGACCATAGATTACACACAGAAGAAAGCATTGGCACTAAGGTTTGTAGTATGGAAAGGGACACAAAGGCAGGAGAGGCAGAAAAGAGACTGGAGTGTTAAGGACAGGGAATGAATCTAGTTTGGATGGGCGGTGGTGGTGGAAAGGTGGGGAGGTTAGTGATTGCCAAGATGAGGAGCTGGGGCTCTCTCATGAGGGCAGTGTGGAGCCAAACAATGTTTAGAACATGGAGAAGGTGGTTTCTGATGTGGATGTTGAAAATGTTCTGTGGAGACCATGAGTGGAAAAACCTAGAAAGGAAGGTGATTGATAAATATTTTCTGGTAAGTGGATGGATGGGTGAGCGAGTGGGTAATTGGGTAGGAAGGTGAGGGAATGGGCGGAGGGGTGGAGGGATGGAGGGTAGATTGTAGGAAGGTGGAGGGATGGATGGATGGATGGGTAGGAGGGTCAGGGGATTAATGTTTCGATGACTACTTGGATGGATGAATCAATGAAATTGAGTGGAAATGGATGGATGGATGGATGGATGGATGGATGGATGGATGGATGGATAGATGGATGGATGGATAGGGAAGGCATAAAGAATGGACTAAGGGTGGCTGCTTACCTGGTTAGATGAGTGGGTGGGTGGGTAGATGGATGAAGATAGGTGGACAGAGGGATGAATGGGAACTAGATGGATGGAAGATGGATGAGTGGGGAGAGGATCAAGGAAGAGAGGGAAGGATGATCGGATGATAAATGAATGGGTTTATAGTTAGAGGAGTGGACAGAGAGATGATGGAGGGAGGTAGGAATGGAAGGATGGATGAATGAGTGAGTGTTCAGATGGATGGGCAGGATACGTAGGCAATTTGATAGATGGGAGAATGAATAGATACGTGGGTAGTGGAGAAATAAATGGAGAGATGGATTCATAGAGGGAAGGGAAGGTGTGAGAAGAGATGGATGGGTGATAAATGGAGAGAAAGGTAGATAATAGATAAATGGGTGGGTATTTGGGTGGATGTGTGAAATAGAGGGGTGGACGGATAGGAGAATAAATTAGTAGGTGGATGGATAGATGCAGGGATAGATGTGTGGGTAAACCTGGATGGTTGAATGCATGGACTGACAGATGTGGATGGATAGATAGACGGATGTGTGGGTGAGGGCTAGATAGTTGGGGAAGGGATGGGAAGGGAAGGAAGATGCTTGGGAAAGAACAAGTCTCAGAGTTGCCAAGTACCTGATGAATTACACAGGGGTGAGGGCACCTTAACCTCCACACCACTGGTGTTCCTGCACCCCAGGGAAGTAGTTGAGGAGGAAAAGAAGAAGAAGAAAGATGATGACGATCTGGGCATTCCCCCGGAGATTTGGGAGCTCCTGAAAGGAGCCAAAAAGAGCGAGTATGAGAAGATCGCCTTCCAGTATGGGATCACTGACCTCCGTGGCATGCTGAAGAGGCTCAAGAAGGCCAAGGTGGAGGTCAAGAAGAGTGCAGGTCAGCATTGACCAAGGGAAATGGGATTATCCTGAAGTTCTCCAACACTTGGGACATCTGTACCCTGGTGAATCCAGCATTTTGAGGTCCCAACCTAACAGGGGCTTTCAAAGGTCTCTAAAGCCCACAGGAGGCCTCCAGACTTGACCTTGGAGAGCCTGAGGTCTGGGAGGAAGAGCTGGCTCCTCTAGAGATGATTAGGGCAACAAAGAACTCTCCGCTCTATCCCTTGGTCTTCTGTCCTCAACACTGGTCATCTCCATAACCCTTGATCCTCTCTCTACCCTGTGGTCTTCTCTCTATCCCTAGCCTTCACTAAGAAGTTGGACCCAGCCTACCAAGTAGACAGGGGCAACAAGATCAAGTTGGTGGTAGAGATCAGTGATCCAGACCTTCCTCTCAAGTGGTTCAAGAATGGCCAGGAGATCAAGCCAAGCAGCAAGTATGTACAGGGCAGTTGCTGCACAGAGGGTGGTCTGGAGTGAATGTTCAAAATAAGTATGGGTTTCAACCTTCCCTTTTGATTGTGTCTTCTATAATGGGTGCTCTCACACCAGGTATGTGTTCGAGAATGTGGGGAAGAAACGGATTCTCACCATCAACAAGTGCACGCTGGCGGATGACGCTGCATATGAGGTGGCCGTCAAAGATGAGAGGTGTTTGACAGAACTCTTTGTCAAAGGTAGGGCTGGCTGCGTCCTGACCTGGGGAAGGCCGGACGGGATCAAGCGGGCCCTGAGACTGCCTCCCCCTCTCTAGAACCTCCAGTCCTGATTCTCACCCCACTGGAAGACCAGCAAGTGTTTGTGGGTGACCGAGTGGAAATGTCGGTAGAGGTGTCTGAAGAGGGTGCACAGGTCATGTGGTGAGTTGAGCTTTGGTTTCTTAGCTGAGCACAGCTGCCTTCAGGTTCTTCACCTCAGCCCTGGTCTCTAGCAGACCCAAGAATCCCCAGAAGGTTCTGAGCTTTGCTCAGGAGGCACCTGCCACCTCAGTTAACCTCTTTAAGTCCCTCCCCCATTTACTCAAGACCTCATGATTCCAGAACTGACTTCTGTTTGTCCCACTATCTTCAGGATCTTTTTCTGATCCCTCCTGTTTTTTATTTTTTTAAGATTTATTTACTTATTATGTACACAGTGTTCTGTCTGCAGGCCAGAGGAGGGCACTGGAAATGGAACTCAGAACATTTGGAAGAGCAGCCAGTGCTCTTAACCACTGGGCCATCTCTCCAGCCCAATCCCCCCCTGTTGTACTGAATATTAATTCATCTATCAGCCAGTTATTTGTCCTTGGATCCATCCACGTGTCTGTTATTAACTTGTTCATCACCCTCTCATCCATCCATCATAATGTAGCCATCAGCCATCTGTCATTCATCACCCGCCTATCATCCCTCACACCCATCCCTCTGTCAGCTCCCCATCCTTCTATCTTCCCTCTATCCATGTGCCCTCTATAATCTACCCACCTAGTATCCTTCCACCCAAACATTATCAGTCCATCATTCCATATCCATTCAACTATCCATCCACCATCCTCCACCCATCCACTTATCCATCCATCCCATCATCCATCCATCACCCCTATATTCTTTCTTCCTCTCTTTTCTTTCTTCTTTCTTTCTTTCTTTCTTTTTTTTTTTGGTTTTTCAACACAGGGTTTCTCTGTGGCTTTGGAGGCTGTCTCGGCACTTGCTCTTGTAGAACAGGCTGGTCTTGAACTCACAAAGATCCTCCTGCCTCTGCCTCCTGAGTGCTGGGCGTGCTAAAGGAGTGCGCCACCACCGCCCAGCCCATCACCCCTATATTCTTTTCCCCTTTCCATCCATCAATCACCTGTCCATCTGCCCATCTATCATCAATCTATTTTCTATTCATAACTACATCTATTTAGTTTTCCACCCATCCCTCAACCCAACCTCCTTTCCACAGATTCATTCAGCCACTCACCTCTCATCATTATCAATCCATCCTTCTATCATTCATTCACCCACCCATCCCTTACCTCTGCACCCATCCGTGCTACACCTAAACCAACCATATGGCTGCCCATCCCTGGTCTATTCATGGTCTGTCCTGCCACCTCCCTGAGACCGCTGACCTGTCTTCCCTCCACCCAGGATGAAAGATGGTGTGGAGATGACACGGGAAGACTCCTACAAGGCACGCTACCGATTCAAGAAGGATGGGAAACGGCACATCCTCATCTACTCTGATGTGACCCAGGAGGATGGAGGCCGCTATCAGGTCATAACCAACGGTGGCCAATGTGAGGCTGAACTCATTGTGGAAGGTACAGCTTTCTCTCAGAGGCTTAGAAAGAGCTGAGGCTCCTCTCCCACCCCAACCTGGTCAGACTCCATCTTGTGCTCAGACTGAGGTGGCAGTCCTGCCCCCTGCTGCCCCACTCACCACACAACACTGAGTGAGGTGTGTTCTGGTGGGTACGACAGGACCCTGTGAGTGCCAGTTTGTGTACTGGCTCACTCTTACATAAAATGTTACCCCTGGGAAGTGCACACCACACTGACTCATGGGAATGGACTGCCAAGATCAGTTCTCAGATGACACTATTGTACAGGGGAGAGAAAGATAAAAGGAAGGAGGGAGCGAGGGTGACAAACATGAACACACACACACACACACACACACACACACACACACACACACACACACACCCCTCTCCTTACCCAGGGGTTCTGTATGTAAACACCTTCTGAATTAAATACTGGGAAAATAAATTACATCTTTTCAGCCAAGAGTTCTACCACTGAGCTATATCCCAGCCTCTCACTGGGGAATTCTAGGCAGGGGCTCTACCACTGAGCCACGCCCCCAGCCCCTAATTGGGGGATTCTAGGCAGGGGCTCTACCACTGAGCATGCCTCCAACCCACCACAGGACCTTTGCATATACTCTTCCTGGGAGGCTCTCAGTGTTCTCTGTAGCACTTCACCTGCCCTTCTCAGGCAATTTCACTCCTATTCATGGAATTTCCTTGTTCACTGTCCCCCACTAGAATGTGATCCTCCATGTCCAATAGGTAGTTTGGGGTTCCCCAGAACAGCATTCAGCACACAGTGGGTGCTCACTAGTATTTGTGGTCTGATTGCAGCGGTCCCCACCCTTCTTCCTTCTTATACAGAGAAGCAACTGGAGGTCTTGCAGGACATCGCAGACCTGACAGTGAAGGCTGCAGAACAGGCTGTGTTCAAGTGTGAAGTGTCTGACGAGAAGGTGACGGGCAAATGGTACAAGAATGGGGTGGAGGTACGCCCCAGCAAGAGGATTACCATCTCCCACGTGGGCAGGTGAGGCACAGGCTGAGGATACAGTGGGCTGGGTGAGTCCTTAGATTGGTGGAGTGGGGCACGTGTGTCAGTTAGCTATGGCTGTGTAGCAGACTCACTGGTGTAGAAGCAGGATTGTTTTAATCTGAGTCTGAGGGTTGGTTGGGAGCTGGCTGATCTATCAGGTCTCACTGCAAAGGCATGGTGTAGGGAGGAGTCAAGTAGGACCACACAGGAAGGCAAGAGGTTAGAATTCAGCAGGCAGTGTGTGAACACCTGAGATAAATACCTGCTCATCTGCTGAATGCCTGAGAGCCATGACTGGCCCAGTGCCACACCCTCCTGGGTTTCTTCATGAGAGCTGTTTGTCTCTGTAGCTGCTGGTAGCCTCGATGCTGATGGTATTGAGTCTCAGTGCTGACAGGGAACTTCCTGGGAGCCAGGTCTATCCTAGACATTTCACAACTCTGACACAGTGTCATCATTACCCATGTTTATGGGTGGAAAGACAGAGGTACAGAGAGGCTTGATAGATGGCCCAAAGCCACACAACTAGGAAGTAGGATTTAAACTCAGGCCAGAACATCACAAAACCTCAAGTAAAAATACTGGCTATGCAAACTCGAGGACTCGAGTTCAATCCCCAGCACCTATATAAAAAGCTGGGCATAGTGGTGTGTGCCCATAATCCCAGCACTGGGGAGGCAGAGACAGGAGGATCCCTGGAGTTTGCTGGCTAGACAGCCTAGCTTAATCGATGAGACCCAGGTTCCAGTGAGAGACCCTGTCTCAAAATGGAGGAGAAGAGCTGGATAGAAGGCACAATGATTAAGAGCACTGGCTACTGTTGCAGGAGAGCCAGGTTCAAGTCCCAGCACCCACATGATGGCCCACAACCATCTATAAATCCAGTTCTAGGGGATCCCGTGTCCTCTTCTGTCTTCTTAGGTACTGCACACACATGGTGCACACACAGACATATAAAATAAATAAGCCTTCAGGAAAGAATGTAGATGTGCCTGAGGAACAGCACGTGAGGTGGACCCTGGGCTCCACACATGGGGTGATCTGGCCTGACCCCGCCCACCTCCTTTCTGCCTTTTAGATTCCACAAGCTGGTGATTGATGATGTCCGACCCGAGGATGAGGGAGACTACACATTCGTGCCTGATGGCTACGCCCTGTCCCTCTCAGCCAAACTCAACTTCCTGGGTAGAGACAGCCTTCCTTTTCTACTAGGGATGGAGAAACCACCCTCCCAGATGTCCAGGGTCCCAGAATTTCTCTTGCAGGATTAAGGTCCCTACTTGTAGAATGGAGGCCATAGCAAGTGTCTGTGGGACTCATGGATAGTCAGTGAGACGCTCAGGGAGGACGTGGTGCATGCTGACATGCTGACATGTACCCATGGGGAGTAGGAGTGGCTTGGGCATCTTTCCCTCCCCTAGGACCCCAGACTCAGGTTTTCTTCCAGATGCTTCCCTCTGGCTCTGGATTATGAAGGAAAGATAAGGGAGGGACATGAGAGTTTAGCTCTAACCATCCCAACTCCTTGTCCTTCCAGAAATCAAAGTGGAGTATGTACCCAAGCAAGGTAAGAGCTGAGTGGCTCCAGTATGACTCATGTCTGAGGGAGAAGGCTTGAATCTGGACCCCTTGGTCTGAGGGAGGAGGCTGGGGTCTGAATTCCTGGGTCTGAGGGAGGAAGCTGGGGTCTGGACTTGGAACGTTGCTTCTCTGGGGACCTTATGATGGTATTGGGAAGCCAGGTCCCCAGTGCTTCTTTTGCACCACTAGAGCCCCCAAAGATCCACCTGGACTGCTCAGGGAAGACATCAGATAACTTGATTGTGGTGGTGGCGGGAAACAAGCTGCGGCTGGATGTGGCTATCTCTGGGGAGCCACCTCCCATTGCCACCTGGCTAAAGGGAGATGAGGTAGGTTTCTGCCCTGGTCCCTCTCCCTCTGGCTCTGCTAAATGGCTTCAGGCAAGTGGCTTTACCTCTCTGAGCTTCAGTTTCATTCTCTCTGAAATGAAGACGTCTTTCTTCTGTGTGGAGCAGTTCTGAAGATCGCAGGTTGTATAGGTCTACACAAGGCATGGGCCCAACATACAGAGTATACCCCATCCATTGACCTTTTCCTCCAACAGCTAGTCAAGGTTGATCAGTTCATCCATCTCTTCAGTAACCCTTCCATCCGTCACTTATCCACCTATCACTCACCCATCCATCCATCCATCCATCCATCCATCCTCCATCCATCCATCCCTCTATCCATCCATCCATCCATCCATCCATCCATCCATCCACATATCCACTTATCCACTCATCCATCTACACATCATCCATCAATGTATTCGTTCACATATCTGTCCATCTGCATATCTACCCATCCCTCTACCCACTACCCACCCACCCATCATCTGCAATCCACCCACCACCTATTCATCCATCTATCCACCACCCACCAATCCATGCCATCCATAATCTATTCATTCCTCTGCACTCATCCATCCGCCACCCATTCACTCATGTGTTTATCCCATCCACAATCCACCCGTCCATTTACCTGTCCATGCATCCATCCACACACACTCCCCCAGAAAAATCCACCCACCCACCCATCTACCATCATCTAGTCACCCTTTCATCAAAAAACAAAAACAAAAACAAAAACAAAAACTGCTTTGGTTTTTTCTGTCCTGGCCCCAGGAAAGTCAGATTTTCACCTCTCTTGTGTTAGCTTTTAATTAATGTAACCAATTTGAGCTAGATCTATATATCTATACACTCACATACACACACATTGGTTCTTGGTTTTAGCCCCTGGCCAGTGTTCCTCTGCCTTGGATCTGTGGCCAGGCAAAACACTGTGGTGGCAAGATCCTTGCCTCATAATGGCTGGGACACACTGAGAGGAAGGGGCCAGGGCCCCAATATCCTCTTCAATGGCACCCCCCCCTTACCAATGACTGGAAGTCCTCTTGATAGGCTCTGTCACTTTTTTTGTTTGTTTTTTGAGATAGGGTTTCTCTGTATATCCCTGGCTGTTCTGGAACTCGCTCTGTAGACCAGGCTGGCCTTAAACTCAGAGATCTGCCTGCCTCTGCCTTCCCAGTGCTTTAGGTCCCATCACTTAAAGGCTCCACCTCCTCGCAGTACTGTGATGAACTGGGATAAGCCTTCAGGCCATCAGTCTTTGGGTAACATTTATCCCAATTGTAGCAGCACTGATGTAGGTCCTCTCTTCTGGAACATGGACAACACCGCTCCATGTTTATCCACTCTTTGCCCCACCCCCAACTAACCACTAAAGGTGGCACCCTCATCAGATGCAGTTCTCTGGGGGAGGTGACACAAGCCACAATTGCTTCCTGAGATGGCTGAGACTGAGATATGGAGGTCAGAGAGCAGGAACTGTAGGAATGTGAGGTCACTTTTAGCTAGGAGCATCCAAACTACTTCCTGGAAGAAGTGATGACTTCCAGGTGGTCTTAAGAGCATAAGGAGGCGGGCTGGAGAGATGGCTCAGTGGTTAAGAGCACTGGCTGTTCCTCTAGATGACCTGGGTTCAATTCCCAGTACCCACATGGCAGCTCAGAACTCTCTGTAACTCTAGTTAGGGAATCTGACACCCTCATACCAATGCACATTTAAAAAAAAAAAAAAAGAGTAAGAGGAGACTTGAGACAGAGGTGGAGTGGTTGGGATTCTAGGCAGGGCTCTACCACCAGATTTTATCCCCAGCACTGCACAGATCAGACACCAACCATCACTCTCTTGGGAGGCAGAGGCAGGAGGAACAGGAGTTCAAGGTCATCTTTCGCTACATAGGAAGTAGCAAATCTTGATTACAAGAGACCCTGTCTCAGAAAAAAATTAAGAAAAAGGAGTGTCAGTCTGTATGCATACAGACACATTGTAACTCTTGGGAACAAGATATGTGCTTAGTGAAAGTGTGTGGGGCTGAGTCCCAACTCACATACGTGTGGCCATAGAGAAGAGGTCCTGCAGCACGCTTGGTCTGGGGGCTGACAGAAGCCTTGGCGGCCCTGTCCAGGTGTTCACAGCCACAGAGGGCAGGACACATATTGAGCAGCGGCCTGAAATCAGCAGCTTTGTGATTGAGAGTGCAGAACGGGCAGATGAGGGTCGATACACCATCAAAGTCACCAACCCCGTGGGCGAGGATGTGGCCTCCATTTTCCTGCGGGTTGTGGGTAAGCAGAGGTCAAGGGGGTGATACATGGGGTGGCTTTATTGAGGCCTCTAAGGGGGGCCTGACACTCATTTCCCTCACTCCCACCCAGATGTTCCCGACCCTCCGGAGGCTGTTCGTGTCACCTCAGTTGGAGAAGACTGGGCCATTCTGGTCTGGGAGCCACCCAAGTATGATGGAGGACAGCCAGTGACGGGTTAGCATCCACGCCCCAGTGTCCCTGTGACTCCCATGTCCCTAACCTTTGATTCAGCTTCCTTGTGGGTCTCCCCCAAGAAGTGAGTTCTCCTGGGACCTGGGTTTCCATGATTTCCTTTGTTTGTTTGTTTTCTGTTTGTTTTTTTGAGACAGGGTTTCTCTGTGTCTTTGGAGGCTGTCCTGGAACTAGCTCTTGTAGACCAGGCTGGTCTCGAACTCACAGAGATCCGCCTGCCTCTGCCTCCCGAGTGCTGGGATTAAAGGCGTGCACCACCAACGCCCGGCATGATTTCCTTTCTTGATTTGTGTGTGCACATCACGTGGAGGCTGGCTCACCCTGAGTGTCCTTAGTTTTTGAGGCAGGGTCTCTCACTGAATCTAGAGCTAACCTATTACACTAGGCTGACTGGACAGTGAGCACAGGGAGCCTCCTGTCTCCAGCACTGAGACTACAAGCACATACCACTACACCCAGCTTTTATGTGGGTCTTGTGGATCCAAACTCAGGTCTTCGTGATATACAAGCAATGACCGAGCTATACTTGCAACCCCTACACCCTGACCCCCTTTTGAGATGGGTTCTTACCATGTAGCTCTGTCTCACCTAGAATCTACTTTGTAAACCAGGCTGCCCTCACACTCGCAGGTATCAGCTTGACTCTGCCTCCTGAGTGCCGGGGTTAAAGGTGTGCACCATCATGCCCTGCCAGGTTTCCATCTTTGTTACTTCTTGATCTCATTTACATCCCCAGGGTTCATTGTTCCCCAGTGACCTGGAAATAAGTCTCATTTTGGCTTTATGGCCTGGGGATTTCTGTGACCCTTGGCTTCCCGAGGCCATGAATGGTAACCCCAGAAGGCTCTGGGAAGCTGAGAGTCAGTCTGATGGGGGTTGTATGGTCCTTCCTATGTGACACTAGGTCTCACCACAACCCCCAAAACCCTTCTGCTTGGGGAGGCACAGGGTACTTGATGGAGCGGAAGAAGAAAGGTTCCCAGCGCTGGATGAAGCTCAACTTTGAAGTCTTCACTGAAACAACATACGAGTCCACAAAGATGATTGAGGGCGTCCTCTATGAGATGCGGGTCTTCGCTGTCAATGCCATTGGTGTCTCACAGCCCAGCATGAACACCAAGCCCTTCATGCCCATTGGTATACTAGCCTGTCCCTCCCTCCTCCCCACTGGCCTCTCCCACCCACCCACCCTCTCCCACATCCGTCTCCAATCCCACACCTGGCCTTTGACCCCCAGAGTTTGGAGCAGCGTGTGCATGTGCGTGTGCGCGTGCGTGTGTGTGTGTGTGTGTGTGTGTGTGTGTGTGTGTGTGTGGTCGGTCCTGGAGCTGGAACCCAGGACCTTGCACAGAACTCCAGCCCCTCACTGAGGGATTCCAGATACTGGCTCTACTACTGAGCCACATCCCCAGCCTCTCACCGGCAGATTCTAGGTAGGCATTTTACGTCTGAATTATAGCCCCAGTACCCCCTCCTCCTTTTTTTTTTTTTTTTTTTTTTGGTCTTTTTGAAACACATTCTCTGTGCAGTCTTAACTGGTCTGGAACTTGGTATGTGGGCCAGACTGGCCTTGAACTCACAGAGACTCTCCTGCTTCTGACTCCCCAGTGCTGGGATTAAAGATGTGCGCCACCACACTGGTCTTTTGTTTCGGGTGTTGTTTTATTCTCCTGCATGCCCTTTCTTGCTCACTGGCTTTTGGCCATCACAGTAATTCTAGCCTCTGACCCCTGCCCTCTCTTGCTGACCTCTGGTCCTCTCTCTGGATCCCTGCAGCCCCCACAAGTGCACCCCAGCACCTCACAGTGGAGGATGTGACAGACACCACCACCACACTCAAGTGGAGGCCTCCAGACAGGATTGGCGCTGGCGGCATAGATGGCTACCTGGTGGAGTACTGCCTGGAGGGCTGTGAGTGGCACTTGGCTCTGTGTTGAACCAGGGAATGGACTTGGGAGTTGCACAGGGACTGGCACAGTGCCCGGGTCAGGCTGGAGCCCCCAGGCCTGCGTACAGTCCCCTCCTCTGTCCATCTCTGGGCAGCAGCGACTCCTTATTTCTCTGTTCCTCCCTCTCTTGTATTTTTCCTCTACCTCCTTCCCTTGCTCTTCTTCCTCCCTCTTCTCTTTCCTTTTTTAATGTTCTTCTTTCCCAACCATCTATGTAGCTGTCAGCTCCATTGTTCCCATCCCCACCTCTGAAGAATGCCCCCACAAACACGCTCATAGTCACACTCAAGCACTTGCACACACCCACACAATTCACGAAGCACACTGGCATGCACACTCACACACTCACACTAGTGCACACATACTCCTTAGAGCCATGCACTCATACTCAGATATTCATTTACTTACCTATGCACACGGACACACACACACACACACACACACACACACACACATACACACAGAGCCTGCCATGGGATTCACAGCCCTGGCTGTAGACGTCTTCCATGCATCCATTATCTGGCAGTCAGGACACCACACTGATACAGTCTGCCCAGCCATATCAGTGATCAAGCAGCCCCAGCATAGCCCCCACCCCGAGTGTTTGCCTTTTGCTGTGTGGTTTTGGTCTCTATGGTTCAGAACCCTCATATTGATCTGGAACTGTGGCCATCAAATCAAGTCACACAGGGAAGTGATAATGTGGCCCCTATCAGTTTCATCCTCCATCTCTTCCTAGCATTCCCTCCTTCATTCTCCAGCTGGCTAACAATCTACTCTCCTACCCCTGAAATTTCTTGCACCATGCTTGAGCTGTGTGACTTCAGATAGCTTCTTAACCTACCTGGGCCCCTGTCTTTGTCCTTGAAATGGGGGTCACAGTGGTGAGGCAGGTGTGCTGTCTCCATGATGTGATGGCTATGGTCCTCCAAGCATCCTCAGGTATGCTTGACCAGCGCTACTGCCACACAGGCTGGTTTTCACTGTGTCTGTGTGGTGTGACTTTTTATTGGGGGACATTGAGGAAGGCAGTGCAGAGGCCCCGACCCACAGGACCCCTCTTTCCAGCTGAGGAATGGATCCCTGCCAACAAGGAACCTGTGGAACGCTGTGGCTTCACTGTCAAGGATCTCCCAACTGGAGCCAGGATCCTCTTCCGAGTTGTTGGGGTCAACATTGCAGGGCGCAGTGAACCAGCCACCCTCCTTCAGCCGGTCACCATTAGGGAGATTGTGGGTGAGTGACACCCAGTCCCTGACTCAGCCCTCCTGAGGATCTACTTAAGTGTCCTTCAGTGTGGGTCCCTCAGATGATGTCATCCCCCTCTAGTGATTCCCAGCCCAGTACCAACCCCTCTGTTCATCTCCTCAGAGCAACCCAAGATCCGCCTCCCTCGACACCTTCGGCAGACCTATATCCGAAAAGTGGGGGAAGCCCTCAACCTTGTTATCCCCTTCCAGGTACTCACATGGGATTGGGGTGGTGCTGGGGTTGGGATTAAGAACAGGACCAGGGTCAGAGCTGGCATCAGGGTCAGAGTCAGGGCCTGGGTTGGGGCTATGGACACAGTTGGAGTTGGGGTCAAGCTAAGGACTGGGGACAGGGTCAGGTTCGGGGCCAGTACCATTGTTTGTGCTGGGGTCAGGGTGGAGGTCAGAGATAGGGTTGGGATCAAACAGAGCCATGGCCAGAGTTTGGTAAGGATCAGAGCCTGGATTAGGGTCAAGCCCAGGATGGTATCAGGCCAGGGCCAGTGATGTAGCCAGGCCCTCAGGCCTGAAGAGCTGACTCACCTGACATTATTCTCTGTCCCAGGGCAAGCCCCGGCCTCAGGTGGTATGGACAAAGGGTGGGGCTCCCTTGGATACCTCCCGTGTGAACATACGGACCAGTGACTTCGACACAGTGTTCTTTGTGCGCCAGGCGGCCCGCTCTGACTCTGGAGAGTATGAGCTGAGTGTGCAGATTGAGAACATGAAGGACACTGCCACCATCCGCATCCGGGTTGTGGGTGCGAGGCTGGAGCCTGGGGGAGGAGGGATAGACCAGGGTCAGGAGCCTGTGGAGGAGTCCAGTAAGGAGTGGGAGGAGAGGGAGTAGGGGAGAGGCTGGAGGTGGAGGATTGGAGGAACCCGGCCAAAGGGAAGGAAGGGAGGTTTGAAACAGGAAGGGTGAAAGGCAGGGCAGGGGCAGGGGCAGGGGCTCAGTTGGTACTGTGCTTGTCAAACATACATGAGACCCTAGGGTCCATCGCCAGCACTGGATAAACAAAGTGTGGTGGCATATGCCTATAATGCCTATAATCTCAGCACTCATGGGTAGCAGTAGGCAGATCAGAAGTTTAATATAATCCTGGGATATATAGTGGGTTTGAGACCAGCCTGGGCTACAAAAAGCAAGAAGAAAAAAAAATCAGGAGAGGAAGGAAGGAGCAGAGCCAGGCATCCGGACCCCTTGGATGATGTGTAACCCCCAACCGTCTTTCCAGAAAAGGCAGGGCCAGCAGAGAACGTGATGGTGAAGGAGGTGTGGGCCACCAACGCACTGGTGGAGTGGCAGCCACCCAGGGATGATGGGAACAGTGAGGTCACAGGCTACTTGGTCCAGAAGGCTGACAAGAAAACAATGGTGAGAGAAAAGAGGGCCCTGGGGGGCTGGGAAGGGACTGAGGGGTTTGGGGGGCTAGGGGGACTGGAGGAAATGCTGGTGGCCTTGGCAGAGTGGAGGGGAGCTGTCGGTTTCACAGCTGGGAGACTGAGGCTAGGAGACTGGGCGATTGAGAGTGAGTGGGCAGGATTGGAAAGACAGGCTGTTTCTTCTGTTCCCACCTGTGTTCTCCATGTGCTTGCCTTCCCTGATCCCAGGAGTGGTTCAATGTTTATGAACACAATCGCCACACCAGCTGCACAGTGTCCGATCTCATTGTGGGTAATGAGTACTACTTCCGAATCTTCAGCGAGAACATCTGCGGTCTCAGCGACTCACCTGGTGTCTCCAAGAACACAGCTCGAATCCTCAAGACAGGTACAGAGCCTGGCTGCCTGGCTTTGAGCTGCAACTGGCTGGAGTTGGAGTGGGACTCACCTTATAGATGTCTCTTCTCCCCCTAGGAATCACCCTAAAGCCACTGGAATACAGGGAGCATGATTTCCGAACAGCCCCCAAGTTCCTGACCCCGCTGACAGACCGGGTAGTGGTAGCAGGATATGCTGCAGCTCTCAACTGTGCTGTCAGAGGCCACCCAAAGGTGCCAGGGTGGGGTTCAGGGAAGCCTTTAGCAGCACATGGGCCCCAGACACACACCAGCAGCTCCACTCTGCAGCCTCTTCAGGCAGAGGCCAAGTGTCAGACAATTCTGAATTTCTTGCCCCTTCTCTGTCTCTTCACTGCCAGGTACACCTCATCCATGAAGCCCAACTCTCCTGTCCTGAGGACAGTGTCACTCCCTGGGAAACCTGGGGACTGGTGTTATTTTTGTTTGTTTGTTTGTTTGTTTTGGTTTTTCCAGACAGGTTTTCTCTGTGTCTTTGGAGACTGTCCTGGAACTAGCTCTTGTAGACCAGGCTGGTCTCGAACTCACAGAGATCCACCTGACTCTGCCTCCCGTGTGCTGGGATTAAAGGCATGCACCACCAACGCCTGGCTGGGAGTGGTATTTATACCTGCACTGATCCCTGGGGTTTTCCTGAGTCACCCAGTCACAAGTTCACTCTTTTCTTTAAAACTGTCTTAAGATTTATGTGTGTCTGTATGTGTACCTTGTGTATGCAGTACTCCTATAGGCCAGAGACGGCATTAGATTTCCTGGAGCTGGAATCATAGACAGTTGTGAGCACCCCCACATGGATGCTGGGACTGAACTCAGATCTTCTGGAAAAGCAGCAAGCACTTTTAACTGCTGAACCATTTCTCCAGGCTTCATCATTTTTCCTTTTTTAAGATAAGGATTCATGTAGCATAGGATGGCCTTGAACACAAGATCCTCCTGCCTCTACTTTCTGAGTGCTGGCATTATAGGTGTGCACCACAAAGCCTGAGTATACTTATTCATTCATTCATAAATCCATCCACCATCTCATTTGACCATGAGCCAATTAACTCATTTTTCCCAGCTCATTCATTCGTTCCATTTGCTGAATACATCGTTAATCCACAAATATTTTCCTGGACTTCATATGCGCTTCACAAATGGGACAAAAAAGTTGTGTTTGCATTGGGGGAGAAAATGACATTGAAGTAAAATCTCACAGATACTATAAACTTGTGTGACAAGCATGACAGAGAAACACGGCAGCTCTGAGACGTCGAAAGAGGCATCCCTGTCCAGGAGATGACTGGCAAGGCAGGGGTAGGACAGGCAGGAAGGGCAGAGCTGGAAGAGGGGACAGATGGTGGCAGGGCCCTGAATGGGAACCCTGTCATCTGGTCTGTCCCAGGAATAGTTACCCTGTTGGTGAGAAGGAGATGAGAGGGGAGTAATGGTGGCCAAACCGGGCTCCCTAAGATGTAACCTTCATCTAGAGAACAATGGGAGGTCCCACTTTCTCTGTGTACTAGGTGTCATGTACCTGTTTGTAAGAAGAAACGGGTCAGAAAGTAAAGTGATTGGTTCAAGTCCACCCAGCCACCTAGGCAGTGGCATGGCTTCTGTCCAGGGCAGCCCTCTAAATCAGTTTCCTCTCTGCTTCGCCTCCCTAGCCGAAGGTGGTATGGATGAAGAATAAGATGGAAATCCATGAAGATCCCAAATTCCTCATAACAAACTACCAGGGCATCCTGACGCTGAACATCCGCCGGCCTTCACCCTTTGATGCCGGGACATATTCCTGCCGTGCCTTCAATGAGCTAGGGGAGGCCCTTGCTGAGTGCAAGCTGGATGTCCGAGGTGAGGAGGGAATGGTCCCACACCGGCTAGCCTCATCCAGGTCCCTTGGCAAACCTACCCAGATGCCCCAGGCAGGAAGGGGATACAGGTCCTGCAAAGGCCCTGGGGTTGGAAAGCACCAGTACCAGCTCACACTTCACCTTCTCTTCTCAAATCCTCTGTCAACCTCCTCCTGACCTTTGTCCCTGGAGTCAGAGCTGAGGTGACCCTCCCCTACACAGTCTCTTCAGTCTGGAATTATTGTATTGCAGCCCTGCCCCCAACTCTAGCCTGAGTCCTCCCATTTTCATCCACATTGCATCCCAGACATCCTACACCATTGGTAGGGCCACAGCGGCCACATTTGATCACTACGCTGGGCCTCTGTGTGTGCTGAACCACCCTAGAATTGAACTGTCCATTTCCTTTGCTAGCTTCAGTCCACACTGCAGGAGGAAGCAGACCAGGTGCCCCAGGGCACGCATTAGCATAGTCCTGCCCTGCTTTGGAGACACTTAACCATACTGATATAGACTGGTCCCATGACAGCTTAGCACACAGGGACTTTGGCCCCTCAAGGATGATTCTGGGATCACACCCCCCCCCCAGGCCCAGTGACTTTGTTCTGATTCAGGCTCACCCACCATTTATTTTGCAGTCTTCTTTGTGGGTGACTAAGTCATCTCAGATGTACCCCCATTGCATGTACCCACTGACTTCTGATAGCTGGTAGTTTCTCAGGATGTCCCCATTTGGGATTTAAAATGAAATTAATTTGTCGGGGGTGTGATGCACATCTGTCATCCAACACTCAGGAAGTTGAGGTAGGAGAATTATGAGTTTAAAGCCAACCTATGCTACAGAGCAAACTTTAAATCAGCCTGAGTTACATAGTATGATTTTGTCAAAATACTATAAAAAAAAAATCAAGCCGGGCAGTGATGGCGCATGCCTTTGATCCCAGCACTTAGGAGACAGAGGCAGGTGGATCTCTGAGTTTAAGGCCAGCCTGGTCTCCAGAGTGAATTCCAGGACATCCAAGGCTATACAGAGAAACCCTGTTTTAAAAAACCAAAAGAAACCCCCACAAACAAACAAACAAAAAAAACGAAACTATAAATTGAAAAAACAAGGGCTGAAGAGGTGGTTGGAGGTTAAGAGCACTGGCTGCTCTTCTAGAGGGCCTGAGTTCAGTTCTCAGAACTCATATGGTGGCTCTCAGCCATCTATAGTTCCAGTTCCAGGGGTTCCAAAGCCCCCTCTGACCTCCATGGGCTCCTGCATGCACATGACGTACATAAACTCATGCAGGCACACACACATAAAATAAATGAATACATTTTAGTGCAGAAATGCAAAATAAAATGGCCAGGCATGACAAAGTACAACTGTAGCCCTAGTTCTTAGGTGCTGGATGCAGGACAATCAAGAGGTTGAGGCCAGCCTCAACTCCATAGAAAGTTGGATGCCATGAGACCTTTCTCAGAAAAAGACAGGAAACGGTGTGGGCCTGGAGATGTGGCTGATGGGTAGAGTGCTTAGCTAGCATAAAGCCATGCTTCCTTTCCCAGCACTCTGTAACCCAGGCATGGTGGCACATGACTGTGATCCCAGCACTTGGGAGATGGAAGCTGGAGGATCAGGGGTTCAAGAACATTCTCAGCTGCATATTTGAGTTCAAGACCAGCTGAAGGACAGAGAGGAATGACCATGACTCCACTAGTGTTAGAGAACTTCCCCCACACCCCCTGCCACCACTGGTCACATGCATTCATGCGTTTAGAGTGATGCTAAGGAAGAGACATGGTGCAGCCCACCTCTGCCTCACCCACCTCTCATTTCTCCTGCAGTGCCACAATGACAGCTCATCATCTGTTAGAAAAGTCAGCAGAGCCTGGACCCCAGTCCTGCAACCCCTGGCATGGCAGTCATCTGTCTACAATGATCATTGTGATAAAACACCACTACTCAAATGATCATGTGTCCATCCTTTCAAAATCTGTAATTCTTGTCCCCTTGTGAATGGGGTTAGTCACTCTGGGGTAGGGGATGGCTACCACCACAAGGCAGCCTTAAAGATCACATACCATTGAGGTAGCCATCTTGGAAGATGGTGTTTGCTGAGGGAACTACTTTGCCATGACATTTACAATGGTCAGAGGTGAATCTCATGCCCTATGCCTGAACTCTTTTGAACATTACCTACAGAAAGGAGGAGACAGGCTGGTTGCCATCCCCAAAGGACAGCACATCCAAGCTGATCAAGACAGGCTTGGGTACACCTGCCATCATGGTATCTGGAAGGCTGGGGCAGAGCTAGAAAGGTCAGAATCACCCTGGGCAATTAAATGACACCCTGCATTAAAATAAAAAAGAGAAAAGAGGACCTGGAGCATGCCTCAGTGGCACAGCCCCTGCCTAGAATCTCCCAGTGACCGGCTGAGGGTATGGCTCAATGGTGGAGTGCTTCCTTAGAATGTGGGAGGCTCTGGATTTCATCTCCACTGGAGGGAAGAAAGGCAATTGGAAAAGCACCAAGGGCACAGAAGGCTAGAGGGAAACCTAGAGGCAGCCTGTTGCCTTGGCGACTGTGGCATAAAGAGCCAGGACATGAGTGTTCGTTCTTAAGAGCCCGATCTTTATTAACTTTAAAAATCCATCTCTTTGGCTCTGAAGTGAGCTGGCTTGATCTCTGGTCCTTTGGCGATATGGAAGGATCTTGTCTAAATCAGAGCCCCCAGAGTTCTGAGACCTGCGGGTCCAGTCTGGCCTCTGTGGCTTGAAGCTGAGGAGAAGAGCATGCATCTGAGAGCCGGACCAGCACTGGGGTGGGGGCTGGGGTTGGGATAGGTAGGCCTGAGGATGTCTTGGGAAGAAGCCTCGCCTTCTAGAACTGGCCTCTTCTGTTCCCCTTTCAGGGAACTGGGCATATGTGGCCAGGGTGAGCCCACCCCTTCAATGGGAGTAGGCTTCCCTCCCTAGACCCCACTTGGTGCCAGGAGGTGGTGGGGAGGGCTGTGTGCTCTCTTAGGAACCTACAGGCAGTTGGGCTAGGAATACCAGCCACACAGTTCCCACTCTGCTGCCAGACCCTGTTGCCTTCTCCTTAGAACCCCTAAGAAGCAGGAGGAATGCATGGGTAACTTCTTTCTTCAGGCGCAGGGATCCATGCCTCAGCCCTCCTCCCTCAGATGCAGGATCCAGCCTTCCTCCCTCAGACCCAAGGCTCCAGGCCCCAGCAGGCCTACCTGGTCCCTCCTTTCCATCCTTCCTGGCCCAACATCCCTGGGCTCGCGGCCCCGCCCTCACCTCCGGGGCCCGCAACTGTCCCTCCTCGCCCTCCTCCTCCTCTTCCTCCTCCTCGTCCTCCTCCTCAGGAGCGGTGTCCTCATGCGTGAAGGGCACTACGCAGGCAGGCGAGTGGAAGCGCAGGCGGTAGAGCAGACGCACCCAGCGGCCGAACTCGCGGTCGCGGGTCTCTGCAGGCGCGCGCAGCTGCAGGTAGAAGGCACGACCTGTGCGGAACTTGACCTTGAGCTGCTGGCGGCTCTCATCGTGCACGAACAGCTGCACGAATTGCAAAGGGAACAGCCTGGCCGGGGGGGTGGGGGGACGACACGACGACACGGCTCAGTTGCTGCCTCTTGCATCTCCTCCTGTTTCTAGCCCTATCGTGATCCCTGCGGGGACTCCCAGTTTTGAATAGGCCTACGGTGGCCCTCTCTCTCATCCTGGTCCTGTCCTACTGCCAAGTCCTAACAGCGGTACCTTCACCTGAGCCCCATCAGGCCACCAGAGGGCCATGCTTCGCATCTTAGCTTAGCCCACCCCAAGTCAAGGCTGGGTCCTCCCTGTGAGCCGGAGGCTCCTGCTTGGGGAGGTCTCCTCTGGCCTCTTTACAATGACGATCACCCCGTGTGACAGTTCTCCATCTATGCTGTTCCCTTCGCCAGTGCCTACAATGTGAGCTCCCTGGATTCTGAACTCTGGCCTGATTCTGCCCAGTCCTTTTTCCTAATATGGTAAACCACTGAAAGGGTGCTTGTGAATATTTGAATAAACAAATTGCTCAAGCTTTCAGCTAGATTCAAGGTCCAACAAAGGAAAGGAAGATACAGTCCCGAGAGACTGAGTTATCTGGCCCAGGCCACACAGCAGGGGGTGGAAACAAGTTCATAACCCTGGGGTTTGTTAGCTACAGCAAGCAGTAGCCCTGGCCTGGTCACACTGCCTCCTCATTCCTGTGCACACAAATACACATAACATACACATGCCCCGTGTTACACAGTGACCCCAAGACACTGGACAAAACCTGTGTCCTTCAGTGGACAATGGATGTCCCCTAAGTGTAACAGCATTTGACGACATTCACACACTGCTCACACTGTGCCAGGTGCTTCATGCAATACAAATAGGAAGGACTGCCCCCCCTCGCCCCCAGGACAGAGGAGACAATGAGGTTTGATACCAAGCTCTGGGATTGCTGATGTTTTCAACAATGTCCCAGCCACAGGGACAAGTCGGACAAATCAAGTTGGCTCAGCCTGGATCCAGAAGTAGCCTGGAGTAGGGGTGGGGCTACTTGCTAACAGGGTTTGTTAGCTGGTGTGGAACTGGTTGTGTCATTGAGCCTGGCCCTGAACTTCTGATCCTCCTGCCTCCACCTCCTGAGTGCTGGGATTACAGACAGTTTTTCACCACTTTGTTGGCTGCAGGCAGGAGAGGACAGGGTCAGAGGGACCCTAAGCTTGCATTTAATATGCCAACACTGTTGCTGTAAGCAGTGCAGTTTACTAGGGCAGAAAACTGCTTTGAGTAATGTTCTCCATTAGTCAAAGGGATAATTGGGTGAATTCAGGCACATTTTCCCCCTTTCTGCTTTTTTTGAGACAAGGTCTCGTATAGCTCTGGCTAACTGAAACTTGTAGGCCAGGCTGTCCGCCCCTGCCTCTCAAGTGCTATGATTAAAGATGTGAACCACCATGTCCAGCTGAAGTCTTTCTCTTCTTCCCTCCTCCCTTCCTTCCTTGCGCATGCCCGGCAAATTAACTATCCAGCTCAAGTCCTCTTTAGGAGTGACTTGCACACATACACGCCAGTGTGGTGGCCATAGGGTAATGTTAACTGTGTTCCTCCATCACTCTCCCACCTCAGCTTTGGAGACAGGATTTCTCACTGGACCTGGACTGGAATGTTTGGGTAGACTGACTGGCCAGCAGGCCCCAAGGATCCTCGTCTCTGTCTTTCCCAATACTGGGATTACCATGGGACCTGACTTAATTTTTTTTTTTGGTTTTCAAGACAGAGTTGTTCTGTGTAACAGCCCTGGCTGTCCTAAAACTCACAGAAATCCACCTACCTCTGCCTCCCAAGTGCGGGGATTAAAGCTACGTGCCACCACACCCAGCTGCTACTTGGCTTTTTACATGGCTGTTGGGGATTCAAACTCAGATCCTCATGCTTGGCCTGCAAACACTTTACTGACCAAGTCATCTTCCCCGCCCCCCAGTATCCCCTTTTTACTTTTTATCTTAAGACAAAGGTCTCTCCAAGCAGAAAAACAAAACAAAACAAAGCAAAACACCCACAAAGATCTCACTAAGTTGTTCAGGCTGGCCTGGAAGCCACTCTTTTAACTCAAGCTGGCCTTAAACTTGTAATCCTCCCGCCTCAGCCTCATAAGTAATTGGGATGACAGGCTTGCACCATTAGGCTTGGCCTTTTTCTAATTTACTCCCTGTCTTTCGTGAACTGAGGAAGAATGGGAAAGGATGCAGGTCCCACAGGAATACCAGAGTGTGCAAATGTACTACAAGCATGTTTATAACTGAACCAGGCCAGGGGCCTAGGCAGGGAAAGGGGTGTTCTGAGTGTGAGGTTTGTACATGGTGGTACTTGATTTTCACATGTGAAGTTTTCAATGTGAGGAGCAGAGCGTAACAGTGGACTCGAACTCAGTTTGAACTTTGGGATCAGAATTGTGAGGGGCCTCAGGTTCTACTCCCAGTTCCTGGCCTACTCTGTGGGACCCTGGGCCTTGGGCCCCGGCTCTGAGCTTTACTTTATCTCTCTGGGACAATGAAGCACCAGGAAAGCAGAAAGCATTGTGTAAACTGTCACCATTCTGACCCTGTGGTGTCACTGAGGACTGTCCTTCCTCATCTTGCCTGACTTGTGACTTTTGGCAACGTCCCTGTCATCTTTCTGAGTGGAGATGCCTGGTTCCCAAAGGTTGGGTAGCAGAATGGTGGTTTTAAGGTTGGAGGAGGTTGGGGCCAGGAAGGGCAGTCACCCGAGGAGCTGTAGGCGTCCACTCTCCTTGTCAGGGCCAGCCAGCAGCAGCAGGTCTGGCAGCTCCAGGGCTGGACTAGAGGCTGCCACCCCCATGGTAACCTTGTTGGCGACTTCTCCAAACCGTGTCACCTGGGGTCAGAGGTTAGAGGCAGGATAGATGGAGAATAGAATTGAACAGGGATCTGGTGGGTGCTAGGAATCTTGACAGGGTCATGAACTAGGGGAGTTGAAAGCAGGTTGGGGGCTGGGAATGTGGCTCAGTATATAGCACCTGCCTAGTGCGGGACTGGGGGGTAGCTAAGTGGTAGAGCTCCTGCCTAGCATGAGGGAAGCCCTGGGTACCATCCACAGTATCACAGGAGAAAAAAAAAAGTTGTTGGCCAGATATTTTAGGATTAAAGGATAAGAACCATATGTGTGTGCAGTCAATGAAACTGAGACAAAAGCTTCTGAAGCCACAAATAAGCCAAAGGATTGGCGATGCGAGGTGGGAGGGTTCAGGGGTTCTGTGGAACACTTGGAGTTGGACAGGGCGGTGGGTCTCGGGGGGCTAGCCACAGTTCGCAGAGCAGGGGCTCCGCACAGCAAAGGGGGGTCGGTCCGGGGGCTCCACACCTGCACGAAGTTGCTCTCAAAGATGGGGAAGTCGCGCAGCTGGTCGAACTCGCCGCTCAGGAGGTGACGCTGGAGGCGCCCGGGGCGGCAGGGGGCGTAGGCTGGAACCAGGGGGCGGTCTGCAGGGGCGAAGAACTGGCATCCACCCCAGGAGGCCAGGTACGCGTCCCCCGACAGGGGGCGCACGCGAGGCAGCGGCCTCCGCATGGCGGGCCCCATGCCTTCCCGGGTTCCCTCACCAGGGCCAACCCCTCCGGGCCAGGCTCCTCCTCTCACCTGCCATCCCATCTGAACCGGCCTCACCAGCTCCGCCGGGGGCCGGCTTGAGATCGCGCCCGCCCTTCATCGCCACGCCCCGGCCCTGGGTGGGAACGCAGGGTGGAGCCAAGGCCGGAGAGATAAGAGGCGAGAGGGGGTCCGACGCCTGTGACGTCACAGTGGGCGCCTGGCGTTCGGTGACGTCACGAGCGTGGCCTCTCTTCTCGGGGGTGTAGCCGGGAGGGTGTGCCCTAGAGACCCGGATGGGGAGGCGGCCGCTATCGCGGAGGGAGCGGGCGAGCCGGCGGCAGTGCGCAGGGGCGGCGCGCGGCGCAGGCGCGTGAGCCTCAGGATGCACTCTGGTTCCCGGCGTGCTTTACGGCGCTCCGCTCTCTTCCGCTCTTCGGGATGGTGGCCGCGGTTGCCGGGGCGACCCGGCTGCTCGTGCTCTTGCTGATAGCAGCCGCGGCTCCGAGTAGGGCCCGAGGCAGCGGTTGCCGGGTCGGGGCGGCCGCGCGCGGGGTGAGTGCGTACGGCCGGGGCGGGGCGGCCTCCTGCGGGCGCTAGGCGGGCTCGCACCCGGGCCTGGCCTGGTAGTGCGCGCCTGTCATTCCAGCGCTCGGGAGGCTGAGGCTGGGAGATCAAGGAACGAGTTCAGGGCCGCTTGGGCCGCGAGAAATACACTGGGTCTTAGAAATACACTCTGCGGGTGTGGTGATGCACGCTTTCAGTGCCAGTATTCGGGAGGCGGAGACCGGGGAGTTCGAGACCAGCCAGGGCTACTTAGTGAGACATGGACTCAATAATAAAGATGCAGCGCTAGTGCCGGAGCGCTGGGGGTGGAGTCGTGTTTCTGAATACGCACGAGGAAGCCAGGTCCTATAGGAGCCAATGCGTACTTTAGGATGCCCGGGTAGGAGAAGCTTGAAATTCAGACATAAAAGGCATAGGCCTTGGCGTGGGGGTGCAGTCCCGACATCCTAGGAGTTCGAGGTCAGCCTGGGCTCCCTAAGACCCTGTTTTAAAACAAACAAATAACTGGAGAGATGGGGAGAAGAGCACGGGCTGCTCTTTCGATTCCTAGCACCTACCTGGTCCCTCATAACTCTCTGTAAATCCAGTTCCTGAGGATCGAACACCCTCTTCTGGCCTAGCAGGCACCATGAATATTCATGAGCAGGTAGTCCTGGTGAAAGCACCTCTAATTGGATGTGAACAGGAAGATAAGGCTTGTCCTCCAGTCTGCTATTCTGTCCTGGGGCCAGAATTTGAGTGGTCTTTACCTTGGGCTACTGTCTCTCCTGCAGGCTGGGGCTGATGGCCGAGAAGGTGAGGGCTGTGGTACTGTGGGATTGCTGCTGGAACATTCATTTGAGATTGGTGAGTTCAATGTGTTTTCAACCAAAGCCATATCCCGTGGGACCTAATACCTTGTTGGGGAGAAGGTGGAAACAACAGATAGGTAAAGAGAAGCTATTTTTAGATACCCCATACCTGGCTTCAAGGATTCAAAGATTGAGTGCTTGCCTGGCAAGTCCAAGGGCCTGCGTTGCATCTCTGTTAATGGAAATTACACACACACACACACACACAGACACCACACACACACACGCATAGATACATATGCATACACATATGTATACATGTGTATGTGTACATGTGTATATAATAAATGTACCTGTGTGATGGCTAAAGAAACTCCATTTTATGCCAGGCATCCATTTTGATACCCGCTAGCTGTTTGTCTCTGACTCTAGCATCTGGAAGATAAGTTCCCAAGTTACCCTGACTCAGTGACCATCACCCAGAAATGTACAGCTGTGATCATCTACTTGTTGTTTTTTGGCTTCTGTAACTTGCTTACACAGATACTCAAAGGTTCTTTTGACTTGCCTTAACCCCTTGGTAGAACAGTCCAGTTTTTGCTTGCTTAGGTAGATATTGAAGGTCTTATTGTGGTTTCACCTTAAAAAAAAAAAATCCTTCTCCATATCCTTCCTTCGATACATGCCAGAGATTCAGCTTTAAGGCTGCTGTTCTGCCAGCAACTAATCAATAAGCCTTTTAATTAAAGTTGGATTGAGTCCATGGTCTTTTCCCAGGGCTCAGAAACTCCATAACACATGCATGTTCTTTTTTTTTTTTTCTTTCACAGTTCCAGTAACAGCGCATCACAGTAGGGAAGTCAAATCGGGAACTTCAAACAGCTGGTCATATCATATTCACAGCCTAGAGCAGAGAGAATTAATGTGTGCATGCTCACTTGTGCTCAGCCTCCTCTCTACACTCCAAACCTATAGTGGGCGGGCCTTCCTACCTTAATCATGTAATCAGACATTTGCCCATAGATACTCCCAACCCAGCCTGACCTACAGTCCCTCACCGAGACTCTTCCCTCGTGATTCTGGACTGTATCAAGTTATAATTAAAACTATCCATCAGGGCCCCTGACTACTCATACACATGTGGCCAGCTGTCAAATCTTGACAGGGTTTCCCTCCATAAAATGTACTATTGCTTTGCTCCAACAAAGTTTATATATGTATATATAAGTAACATTTACATACATACTCATATATATACATATATGCATATTTACATACCAGTATATATATACAACTCTGTGTATATATTATGTGTGTGTATATAATATATATATATATATATATGTATGTGTTATGTATATGTGTATGTATATTATTTCCTTCTTGCCAGTGACCTGTAGGAACAACCCCAGACCCAGTCATCTGAAGAAGGAATATCAGAGCAGACTTCTCTAACCTTTGACCTGTGTCCTGCCTTCACTCCCTCAGATGGCCCTGGTCAGTCATGTGAGGCAGTGGGTGTGCACATTTGCTCATTTTGCAGCAGAGGAAACAGGTCTGTGGTAGCACCACAGGGGCCGCTCTTTTAGGGAAGGCAGAGGCCGGTCGCCTCAGCGTCTGCCTGACTAAAGGGTCTAGGACCAGTCAGCTCAGAGCTTGCTGTTTGCTTTGTCCACAGCCCCTTAATGGAGGCAGGCACTGTGACAGTCAGGCCCTGGCTGGCCCCAGAGAGTTCTTACCACCCTCCCAGAGTCGTCTCATAAGGCAGTGCAGGCCATGGGAGCCTCAAGGCTGGGCTGCCCTGTGAGCACTGCAGTGCCAGCAGCGAACAAGTGGGTAAGAAGCCACCCATCACTGAGATGGGGCAGGTCACACTTGAGGGGATTGTTACTGAGCCCAGTTCCCCACAGGTGACAGAGCCAACTTCCAGAAGCGTGGCTCATTGCTCTGGAACCAGCAGGAAGGAACCTTGTCTGCAACACAACGGCAGCTCAGTGAGGAGGAGCGGGGCCGGCTCCGGGTAAGGTTGGGCCCCAGGCCTGGCCCCCTGCAGCTGAATGGGCTGGGCACTTTCTTATCTTCCCAATGAGCCCAGAACAAGAGGTTCCTTTCAAGTCTCAGCTTGTCTGAGCTGGGCTCTGCCTGAAAACTGGCATGTTAGCGGTTTTATCTTGCCCAGTGTGAGGGAGGCAGGGGAACTTGCTTTGCTGCAGTGACCATGTGCCTAGGTGCCTTCTTTGTGCAGGAAGGCATCGAGAGGCCTGCTGCTTGCCTCTCTGCCTAGTCTCCATGTGAATCTCTGCCTAGTTGCCCCCACAGGCAACCATTTGTGGTACCTGGGTGTAGGTGTGTGGGAGGTGGGGAGGTGTGGCTGGATCCAGGCTTAGTAGTGCTTGGTTGCACTTTGTCACTGATGTGGCAATGATGTCTTGGGTGGCTTCTCCACCAGTGGGAGGGCAGGCCAGCTGTTTTAGCCTCACTTGGTAGCCAGGGAGAAGAGTGCTGAGCAGACTCTTGTCAGCCCAGGGGTTGTAGAAGATGCCATGAGGACAAGGCTGGGGAAGCATTCTCTTGACCAGCCTAGCGGGCTGGCGCTGCCCAGTTCATGGGCCTCTGCATACCCTGTAGGATGTGGCTGCTGTCAATGGCCTTTACAGAGTCCGGGTTCCAAGGCGGCCTGGGGTACTTGATGGTTCAGAAGCTGGTGGCTACGTGTCTTCCTTTGTCCCAGCGGTAAGTCACTGGTGAGGACTGCCAGCATTCTCATTCCTGTCTGCCTCAGTGTCCATCCCCTTCCTGGAACCCCTCACTGTGGGGCACTGAGGCACTGACTGCTCAGCTTGAACTCTCCATGGGACCTGGGGATGGGGTGGGGGCTCTGGAGGATGCTTGTGCAGAGCTAAGTGGCTCTCCCTGACCACTCCCACCCACCCCATCTCCCATAGTGCTCCCTGGTGGAGTCCCACCTCTCAGACCAACTGACCTTGCATGTGGATGTGGCTGGCAACGTGGTGGGACTGTCAGTGGTCGCGTACCCCGGGGGCTGCCGGGGCTCTGAGGTGGAAGACGAGGACCTGGAGCTCTTCAATACATCTGTGCAGCTGCGGCCTCCAGGCACCGCCCCAGGGTGAGTGCTGGAGGGAGTCCAGGACTTACTGGCTGCCTCAGCCACCCAGGTACTAGGGCTCTAACCCTCACCTTGCCCCTTCCTTCCCATGTTTAGCCCTGAGACTGCAGCCTTCATTGAGCGCCTAGAGATGGAGCAGGCCCAGAAGGCCAAGAACCCTCAGGAGCAGAAGTCCTTCTTTGCTAAATATGTGAGTATGGCTCCTTGTACCCTTGCCAGCCCTCCCCGCCCCAGCGGATGGCCTGTGTGTTCCTCTGGTGGAAGGCTGAGGGCTGTGGGACTCCGTCTAGTTGCCCAGGGCTGAGCGGCTCTAGAAGCCCAACCGCCTGAGTTGGGCTGGGCATCTGCGTGCACAGGCATCCCAGGCCTGTTGGGAGTAGAGCGGTGTGGAAGGTAGCTGGGTGTGGACAGGCGAGCTGTGGGCATGTGTGGAGGGAAGGGCAGCCCAGTGTTCAGAGAAGTGAGTGAGCTTGGATAGGTGGAAGCCACGGGAGGCCCAGGCGGCAGGTAGTTCTGGAGCAGGTGTAAGAGGCCCAGGTGGAGGTGCAGAGGAGCCCAGGAGAGCAGCTGCTGGCCTGAGGAGTCTGTAATGCCCAGGCTCTTGAGTGGGGCTGGAGTGTGAAGGGGCAGACCCTCGTGAGGAGGCTGGCTGTACGTAGTCCTCCATCCCTTGAGGCTGGAGACTTGTGCCGGGCCCAACAAGGTAAGGACCCAGAAGGACCAGCATGGCTCAAGGGTGAAGTGGGAGGGTGCTGAGGCCAGTGGCCCTGAGCCAGGCACCTTCCCCTAGGGGTTGCAGAAGCCCCCATGTGAGGAACCGAGGCCTGGCAAACCTCAGCCCTTGCTGACCTGCCTCCCTCCCTCCCTCAGTGGCACCTCATCCTAGGGGGGGCCGTGTTGCTCACAGCCCTGCGTCCTGCTGCCCCAGGGCCTGCGCCAGCGCCAACGGAGGCCTAAGTGAGGACCCAGATCCCTGCCCACCTTGCCCTCTGCCCACACCCTCCTGCCCCGGCCCCGGCCCTGCCTGTAGTGACTAGGGGACCCAGCCCCTCCCTCCCATGGCCCCCATCCTGGACCAGCCTCACCACTTACATCCCTTCCTCTCTGTCTGTCTCTTTGTCTACCTGTCCTGCCTGCAGTGGATGTACATCATTCCAGTTGTGCTGTTCCTCATGATGTCAGGAGCTCCAGACGCCGGGGGCCAGGGCGGTGGTGGGGGTGGGGGCAGCGGCCGGTGAGCAGCTGTGCCACCTAGAGTCCTCCAGAGCTTGCTGTCCTTGGGCAGCCCAAGAAGGAGTTCCTGTTCCTCCATCTCCCTATTGCATGAACATAGAAGGCTGTCCCTTCCCAGGAGCCTGCTGGCCTTCTCTCCCTGAGCCTCTCTGCTTCTGTTGACTGAGAGCTAGGGTACATCTCCCTGTAGCCACCTCAGACCCACTGGCTTCCCTGGGCACTGTGCAACTGTGCTCTGCCATGTGGCACTGTGTCCCTTTGCTACAGAACCACTAACTCCACCCCACCCTACTCCATCATGCAGTTTGGGAACATGCCAAGCTCTCTCCAGCCTCTGTGCCTTTGTCCTCCATGCCCCCCTCACTATCACACTTAGTCTCCTTGCCAAGGATATGTGGCAAGGAGGCCTCTGCTGCTGGTGGCTGGATCAGCCTGCCCAGCGTGTGGAAGCGTCCAGCCCACTTTCCGTGTGGTATGCTGTGCTCTTTGACCCCGCCCCCCCTTCCTGGTGCCCCAGGACACCATGGTGACTTCCACCCCCATCTTTTCTGTCTCCAGATGTCCCACTCTGGGTACGGTACCAGGAGAGAATTGTGGGTCTGGCCGTTAGTCTGTCTTTTGTGAATGTACACTCTAGCAATTTGTGTGCATGTTTTGAGCCAGGTTTGAGCTAGCTGCTCGACAGCTGTTGTGCACTTACTTGCACATCTATAGCCATGGCCACGGAGATTGCTGCATAGCCTCAGCTGTGTTGTGTGGCTGTTGATTAAACTGTTCCCTAAGCAGCCACCATTCAGCCTGCTTCCTGCCTTCTGTGGTTGTAAATAGTCCCGGATGGCTGCTGTCATTGGCTTGATTTATGTTTGAGTGGCTTCCTTAGGACATGTTACAGAGGGAGACCTGAGCAGGGATACCTGAACTGCAGGAGGAGGCTGGTTCCTGACCCTCCTGGCACATTTCATCATTCTCTTCCCAGCACATCTACACTTGGTGGCACAGCAGCCACACGGGTTCATATTGTCTCCCTCATCTCACACTGGGTGGCCAGGGTGTAACCTGGAATCATGTGATGGTGCATTTGGTATCAGTTGGAATCCCAGCATTCAGTAGGCTAAGGCTGCTTTAGCTACATAGTGACATTAGGGCTAGCCTGGGCTACATAGCAAGACCCTGTCTTAAAGAATCAATGGGGCTCAGTTGGTAGCTTGCTTCCCATGCATGAAGCTGTGGGTTCCATTCCCAGCAGTGTATGAGCCAGCTCTGCACAGTGGCACATACTCAGGATCAGCACTCAGAGAGGAGCCAAGAGAATCAGAAGTTCAAGGTGTTGCTTAGCCATTTAGCAGGTTTGAGGCCAGCCTGGGCTACTTGAAACTGTCCTCACAAAACAATAAAACCGGAATCCAAGGCCACTCTCTGCACTTTCAACCTGCCCTGTGAGGGCCCGTTTCCTCAGTCCAGTGGCTGCAGGTGTGACCTGGAGTGTGAGTCACCTTTGGGCTGTGGTGAAAACACCACATGACAGGAGCAGCTGTAGGGAGGAAAGACTGTATGGCTTCAGAGGGTTTGGGCTCTTTCTTAAGGGGTTGGCTGGGCAGGGCAGGGCTGCTTAGTTCATGCAAGTCAGGTTGTGATGAAGGCTGCTCATCATATAGACAGGAAGCTGAGAGAGTAGTCTGGGTCAGACAGCACCTGTAAAGGCATACCCCTCAAGATCTCACTCCTGCTGGGTCCCATCTACAGTAAAGGTTCCATAACCTCCCAGACCATTGCTACCTGGGATGTGAGCCTGTGAGGGATGCTTCACCTTATGCCATGACAGTGTTCCAGTTATCAAAGCCTCCTCCCCAACAGGCCATCCTCAGGTGTGGGTTTGGGAAAGGGCACAGTGTTCCCTGTCTTGGTTTAGTTGCTAGGAACCTCAGGCCTGCCATCTCAACATCTGCTCACAGTGGTGTGTACCCTTGTGGTGCCCCCTTCCTCAGCCTCCATGCCCTCATCTTCTTTTACCTGGATGGTGTGGCTACTCAGACCCCTACACACCATAGTGTGACAGATGGCCTTGGTCCCAGGGGGTTGGCCATTTTCATCCCGTTGGTGTTCATGGAAGTTGACTGTTGTGCATGGAACAGTGGCCTAGCATCTTGCCAGCTTCCATGGTGACCAGGAGGATGACAGCAGCAGAGGCTGTCAGAATATATAAAGAACTAAAAATTAAACCGGGAGGTGGTGGCGCCCGCCTTTAATCCCAGCACTCGGGAGGCAGAGGCAGGTGGATCGCTGAGTTCGAGACCAGCCTGGTCTACAAGAGCTAGTTCCAGGACAGCCTCTAAAGCCACAGAGAAACCCTGTCTCAAAAACAAACAAACAAAAAAAAAAACCCAAAAATTAAATAAGTAACCCAAAAACCTAAGGGCAAAAAAACAAAAACAAAAAAAAAAAAACCAAAAAACAAAACTAAGGGCAAATGAGCTAATGAATAGACTACCCTGAAGGATGAAGAATGTTCACGGTTTGTCAGGGAAGTGAAGGCTGGGGTGTGGCTTGGGTAGAGTGCTTGCGCATTACCTGAGAGGCCCTGGTTCAAACAGCAAAAGCCTATGTTGAGATTCTGCCTCACCGCAGCCAGTTAAAACAGGTGCTGGCAAGGGTGTATATGACATCGAACACACACCGCTTGTGGGAATGCAAACCACTCCAGCCTCTGTGGAAACGAGTACAGAAGGTTCTCAGGAAATTGGTGTTAGGTCTTCCACTCCATATAGATCTGACCCAGCTCTGCCTTGGGGTAATTTACCTGGAGTCCTGGAAATCAGTGTTCCACAGAAGAGCTTCCACATAGTGGCTGCAGAGCGTGGAACTACCCTTGGTGTCCAGTGACAGCAAAGTGGGTGAGGAAAGTATAAATATACACAATGGAGTTATTTTCAAAGGATGAAGCCATGTTTACAGGAAAATGGGTGCAGCTAAGCCTGGCTGAGAAACATGAAACATATAGCCTCTCATTTGTGGCTCCTAGTTTATAATGATGATCAAAAGTGAAACTAGAAGGACAAAGAATAACAGGAGAGGAAGGGGAGGCAGGGTGGGTACACATGGGGGATACGCTCTCATACGGTGTCCACATGTTTGGGACTGGTGGGATGGCTCAGCAGGCAAAGGTGCCACTGAGTGTGATGGCTTAAGTTCAATCCTGAGATCCATATGGTGGAAGCAGGTAAATGACTCCTCAAGGTGTCCTCTGACATCCCACGCAGTCATAGCAAGGTACGGTGAGAGTGAGCGTGTGTGTGTGTGTGTGTGTGTGTGTGTGTGTGTGTGTGTGTGTGTGTGTGTGTTTACAGTGTGTGCATTCAGAACTTTCTGAAGCACCTGCAGAGCCGTCTTTACTAAATAGTGGGTGGAGCTGTGGTGTCTCTAGTTGGTGGCTTTCCCTCTACTTCAGGTTGTGTCCAGTCTGTGCTCCTGTGTTCTAGCTGCTGAGCCCATTAACCTCCCTAGGGCTCCATCCCAGCTAAACAACCAGTTCTTGTGGGTCTCCAGAGAGCTCACTGTCCAGAGTGTTCAGGAGTCTGGACGCCTCCATTAAGATCCAGCTGAGCCGGGCGTTGGTGGCACATGCCTTTAATCCCAGCACTCGGAAGGCAGAGGCAGGCGGATCTCTGAGAGTTCGAGGCCAGCCTGGTCTCCAGAGTGAGTGCCAGGATAGGCTCCAAGGCTACAGAGAAACCCTGTCTCGAGAAACAAAACAAAAATCCGGCAGTAGCTCCACACGAAGCTTTCTATTCTACCATCCCTGTTCTGTGAGAGGCAGCTGCTATTAGCACAGACAAACAGCAACAGCAGTCTCTGCAGGGTGGTCTTGCAAAAGCCTGCAGCTCTTGTGCGACACACTGGAGAAGACTTCAGCCTCCACTATCCATGTGTAGTTTATTTTGTTCACAGCCAGTCATCCATGGGTCTTTGGGTCTGTTTGTTCAGTGCTGCAGGAGGCCTGTGCACCTGCGTGTGTGTGTGTGTGTGTGTGTGTGTGTGTGTGTGTCTGTGTGTCTGTGTGTGTGTGTGTGTGTGTGTGTGTGTGTGTGTGTGTGTGTGTGTGTGTGTATCCATATGTATCTGTAGGATGCTTGCCCAAATGACCCTGCTGGGTGAGATCTGAGATGGTGTTTGTACATATGCATTCTCACTTGTGCTTGGGTCCCATTGCACCTCTGCATCAGCTGCTGTCCTACCAGTGGCTTCAACAGCCGTGCTTCTCTGACAGCCCCTAGGTCTTCCAGACTGCAGCCGCATCTGCCATTCAGCTCTCTGTGCCTCTGCCCCTGCACAGTGGATCATTGCTCTAGAAATGCTGTCACTGGTCCTGCCTCAGGACAGGGTTATGCTCTGCATCAGCCCCCACACCACTATCCCTGTCCCTCCAGGCTGCCCTAGAGGTAGCCCTGTGGCAAGACACCCACTTGGAGATACATCTGTTCCCTCCTGGACCTTCTGTCTAGTCTTCACCCTGGTCTTCCCACCTACTGTCCATCCCATCTTGGGCTTTCAGCACCAGAGCTGACCCTGTTGCTACCCTCTCATGGCTTTTAGCACCCACAGGACAAGCAGCCCAGTCACCCTGGCCTGGCATTTGATGTCTATAATTAGTGCATCAGGCTAGGCTTAAATTCTGCAGCCCCCATCCCTCTGACACCTCCTGCCACAGCCCGTGTCCACTTACCTGGTCTCAGCTCAGCCCTTGGTCCTCTCCTGGATCTTTCCCAGCTTGTTGGCCTCAGGCATAAGATGAAGGTAGCTCAGGGTGTAGACTATCCCTCATTCCTCACCCATCCATGGGTACCCTTCTCTCTTTCCCAGGAAGCTTCCCCTTTTTGGTTTCTAGCCTCAGGCTGGCACTTAACCTGTCTTCGGCTACTTTAATACTGTGTGTGACTCTGTTGACCCATTGTAGCTCCTGGAGTTGAGGAAGCTTCTTACCCTTCAGGGAAATACTCTGACCAAAGCAGGAGCCATTCTTGGGCTTCTAGCTGTTCCCCACTGTCCTGGCTAGTTTATATGTCAACTTGACACAAGCTAGTTATCTAAAAGGAGGAAACTTCAATCGAGAAAACGCCTCCATTAAGATCCAGCTGAGCTGGGCGTTGGTGGCACATGCCTTTAATCCCAGCACTCGGAAGGCAGAGGCAGGCGGATCTCTGTGAGTTCGAGGCCAGCCTGGTCTCCAGAGTGAGTGCCAGGATAGGCTCCAAAGCTACAGAGAAACCCTGTCTCGAGAACAACAACAAAAATCCGGCTGTAGGGCATTTTTCTTTGTCCCCACCCCCCCTTTGAGACAAGGTTTCTCTGTGTAGTTCTGGCTGTTCTGGAACTCGATCTGTAGAACAGGCTGGCCTTGAACTCAGGAGATTGCCTTCCTCTGTTAAATGTGCATGCCACCACCAGCTGGCTGCATTTTCTTAATTAGTTGTTGATGGGGGAGGCCCAGCTGATTGTGGGTGGTACTATCACTGGGCTGGTGGTATTAGGTTCTATAAGAAAGCAGGCTGAACAAGACATGATGAGCACCCTCCATGCCTCTGCATCAGCTCCTGCCTCCAGGTTCCTGTCCTGTCCTGACTTCCCTCAATGATGGACTACATTGTGGAAATGTAAGCCAAATAAATCCTTTCCTTCTCAACTTACTTTTGGCCATGGTGATTCATCACAATAGTAACCCTAACTAAGACACCCACCATGGCTTGCCCCCACCTTCCATTTAGCAAAATGATGGGTTGTTCACAGACCTGCAGCAGGTTTGCATAATCAAAGACCGGTTCTCCATTCTACCCCTGGTGCGCCTGGGTCTACCCCCTGGAATACAGACAGTCACCATTGAGTGACTCACAGTGTAAGGCTCAGAGGTGTAAGACTTCATAGAATCTGATTGAAGTCGGGTGTTCTGGCACAGACTTGTAATTCTAGCACTGGAGTAGAAGCAGGAGGATCAGGTTCAAGGTCACCCTTGATTACATAGGAAGTTCAAGGCCAACTGGGCATCATGAGACCCTGTCTCTCAGACAAACACACAAACACTTCTTGTGAATGTTTCTTTATTAGGAGCAAAAATATTCATTTTTACAGAATTTTCCATGTCTCTCTACAGCTTCCCTCGCCCCAACTGTCCTTTATTGGGGACAAATTTCAGTGCCTAATACAACTGGGTTGCAGTTCCATTCTGTGCCAACAGGTGGTGACAGTCCCATTAGGCGCACACACACACACACACACACACACACACACACACACAGGTGATCTGTGCTGGGCATGTCATGTTGGTCCTTCAGGCAGGTGAGTCCTAAGGAGCCTCTGTCCTAGCAGCTGCTGGTCTCCAGTGTCCTGCAGGTGTTACGCATGTTGCAGATGTTTTCATCTGGAAAACTGTGGTCTGCTGAGGCCTTCCATTGCTGATGCCTAAAGAGGGTGGAGGGCCAGGCAGAGGACAGAGCAGTCTAATCATCCTTCACCAATCTCAAACTTGAGTCTCAGAGCCCATCCCTGGTCAACCCAGGATCACATGCTGTTCTGGCCCTACCTGTGTCTGTGGGCAGCTCTTTACTCTCTCTGAGTTGGTTTCCTTGCGTCCTGCCTTCAGGGTCTGATTCCTCCAGGAAGTGTCCAGCATCCAGGACAGATAAAAAAAAGAAAGGAGTGTCACAGAGAGCCCACCCCACACCTGGACTCTGGCATGGTAGCCATACTCCAGGTAATCAGACTCCAACCTGGAGTGGCCAACAGGTGACCACTGTGGCCCACCTCCCTCCCAGAGCCTGGGGGAACCTCACAGCACCAGAGCTCGGGGCTGGAAACCAGCTGGAAAGGAGCCCACTTAGAGGGGCTGAGAGCTTCAGGAAGGGAAAAGGGGAGGGAGACAGTGAGTGAGGAGGAGAAAGGGAATAAAGAGGAAGAGAAGGAGAGATCAAAGGAAGACAGACAAATGGGTAGGGCAGGGAGACAGGGCTATTGGTGGGTGTTGGTTGTGCAGCAGGGGAACCCGGGTGTGAGTCCTAGCACTCACACAACAGCCTGCCATGTGCCTGGAAACCTGGTTGTGTGTGTGTGTGTGGGGTTAGACAGTGGATTACCAGGACTTGCTGGCTGGCCAGTCTCACCATGTCAGCAAGTTGCAAGTTCAACAAAAGACCTTGTCTCAAAGATAAAGGTGGAGAACCTGGCAGTGATGGTACACAACTTTATTCCCAGCACTTGGGAGGCAGAGGCAGGAGGATCTCTGAGTTCAAGGCCAGTTTGGACTACAGAGTGAATTCCAGGCGACTCAGGCTATACAGAGAAACCTCTTTCAAAAAACCAACAAACCAAAAACAAAAGAAACAAAAAACCCAAAACAACAACAAAAAAACAAAAAACAAAAAAACCTCACACCAATAAATAAGCAAAATAAAATTAAGGTTGAGAATCACAGAGGAGACACCAGATGTTGATGTCTTAGCTCCACACACAGGTACTCACAGGTGAGTACACCATAAACAGACACACGCACACATACAAACAACAAAAATTAAATAGGTGATACCCAATATTGATTTCTGTCTTACACAAGACACACACACACACTGGAGATGACAGGAAGAGTGCAAGAAAGAGGAGGGAAAACTAGGAGGACCACAGGAGCATGAGTGACTGGGTAGAGCACCATGAGGAATGCCAGACAGAGGCGGGGAGCCAGAAAGGAGAAGGGAGAAGTGATCAGCAGCGTGGAACAGAATAGGTAGGTGAGTAGGAGAGACTGAAAATCAAAGACAAGAAAGGCAGGGAAATGGTCAAGGAAGATAAACAGTAGAGATGCCAAGGGAGAGGGGTAACATAATTTGAATGAGGGAGGAATGACCATCGGGATGGGGTGGTGATGTTACCGTTGGGAGAGAGATGGGTTGTAGAGAAATGGAGGAAGAAAGAGAGTGGTTGTGACAGGGAACAGAACAAAGGCAGATTCCAGGAAGACAGGACAGAAACGGGGTAGAGAGCCCCAGAAAGGAGGGATGGGGTGCCTAGGGAGGGAAGGAGGTGGGAGTAGAGAAAAGAGCAGGAAGACATGGCGGGTAGAGAAGGTGAGGGAGGGGGGCTGGGTGTACTGAACGCTCTTGATCCAGACAGGGCTGTGTGGAGGGACCCAGGAGGACATCAAGCCCTGGGTATACTGCCCCACAACTTCTGAGAACCCAGCACAGGTGACAGGGAAGTCCAGAGGGAATGGGGGGAGGTCGAAGACAGGAGACAAGGAAGAGGCATCAGGGCAAGGCCTGAGGGAGCTATGAAACGGGAAATGTTATGATGGAGAAATGAGCAGGGCGGTGGTGGTGCTCGCCTGGAATCTCAGCACTCAGGAGGCAGAGGCCAGCTTGGCCTACAGAGTGAGTTCCAGGACAGCTGGAGATGTTACACAGAGAATCCCTGTCTCAAAAATACAAAAGAAAAGAGAGAGAGAGAAACTAGAGTGCGTGTAAAGTACAGAGCAGAGGAAGATAATTTTAAAAAGTGTGAAGGTGCCATAGGAAAAGGGGGAGGAAGAGGAGGAAAGAGATGGGAAGAGAAATGAGGCAGGGGATTAGGAGGGGATGGAGCAGGAGTAGACTGAGTTGGAGAGAGGGTAAGGAGGAAGAGAGAAGGGAGACAAAGGGGAAGAGGAGGAGGTTGTGGAAAGGGGGCACAGGAGGAAGGGACTCGGATCAAGAGCGGGCGCGGAGGAGGAGAGGTGAGGACATGAAGGAGGCAGAGGATGCCCACGAAGAACAAGAGTAAGGAGAAAAGCGGAGGAAGAGAGAACAGATGGGGGAGAAGGAGAGAATATGGCAGGAAGAGGGGAGGGAAGAAAAGGAGATGGAAGAGGAAAACAGGAGTTTGTATGGATAAGAGAAAAGTCAATGGAGAAATGGGGGACGGGAAGAAGCGAGTGGAAGAGGTCAGTCCACAAGAAAGCTAATAGGACACAGGAGACATTAGAAACAAGAGCAGGGAGGAAAAGCAGAGGGACAGAAGAAAAGAGGAAAGAGGCACAGAATGAAGAGGGGGATGCAGTGTGAGCAGAGGAGGAAGGAACAAGTAGGAGGAGGACCACACTCCAGCCACAAGGGAGACAGAGGAGGAAAAGTAGGAGGGAGGACCACACTCCAGCCACAAGGGAGACAGAGGAGGAAAAGGTAGGAGGGAGGACCACACTCCAGCCACAAGGGAGACAGAGGAGGAAAGGTAGGAGGGAGGACCACACTCCAGCCACAAGGGAGACAGAGGAGGAAAGGTAGGAGGGAGGACCACACTCCAGCCCCAAGGGAGACAGAGGAGGAAAGGTAGGAGGGAGGACCACACTCCAGCCCCAAGGGAGACAGAGGAGGAAAGGTAGGAGGGAGGACCACACTCCAGCCCCAAGGGAGACAGAGGAGGAAAGGTAGGAGGGAGGACCACACTCCAGCCCCAAGGGAGACAGAGGAGGAAAGGTAGGAGGGAGGACCACACTCCAGCCCCAAGGGAGACAGAGGAGGAAAGGTAGGAGGGAGGACCACACTCCAGCCCCAAGGGAGACAGAGGAGGAAAGGTAGGAGGGAGGACCACACTCCAGCCCCAAGGGAGACAGAGGAGGAAAGGTAGGAGGGAGGACCACACTCCAGCCCCAAGGGAGACAGAGGAGGAAAGGTAGGAGGGAGGACCACACTCCAGCCCCAAGGGAGACAGAGGAGGAAAGGTAGGAGGGAGGACCACACTCCAGCCCCAAGGGAGACAGAGGAGGAAAGGTAGGAGGGAGGACCACACTCCAGCCACAAGGGAGACAGAGGAGGAAAGGTAGGAGGGAGGACCACACTCCAGCCCCAAGGGAGACAGAGGAGGAAAGGTAGGAGGGAGGACCACACTCCAGCCCCAAGGGAGACAGAGGAGGAAAGGTAGGAGGGAGGACCACACTCCAGCCCCAAGGGAGACAGAGGAGGAAAGGTAGGAGGGAGGACCACACTCCAGCCCCAAGGGAGACAGAGGAGGAAAGGTAGGAGGGAGGACCACACTCCAGCCCCAAGGGAGACAGAGGAGGAAAGGTAGGAGGGAGGACCACACTCCAGCCCCAAGGGAGACAGAGGAGGAAAGGTAGGAGGGAGGACCACACTCCAGCCCCAAGGGAGACAGAGGAGGAAAGGTAGGAGGGAGGACCACACTCCAGCCCAAGGGAGACAGAGGAGGAAAGGTAGGAGGGAGGACCACACTCCAGCCCCAAGGGAGACAGAGGAGGAAAGGTAGGAGGGAGGACCACACTCCAGCCCCAAGGGAGACAGAGGAGGAAAGGTGGGAGGGAGGACCACACTCCAGCCCCAAGGGAGACAGAGGAGGAAAGGTGGGAGGGAGGACCACACTCCAGCCCCAAGGGAGACAGAGGAGGAAAGGTGGGAGGGAGGACCACACTCCAGCCCCAAGGGAGACAGAGGAGGAAAGGTAGGAGGGAGGACCACACTCCAGCCCCAAGGGAGACAGAGGAGGAAAGGTAGGAGGGAGGACCACACTCCAGCCCCAAGGGAGACAGAGGAGGAAAAGTAGGAGGGAGGACCACACTCCAGCCCAAGGGAGACAGAGGAGGAAAAGTAGGAGGGAGGACCACACTCCAGAGGGAGACAGAGGAGGGTAGGAGGGAGGACCACACTCCAGCCCCAAGGGAGACAGAGGAGGAAAGGTAGGAGGGAGGTCACACTCCAGCCCCAAGGGAGACAGAGGAGGAAAGGTAGGAGGGAGGACCACACTCCAGCCCCAAGGGAGACAGAGGAGGAAAGGTAGGAGGGAGGACCACACTCCAGCCCCAAGGGAGACAGGGAGGGAGGGAGACAGAGGAGGGTAGGAGGGAGGACCACACTCCAGCCCCAAGGGAGACAGAGGAGGAAAGGTAGGAGGGAGGACCACACTCCAGCCCCAAGGGAGACAGAGGAGGAAAGGTAGGAGGGAGGACCACACTCCAGCCCCAAGGGAGACAGAGGAGGAAAGGTAGGAGGGAGGACCACACTCCAGCCCCAAGGGAGACAGAGGAGGAAAGGTAGGAGGGAGGACCACACTCCAGCCCCAAGGGAGACAGAGGAGGAAAGGTAGGAGGGAGGACCACACTCCAGCCCCAAGGGAGACAGAGGAGGAAAGGTAGGAGGGAGGACCACACTGTAGGAGGGAGGACCACACTCCAGCCCCAAGGGAGACAGAGGAGGAAAGGTAGGAGGGAGGACCACACTCCAGCCCCCAGAGGAGGGTAGGAGGGAGGACCACACTCCAGCCCAAGGGAGACAGAGGAGGAAAGGTAGGAGGGAGGACCACACTCCAGCCCCAAGGGAGACAGAGGAGGAAAAGTAGGAGGGAGGACCACACTCAAGGGAGACAGAGGAGGAAAGGTAGGAGGGAGGACCACACTCCAGCCCCAAGGGAGACAGAGGAGGAAAGGTAGGAGGGAGGACCACACTCCAGCCCCAAGGGAGACAGAGGAGGAAAGGTAGGAGGGAGGACCACACTCCAGCCCCAAGGGAGACAGAGGAGGAAAGGTAGGAGGGAGGACCACACTCCAGCCCCAAGGGAGACAGAGGAGGAAAGGTAGGAGGGAGGACCACACTCCAGCCCCAAGGGAGACAGAGGAGGAAAGGTAGGAGGGAGGACCACACTCCAGCCCCAAGGGAGACAGAGGAGGAAAGGTAGGAGGGAGGACCACACTCCAGCCCCAAGGGAGACAGAGGAGGAAAGGTAGGAGGGAGGACCACACTCCAGCCCCAAGGGAGACAGAGGAGGAAAGGTAGGAGGGAGGACCACACTCCAGCCCCAAGGGAGACAGAGGAGGAAAGGTAGGAGGGAGGACCACACTCCAGCCCCAAGGGAGACAGAGGAGGAAAGGTAGGAGGGAGGACCACACTCCAGCCCCAAGGGAGACAGAGGAGGAAAGGTAGGAGGGAGGACCACACTCCAGCCCCAAGGGAGACAGAGGAGGAAAGGTAGGAGGGAGGACCACACTCCAGCCCCAAGGGAGACAGAGGAGGAAAGGTAGGAGGGAGGACCACACTCCAGCCCCAAGGGAGACAGAGGAGGAAAGGTAGGAGGGAGGACCACACTCCAGCCCCAAGGGAGACAGAGGAGGAAAGGTAGGAGGGAGGACCACACTCCAGCCCCAAGGGAGACAGAGGAGGAAAGGTAGGAGGGAGGACCACACTCCAGCCCCAAGGGAGACAGAGGAGGAAAGGTAGGAGGGAGGACCACACTCCACAAGGGAGACAGAGGAGGAAAGGTAGGAGGGAGGACCACACTCCAGCCACAAGGGAGACAGAGGAGGAAAAGTAGGAGGGAGGACCACACTCCAGCCACAAGGGAGACAGAGGAGGAAAAGTAGGAGGGAGGACCACACTCCAGCCACAAGGGAGACAGAGGAGGAAAAGTAGGAGGGAGGACCACACTCCAGCCACAAGGGAGACAGAGGAGGAAAAGTAGGAGGGAGGACCACACTCCAGCCCCAAGGGAGACAGAGGAGGAAAGGTAGGAGGGAGGACCACACTCCAGCCACAAGGGAGACAGAGGAGGAAAGGTAGGAGGGAGGACCACACTCCAGCCACAAGGGAGACAGAGGAGGAAAGGTAGGAGGGAGGACCACACTCCAGCCCCAAGGGAGACAGAGGAGGAAAGGTAGGAGGGAGGACCACACTCCAGCCCCAAGGGAGACAGAGGAGGAAAGGTAGGAGGGAGGACCACACTCCAGCCCCAAGGGAGACAGAGGAGGAAAGGTAGGAGGGAGGACCACACTCCAGCCCCAAGGGAGACAGAGGAGGAAAGGTAGGAGGGAGGACCACACTCCAGCCCCAAGGGAGACAGAGGAGGAAAAGGAGACAGGAGACGGAGGAAGAGGACAGTGTGGATGAAGGCTAGGAATGAGGAGCAGGAGAAGGAGAAGGGAAGTGCGGGGGATACGGCTAAGCAGGAGAAGGTTGGGTGGGAGCAAGGAAAAGAAAGAGAAGGAGCCAGAGGAAATGGAGGGGGGTGAGGCAGGAAAGGAGATGGAGGAGATAGAAAGGGGAGGCAAGAGGAGAAAGGGATAGAGAAGATAAAGGAGGGGAAGGAAGAAGAGAAGATACAGGACATGGAGGAGAAAACAGAAGACGCTCTAGAGAAGGAGACAGAGGAAGAAGATGGGAAAGGGGAAGACGGGAGGGGGGCAGAGGAGACAGGGGAGGGAAAGAAGGAAGAGAGCGGGATGGATGAGATTGAGGAGAGAAGGAAGGCGGACAAAGGGAAGTTGGTGATAGAGGAAGACAGCAGAGGACGTTGACGGTAAATGAAAAGGAATAGATGAGATAAAAGAGGAAGCAAGAAGAGAAGAGGAGAGAATAGCAGAGGAGGGGACGGGGACGAAGGGAAAGGAGGGGATAGAAGAGATGGAGGAGGTAAAGAGGGTAGACAGAAGGTAGAGGAGGGAGACAAAGGGGGATAGCTGAGATAAAGGAGATGGAGAAGAAAGGGATAGAGGCGATAAAGAAGGAGGAGCTGGAGAGGGGCTGGAAGGGTTAGAGGCGTGGTATAGTAGGTGGAGGGATAGAGGAGACGGTGGAGGGGAGGAGGAAGAAGAGGGCTACAACAGATGGAGGAGGCTGAGGGGATGGAGGTGGGGAAGTAAGGGAAGGAAGTGACAAGATGGAGGAGGGGAGGAGAAGGGGAGGGGTGGGGAGATGTAGTAGGAATAATTAGGATAAACAGAAGCATGAACAGTAAGAGATGTCAGAGAGAGGGAGGAGCAGCAGGAGCTATTGGATGAGATACTGTAAAGGGGACGGAAGGACGAGGGAGGAAAAAGACGAGGAAAGGGGAAAGAGAAGGTTGAGGATGTGGGGCAGACATAGGGATACACGTAGAGGGTTAAAAGACAAATAAGGTCAGAAGAGGGGAGTGAAGAGAAAGCGGGATGAAGATGGATGGTGTTAGGGCAGCAGAGGAGAGGAGCAGAAAGGAGGAGGAATTGAGGGGAGAGAGAAAAAGAAGAGCTGAATTAAGGATAAAAAGGAAGAGGAAAAGGAAGAATAAAAGAAAACTGGGCATCAGGAGAGGACTAGATGAAGGAAGAAAAGGAGGGGAGGGGACTATTTAGGGGTGAAACAGGGGTTGCACAGGAGTAGAGACAGAGGGGAGAATGTTGAAGAGAGGACAGGGAGCAGTGAGGCAGGAGCACAGGACAATATAAAGCAGGAGGGGAAGACGGGGAGGGAGCGGCAGAGGCAGGGCAGGAATAAGGAAGAGGGGGAAGAAAACTAGAGAATAGGAAGGATGGGAAAGTAATAAATGTAGAAGGAAGAACAAGAGAAACAGGATGGGAAAGAAAAAGCAGAGCCTGCAGGAGATGCTGCGAGGAGGAAGAGCGAGAAATAGAAGTGGAGGGGTGAGGGGGGCTGTCGAGAAGGAAGATTCGGAACAGGAATGAGCGAGAAAGGAGGTGGGGTTAGAGGGGAAGGGGAAGAGGAAATGACTTAGAAGTGGAGGAGAGTAACTAGGAGTAGAAAGAGGGGTGCAATAAGAAATTAGAGGGAGCTTAATGGAGATTAAAAGAAGACAGAGGAAGAGCGGGAGAGAAAGCAGGTGTGGCGAGAGGGTGGGTGGGAAAGTGGAGGGGACACAAGGTAGGAGGAGCAGGAAGGTGAAATAGGTCACAGGGAGGAAACAGACAGGAAAGAGCTGAGAAAGTGTCATTTCCTAAAATACATTTAAGAAAATGTCAAGAAGACGGTGAGGAAGAAAAGGGGGAAACTGGAGGGGTGGAGGAAAAGAAGAGTGAGGAAGGGGTGAGAGTGGGGAGGAGAGCAACAGAGGGGGAGGAAGAGGAGGGGGAACCATGGGATGTAACGGGCAAAGCAGGAAGAGGAGAAAGGGAAAGGAAGGAAGAGCAGGGAGGAGAGAGGAAAGCGGGGAGCAGTAGGGCAGGAGGAAGGGCTAGGAGGCAGAGAGTGGACGAGGTGAGAATGGGGGGTGATGGAGGAAGGAACAGGGTAGAAGAGGGAGGGTGGGCAGTGACGAGGAAGAGGAGGAGAGTCCATGGGAGGAGAAAGAGGAAGCTGCAGAAGTGAGGGGAGGAGGGCGGGTGGTGAAGTTAAAGCAGGGTGGAAGGAAAAGGGTGAAAGAGGAAGCAAAGGAGAGAAGTAGGAAGGGAGGCTGAAGAAAGATGAAGGAGCAGGGGAGGAAGGGGAGGAGCAGGGGAGGAAGGTGAAATGGAAAAGAATGGCGATGAGGAGACGGAAGGTGGAGGTGGAGGGCAGGCGACAGAGAAGCTGCAGAAGGGGGAGCGGGTGACATGTAGACGGATGAGGAGGAAAAGAGGAGTAGAAAATAGAGGAGATGGAAGAGAAAATAAGAGGAAAGGAAGAGGGAGTGGGAGCAGACAGGAGGAAGGGAGATGGGGAGGAGGAGGAGGAGGAGGGAGAGACAATGGGGGGATTGGAGGAGATGCGAGAGGAACATACGGAAGATTAGGGTACGCAGGAGAGGAAATGGAGAGGGAAGAGACAGAAGAGGAGGAGATGAAGGGGTAGGAGGAAGAGGAGGAAATGGGGATAATAGTAAGAGAGTTGAGGAGGAAGAGAAAAATAAGCAGCAGAAAGAAACAGGAGCAGCTGGGCGTTGGTGGTGCACGCCTTTAATCCCAGCACTCGGGAGGCAGAGGCAGAGGCAGAGGCAGGCAGATCTCTGTGAGTTCGAGGCCAGCCTGGTCTCCAGAGCCAGTGCCAGGACAGGCTCCAGAGCTACACAGAGAAACCCTGTCTCGGACCCCCCCCCAAAAAAAAAAGAAAGAAAGAAACAGGAGTAGAAAAAAGAAGGAGATGAAGGAGGAAGAGAAGATGAGGCAAGGGAAATTTGCAAGTCATGAGTGAGGTGACGATAAGGAAGGAAAGGAAGAGGATGAGGGGGAGGATGGGAGAGAGGAGGGGAGGGGAAGCCAGAGAGAAGAAAGGAGGACGAGGAGACAGGCCAGGGAGCAGGCAGGGGGCAGGGTGCAGTGTAGAATATAACGAAGAGAAGCATATAGAAGAGACAGGAGGCGGTGGAGAAGGTGGTGAGGAGATGGGAGAGAGGAGGCTGAGGAGGAGGTGAAGGAGGAAACGACGGGGATATTGGAGAGTGGGATGATAAGGGGGTGGGAGAGCGAAGGCGTGAAGGAGGATATTGAAAAAGACGGAAATGAAAACAGAGGGGGATGGAGGGGCAGGAGTGTGGAGATCATGGGGTTAGATAAGAGGGCAGGGGTAGAGAGGGGGTGGGTGAAGAAGGGAAGACAGGATAAAGGTGAAGGAAGTGGTGAGGGAGGCAGACACAGAGATGTAGCTGCGGAGCCGTAGGAGACAAAGTTAAAAGAGATTAGAGAAGAGAAGGAAATCGAGGAAAGATAAAGGATACAGTAGGAAGAAGACAGGAGAGGAAGAGGTGGAGAAGGAGGGGGAGGGAGATGGGGGAGGAGTAGATGGGGAGAGGTTGGAGAAAGAAAAGATGGAGCAGGAAGCAAGAGGAAGAGGAGGAGGCAATGTAGGAGGAAGGCAAGGAGGAAATTGAGAAAGACAGGAGGAAAGAAATGGAGGAGAAGGAAGCAGA